>NC_090824.1:79507538-79807538 GCF_028021215.1 Eschrichtius robustus
AGTGTCTATGTATGTGGGTATTGTATATGTTATGTGTATATGTGTGTATACATACTGTAGATATACAAACTATGCATTTTATATGTGTGTATACAGGTAAGTGTGTATTGTATATACTATATGTGTATATGTGTGTATGCATACTGCATAGATACACTGCTGTATATTTTTGTACGCGTGTACATATGTACGTGTGTGTGTATATACACACACACACCCTATGGATTCTGTTTGTCTGGAGAACCCTCACTGATACGGACACTTATGACAATTGAGCACCTGCTCCTTGCAGCCAGGGAGCCAAAGGCTTGTCCTTGCGGTGTCTCCCTTAAGTGTCACAAGTCCCAGGAGGGAAGGTGATGTGGCTGCTACCAGTTGAGGTGCCTCAGGGTCAGAGAGGTGCACAGGGTGGGGGGCTGGAGCCTGGTGGAGCCCAGGTGGAGTTCTAGCAGCAGTACAGCCTAGCAGTCCCACTTCCCCGGGTGCTTCTCACAAAGACGCCAAGGGAGAGACGGGATCTGAAGGAGGGGATGAGGAAGCTTCCGTGGGTCCGCAAGCCCAGACCAAGGCTGACTCGTCAAGGGTGTTAGAGGTCAGGACTGTGGTTACCCTGGGGGTGGGCTTACACAGAGCCATTCACATTCTGAAAAAGTATCCATTCTGCTCTTGTTTGTATGTTTACCCCCCTCCCCCAAATCTTTTAAAAACAGATTCTCTTGGTTGCTGGGAACACACACGGGGAAGTTGTGTGTGAGGGGGTGTGATCCAGGGGACAGGGAGGATAAGCCCCCCCACTCGTAGGGCCAGGAGTGGCTCAGCTTTGTGAGCTGAGGATGGCCCATGAGGTCCCAGAGAGAAGGGTCCCTGCTCCGTCCCTGCTCTGTGCACCCCATTCCCAGCCTGAGAAGCCCAGAGCCACCCCCCGCAACACACACACACACAAACCAGGGAGGAGAGCCAGTCACCCTGGCTCCCAGGCTCTGGCTCCAAGGCTCCCGGCACTAGGAGCTCTTTTCAGCTTTCATGCTCTGTCTGTCTCTCGCCCGCCCTCCCTCCCTCCTCCGCTTCTTCCCCTCCCGCTCCATCTGTCCTCCCCTCCAGCCTGCATTTCTACACAGGATGGCTCACAGACAGCTGCTCCCCGTGCCCACCTGCCACCATTCGATGGATGTCAAAGCAAACCCTGGGGACTTCCCTGGAGGTCCAGTGATTAAGACTCCGAGCTTCCACTGGCAGGGGGCGCGGGTTCGATCCCTGGTCAGGGAAATAAGATCCCACATGCCGCACGGCATGGCCAAGAAAAATAAATGAATAAAAAATAAAGTTATAGTGATGAAACAGCCCTAGTGGTGCAAGGATGGGACGTATAGCTCTATGGTATAGAATAAAGGTCCAGAAACAGATCTATGAGAACTTGATATGACAGAAAGTGGGGAAATTAAGGAGTTTTCAATAAATGGCATTAGGACAATTGCATATCCATGTGGGAAAAAGTAAATTAGAAAAAAAAAAAAAAAAAGGCAAGCCCTGGTCAGGTGTGACCTTGGGCCCAGGGCCATTGGCACACGTTGTCATGTGGGATGTTCTTCCTTAGACTCCTCCCTCCCCCCTGTGTCACTGTCACTTCCTCCAGAACCTTCCTGGACTCCCCTACACAAGCCCGGGGTGTGCCCTCACCCGCCCTGGATCACCAGAATTCCCATCCCGGCCCACCCTTCCCTGCCAGGTAAAGAACTGTGCATGGTCAATAAGACCATAGAGGTCATTGGCCATTGCTATTGCAGCTGGAATTGTTACTGTGTTTAGATAGGGTGACCAACACCCGCCCCCAGTTTGCCCAGGACCGCTCAGGTTTGAGCGCTGGAACTCTGGGGAAACCCTCAGTCCCGGGGAACCCCAGAAGGCTGATCAGCCTATTTAGGACGGATCTTTCACTTGATCTCCCAACCCCCGAGAGCCAGAAAGGGAATCTCCCCCCTCCTTCCATTGTAACCTTCATTCATTCATCCACTCATCCCTTTATTCAACTCCTTTATTCAGCAAGTATTTATGAAGCATCTACTACACAGCAGACACTCTTCTAGGTGCTGGGGACATAACAGCATCCCTGTCCTCAAAGAGCTCACGTTCTAGCGAGGGCAGCAAACAGTCGACTGAGAAGGTGTGATTTATCACATGGCGATGATGTCTCGGAGACCACTGCAGGGCAGAGGAGGTGGGAGAGGAAAGGGGCAGGTCTAAATGCAGGCGCTGACGGGATTGGGGCAGACCTTGCCCTGGGCCAGGCTGGTTGCTTCAACACAGCTGTCCTCGCCCAGGGCCATCCTGCCCCCGCCTCACCCAGTTCTCCCGTGATGTGTGGGGAAAATCTGTGGTTGTCACAACTGGGGGGGAGGGGCCCCTGGAATCAAAGGGGTGCGGCCAGGGCTGCTGCTAAACCCCACACAGTGCCCAGGAGGGGCCCTCAGCAGAGGATGACCCGCCCCGAATAACCCCAGTGCCGCAGGGGAGACCCTGCACTAATATTATTCAGACCCGCTGGTGCCCCCAGATTCCTGCACAGGCAGGGACTCTAACCGGGTCACCTCTGTATCCCGAGGTGACCTAGAGTGGGGCAGCCAGGAGGGCTGAGATGAGCATCGGGGGTGAAATGACAAATCTCTGTGCCCACTCTCCGCGCCGCACCCCAGGGGCGATGGCCTCTATCTCCTCCCTGTGCAGGTAGCTTTTCCCTGAGCCATTTCTTCTTGTCAAGGTCCCTGTCGCAGGTTGGGTTCCCCAAAGATGACGTTGAGAGCAAGGATTGGAGTGCAGGTGGTTGATGTGAGACGTGCAGCAACAGATACAGCTGCCATAGGGTCCCGCAATTCCACTCCTGGGCATAGATCTGGAGAAAACTCTAATTCAAAACTATACACACACCCCTGGGATCTCCTTGGTGCTCCAGTGGTTAAGACTCCGTGCTTCCAGTGCGGGGGGCATGGGTTCCATCTCTGGTCAGGGAACTAAGATCTCACATGCTGTGTGACAAAAAAAAAAAGAAAGAAAGAAAGAAAAAGAAAGAAAGAGAGAAAGAAAGAGAGAGAGGGAGAGAGAGAAAGAAAGAAAGAAGGGAAGGAAGCAAGGAAGAAAGAAAGGAAGAAAGAAATAAAGGAAGAAAGGAAGAAAGAAAGAAAGGAGGAAAGAAAGGGAGGAAGAAAGGAAGAAAGAAAAAAAAAAGAAAGACAAGATACATGCACCCCAATGTTCATTGCAGCACTATTTACAATAGCCAAGACATGGAAGCTACCTAAATGTCCACTGATGGATGAATGGATAAAGAAGATGTGGTACATATATACAATGGGATATTATCCAGCCATAAAAAGAATGAAATAATGCTATTTGCAGCAATGTGGATGGACCTAGAGATTACCATACTAAGTGAAGTAAGTCAGAAGAGAAAGACACATATCATATGATCTCACTTATATGTGAAATCTAAAATACGACACAAATGAACTCGTCTACGAAACAAAAACAGACTCACAGACATAGAGAACAGACTTGTGGTTGCCAAGGGGGAGAAAGAGTGAGGGAGGGTTGGATTGGGAGTTTGGGGTTAGCAGATGCAAACTATTAAATATAGGATGGATAAACTACAACATCCTACTGTCTAGCACAGGGAACTATATTCAACATCCTGTGATAAGCCATAATGGAAAAGAAAAAAGTTTTACTTATAGGTTCCATCCCTAACTGAGCTGGCCCATCCCCTCCCATGGTTCTAAGTGCAGCCCGAGGCTGCAGACTTCCCACCGTGGTCTTCAGCTCCAGAGCAGGCCACCTGCAAACCACCCACATCTTTCCAGGGGCTGGCAACTCTCCTTTGCTACTGATTCCAAGACACATCCAGATAGCAAAAATGTGACCATGAAAAGAAACTCAGGCATGTTCAAATCAGGGAAATAACATTCTTATCTCTGTTCAGTACTCGCTTAATTTTAGAATAGCTTAGAGTTACAAAAAAGTGGCAAAGATCTGTACAGAGTGTAGAGTGCCGTGGACCCTGACCCAGTAACCCTATCTCCAACACGTTAGTACGTTAGTATGACATGTTTATCCAACTAAGGAACCAAGATGGATACATTGTTATTAACTAAAGTCCACACTTCATTAGCATTTCCCTAGTTTTCCCCTAACATCCTTTTTCTGTCCCAGTCTCCTCTGGGCTGTGACATTTCTCAGATGTCCCTGGGTTTTGATACCTTGAAAGTTTTGAGGAGGACTGGTCAGGTATTTTGTCCCTCAATTTGTTTGTCTGTTTGTTTTCTGATGTTTTCTTATGGTTGGTCTGGAGTTATGGGGTTTGGGGCGGAAGATCCAGACAGAGATAAAAATGCCATTCTCCTCAGGTCACATCAAGGATACACACCATCAACGGGACTTATGACAAATGATTTTACCCTTGATCACCTGGCCAGTAGCGTCTTTTTTTTTTTTTTTGCTGCATTGGGTCTTCGTTGCGTGCGGGCTTCTGTAGTTGTGCGTGGGGGCTCAGTAGTTCTGGCTCCCAGGATCTAGAGCGCAGGCTCAGTAGTTGTGGCCCACGGGCTTAGTTGATCTGCGGCACCTGGGATCTTCCCGGACCAGGGCTTGAACCTGTGTCCCCTGCACTGGCAGGCGGATTCTTTTCTTTTCTTCTTTTCTTTTGCAACCAAAACTTTAATCCCAAGGATTCTCACAAAACATATTACAAATGACAGCATGAAAAAAAAAATTGCACAGTAACTCAAAGTTCAGCTCTACAATACTCTTAATCCGGCAGGACATTGGTATCTTGATCATCTCAGATTTCCAAAAAATATTACAAAGAGCTATGTATTCATGTACAGCAATCACAGAGGGGACTTATGACCTAACTCAAAGGTAAACTAACTTCCTTGAAACTTCTTAGATTCTCAACTCCCTGGACAACCTCTTGTCCCGTGTGAAGACTAGTGGAATTTTTAAACCTCTAATCTAGGGTAAGGGTGCGGCTTTCATTTTTACCTGCTGGCTTGTGTTCACAGCACCTTTTAAAGACTGCTTGCTTAACTACAGCTGCATACCATATCCCAGCTACAGAAAGTCTTTTACACGTTTGCCAGTGTTGTTTCCATAATAGTAAACATCACACTTTAGGTGGGCAGGAGTTAAAGTTTTATTATCAGTCTAGGCAAGACCAAAAATTCAAAGCAAATTCAATTTTGCTTAAGGGAACATTGGAAGGTAACAATTCTTCATATCACATGCCTCATGTGACCCATTTCAAACCATAGAGAATGACACCTTTATGGGTCACTGTCCCAAGAGACAAACAAATGTGAACAACTAAAACATTTAAAAAGTGCACCAAGCTTCAGAAGTCTCAAACCAAACTTGAATTTTCTGTACATACTCCTGTCAAATGAAGTTATTGCCTGTACACCACTCCTCTTGCAAAGTGGTCTTCTATTTCCTTTCATTTGACCTAGATCGGCTAGGAGACCTAGAGAAAGATCGGGACGGCTTGTGATTTCTCTCCTGGGACAGTCATCTCTCTCTTCTCCTATATCTAGAAAGGGACCTGCTCTGGCTGACGGAGAAGGCTCTCCATCTTGGAGATGTGTGGGAGGTGGAGGACTCCTCCTCCGATAATCATCTCGAGGGCGACGACCCCAAGAAGGAGGCGGTCACGATTTCGACTTCTCTTTTCCCCATTCGACAGGTCCACTCTTACTCGGCAGCCACATAGTGTTCTCCCATCTAGTTCTCGGACAGCATCGGCTGCATCTCGGGGATCTTCACATTCAACAAGAGCGAAGCCGGGAGGGCTTTTAGCAACCCACACACTTCAGAGTGGTCCGTAATAGCCTAAATCTCGTTCCAATTCAGCCTTGTTACCACTGTTTGCAAGATTCCCTACATAAACTTTACAGTCCAACGGACAGGAATCACGATGCAAGACCCTCGTGGCCTCCTGTTTTTCACGGGCCACAGGGTGGTCCCGGGCCTCTAGAATCTGGCAGCTGAATCTGCTCGCACAAGCTGTCCTGTGGGGATGCTTTTCCCCCTATGTGTCCAGCCCGGGGCCCCGCGGTCTTGGCCCGGCCTCCCCGGTGAGAGGGTGAACCCCAGCTCCCTGGAGCAGACACTCAGAGCCCTGGTGACCGGACTCACGGCTGACGGGGCTGGAGCGGCGGCTGGACATGTGTGGCCAGCCTGGTGGTGTTTGGCCCCCTCTGCAGTGCCAGTTCCAGCTGAGAAAGAGCCTCCCTGTGTTATTTTCTCCTGGTTGTGTAAGGATCCCCGGTGTCATCTGACAGAAATGTAGATGGTGTGTTCTTTCTCTCTTTTCTCCCTGCTTCCTCTCCTCCCTCTCTCCCTCCCTGTCCCTCTTTCCCTGTTCTGCTCTCCCTCTACCTCTTTCCCTCTCCCTCTCTCTCTCTCCCTCCCTCTCTCTCCATCTGTCTCTCCCTCTCTCCCTCCCTCTCCCTCTTTCCTCTCCCTCTTCCCTCTCCTCTCCCTCTGTCCCTGCCTCTCTCCCTGTGCCTGTTTCCCTGTCCTTGTTTCCGTGTTCCGCTCTGCCTCTACCTCTGTCTCTCCCTCTCTGGGAGGGAGTGAGGGAGATGGAGAGACGGAGGGAGAGGGAGAGTTGGAGAGAGAGGGAGAAGAGGGAGGAGAAGGAGGGAGGCAGAGGGAGGGAGGGAGAGGTCTCTTCCTCCCTCCCTCTGCCTCTCTCCTCCTCCTCTCCTTCTCTCCCTCACCCTCTCTCCCTCTCCATCCCTCCATCATTTTCCCTCCTGCTCCCTCTCCCTCTCTCCCTCCCAGAGAGGGAGAGACAGAGGGAGAGGGAGAGGGGGGAGAGAGGGACACGGAGAGGGAGGGAGGGAGACAGAGAGGGAAGCAGGCATCCTCTCTCCTTCTCCCTCTCCCTACCTCCTTCTCCGACTCCCCCTCTCCTTCGCTCCCTCCCTCTCCTCTCCCTCTGTCTCTCCCTCTCCCTCCCTCCCTCTAGGAGAGGGAGAGGAAGGGAGGGAGAGGGAGAGGGAGAGGGAGAGATGTCTCGCCCTCCCTCCCTCTCCCTCGCCCTTTCCCTTCCTCTCTCCCTCTCCCTCCCTCCTTCTCCCTCTCCCTCCCTCTGTCTCTCCCGCTCCCTCCGTCTCTCCCTCTCCCTCCGTCTCTCCCGCTCCCTCATTCCCTCTCAGACAGGGAGAGATGGAGGGAGAGGCAGAGATGAGGGAGAGGAGCAGAGGGAGGGGGGAGAGAGGGAGAGGGAGAGAGGGAGAGGGAGAGAGGGAGAGAAGAAGGAGAGAGGGAAAGGGAGGGAAGAAGAGACCTCTCTCTCTCTCCCTCTCTCCCCCCTCTCTCTCCTTCTCCCTCTCCCTCTCCCTTGTCTCTGCCTCTTCCTCCGTCTCTGGGAGGGAGTGAGGGAGATGGAGAGACGGAGGGAGAGGGAGAGGGAGGAGAGGGAGCGAGGGAGTGGGAGAGAGGGAGCGAGAGAGGGATAAAGGGAGGGAGAGAGGGATAGAGGGAGGGAGGGAGAGACGTCTTTGTCTTTCCTTCCCTCCCTCTCTCCCTCTCTCTCCCTCTCCCCCCTCCCTCTCCTGCTCTCTCTCCCTCCACCTCCTTCCCTCTCCAGAGAGGGAGAGGGAGCAGGAGAGGGAGAGAGGGAGGGAGAGAGGGAAAGGGAGAGAGGAAGACACCTCTCTCTCTCTCCCTCCCTCCCCCCTCTCTCTCCCTCTCCCTCTCCCTTGTCTCTGCCTCTTCCTCCGTCTCTGGGAGGGAGTGAGGGAGATGGAGAGACGGAGGGAGAGGGAGAGGGAGGAGAGGGAGCGAGGGAGTGGGAGAGAGGGAGCGAGAGAGGGATAAAGGGAGGGAGAGAGGGATAGAGGGAGGGAGGGAGAGACGACTTTGTCTTTCCTTCCCTCCCTCTATCCCTCTCTCCCTCTCTCTCCCTCTCCCCCCTCCCTCTCCTGCTCTCTCTCCCTCCACCTCCTTCCCTCTCCAGAGACGGAGAGGGAGCAGGAGAGGGAGAGAGGGAGGGAGAGAGGGAAAGGGAGGGAAGAAGACACCTCTCTCTCTCTCCCTCCCTCCCCCCTCTCTCTCCCTCTCCCTCTCCCTTGTCTCTGCCTCTTCCTCTGTCTCTCCATCTTTGGGAGGGAGTGAGGGAGATGGAGAGACGGAGGGAGAGGGAGAGGGAGGAGAGGGAGCGAGGGAGTGGGAGAGAGGGAGCGAGAGAGGGATAAAGGGAGGGAGAGAGGGATAGAGGGAGGGAGGGAGAGACGTCTTTGTCTTTCCTTCCCTCCCTCTCCCCCTCTCTCTCCCCCCTCCCTCTCCTGCTCTCTCTCCCTCCACCTCCTTCCCTCTCCAGAGAGGGAGAGGGAGCAGGAGAGGGAGAGAGGGAGGGAGAGAGGGAAAGGGAGGGAGGAAGACACCTCTCTCTCTCTCCCTCCCTTCCCCCTCTCTCTCCCTCTCCCTCTCCCTTGTCTCTGCCTCTTCCTCTGTCTCTCCATCTCTGGGAGGGAGTGAGGGAGATGGAGAGAGGGAGGGAGAGAGGGAGGGAGGGAGGGAGGGAGAGACGCCTTTGTCTTTCCCTCCCTCCCTCTATCCCTCTCCCTCCACCTCCTTCCCTCTCCAGAGAGGGAGACAGAGAAGGAAGCAGGCACCCTCTCCGGAGAGGGAAGGAGGTGGAGGGAGAGGGAGAGGGAGCACGAGAGGGAGAGAGGGAGAGAGGGAGAGGGAATGAGGTATCGGAAGAGCGGAACAGGGAAACAGGGACAGGGAAAGGGGGACAGGGAGAGAGGGAGAGGGAAAGAGGGAGAGGGAGAGAGGCAGAGGGAGAGATGGAGGGAGAGTGAGAGTGAGAAGCAGGGAGGTAGAGGGAGGGAGGGAAGGAGGGAGAGAGGGAGACAGAGAGGGAGAGAGGGAGAAGGGCTGATGGGGGCTCCCTCCCCCTCCCCTCCTCTCCCCACTGCTTTCTCTTTCTTCTGCTTCAACAAACACCAGGCGCCTTTTAGATCAGCCCTGAAGTCAACGTTGATGCTTGGACGGCTTGACCTCCCCGCTGCCTTCCAGCCCGGGACCACAGCTGGGAGATGAAGTCTGCGGGGTCCTGGGCAGCGGCGGCGGGCTGCACAGGCACCTCCTCTGACGCCCAATCTCTCCTCCTTTACGAGGCAGCCGCCAGCTCCCCTCCCTGACTCCCCAAGATTTGGGGCCTTTCTAATATGTGTCGATAATGCCATGAGCTACTATTTAACTTTTCCACGAGGACCCATCTCCCGAAATGCAGTGCTTTTCAGCCTTGGCTGCACTAGAGAACCCCCAGGGAAGGGAGAGACGTCTGTACCTCCCTCCCTCTCCCTCTCCCTCTCCCTCCTCCTCTCCCTCTCCTTCTGGGGTGATGCCCGATGAGCTCAGATTCGCAGATGTTCCCCCCATCTCCTCTCTGTGCCTTGCGTGGGGTCTGGGCCTTCTCACTGTGGCCCGGGTACGGCCTTGACATTCAGACATCGGTTCCTGCAAGGACACTTGCGTTTGGTCCATACCGCGTGTGGCTGCAGTCTGTGCTTCTCCTGTTCAGCATCTTCAGTAGATGGGGGCTGTGCGTGAGCCCTTCATCTTCCCCGCAGACACCACTGGTGCTTGCTCGGCCTCGTGGGTGATGTGGGGGGCATGGGGGACAGTCCTGTGTCCCCACCTTCTTGGGCTGCAGACAGGCCACGTTGGTCCTGTGGTGACTGGGGGCTCCCAGGAGAACCCCACCGCAGAGCCGGAGAGGTGGCCCCAGAGAAGGTGGCGTACGCCTGGGGCCGGGCCTCACCAGCCAGCCCCGGGCCACCTGCAGCAACAGGCGTCTCGCCGTCCAGGGGGCTGGGTGTTCGGGCGCCGTGGGGATGACCTGCTGTCTGCACGGCAGCCGAGTCTGTATTGTTGAGCCCGGGGAGGCCCCTGGGTGGCTCCTGGAGAGCCTGGTCACATTTCTTCCTGCCCTTGGCCTTAGAGCTCATCACGGTTCACGCCGTTTCTGGTTCCAAAAGGACCTGTGTTCATAAAGACCACGTGTTAGGACAGCACCAAAGTGTCTAGAAATCCGGGCCAGGAGGAGGAGGGAGGGGGATTGGCTGTGCCCGCCAGTGGCCTGAGAGCCCTGCCCGCTCTCAGAGACCTGGCCCGGGGCCCGTGGGGAGGGCGTGGCCCACGGTCCCCAGCGCTGGCCGTCTCTAGGTTCCAGGAGAACTGCGCGATCCTCGGGGAGCTGGTAAGGCTGCAGGCTCAGAAGTCCCGCCTGCTGGGGTTCAGCACGCGTGCCGACTCCGTGCTGGAGATGAACATGGCCAAGACCAGCCAGGTGGTGGCCACTTTCCTAGGTAACCCCGCCTCCCCGAAGGTCAGGCGGACCTTGACTGGACGTGGTGCTGCCTGAGACCCGACTGTGTCAGCCCTTGGGGGTCGCCTTCCCCAACCCTTCATTCTGCCTCGAGGGGCGTGGGGTGGGTGGCGGCTGGGAGGCTGCCACAGGGACATAGCCGAACCTCTCCCCTCCGCCCGCAGATGAGCTGGCCCAGAAGCTGAAGCCCCTCGGGGAGCAGGAGCGGCCGTGATCCTGGACCTAAAGAAGGCCAAGTGCCAGAGGCGGGGCCTGCACTTTGAAGGGCCCATCAACGTCTAGGACCTGTGCTGCTACATGAACCAGGGGGAGGAGACGCGCTACCACGTGGACCAATACCTGCTCGATGAGTCCTTCCCCATGCAGGTGGTCACGCGCGGGTAGCTGGGCATCTCCCAGGAGCTGCTGGGGCTGACCTTTGACCTGGAGGAGGGTGCCAACGTGTGTCACGGAGATGTGAGGCTCTACACGGTCCGGGACGCGGCCGCGGACAAGGTCATCCATCGGCAAGTTCTACCTGGACCTCTACCCTCGGTGCATGCGTGGGGGAACCTGTCGGCCGTGGGCCAGGGCTCCTCTGTGGAAGCGGGGCCTCACCCGCGTCCCTCCCCAGGGAAGGGAAGTCTGGGCACATGGCCTGCTTTGGCCTGCAGCCGGGCTGCCTGCAGCAGGATGGGAGGCGCCAGATTGCCATCGCGGCCATGGTGGCCAACTTCACCAAGTCTACGCCCAACCCGCCCTCCCTGTTGCAGCATGATGAGCTGGAGACCTACTTCCATGAGTTCTGGCAAGCGATGCACCAGCTCCGCTCCCAGGTGGGTGCGGGCACGGGGCTGCAGGCAGGGGGCGGGGAGGGCCCGGGCTCTCCCGTGGTTCTCAGGCAGGCCCTCGCCACGGGATTCTTCCGCTGATGTCACCCCGCACGTGGTGACGCCCTCGGTGTCAGTTTCCATCATCAAACCCCACGCACAGGGCGTGTAAAAAAATGGAAGTGGATGTCCTCGAGACTCTGGAGCCTGGAAGCCGCAGATCAAGGAGTCAGGACTGGTTCCCTGCATGTTAAATACGTGTATTCAAGAGTTGCCTTTAAAAAGACAAAAGAAAAGAAAGGAACGTTGCATGCAAGTCTGGTGACAGGCGGTGATGAGAACCAGAGGGTAGGCTCTGGGGCCGGGAGCGCCGTGCCCTGTGAGGCCCTGGGGCTGCTGCCAGTCTCGGTGGAGGCTCAGCAAGTCCCAGGGACTTCCCCACCGGGGGGGCGGGGGTGTCCCCAGCTGAGCGTCTGGGCCCAGGACCCAGTGCTCCTTCAGTCTTCCTGCGGTCAGCCCTTCGTCCTGAGAGCGATGCTCTCACAGGCTGCACCGGAGCGCGTGGGGACACTTTACTGAGCTGTGCAGCCGTCACTACTGCCCTATTTTGGAACATTTCCCTCACCCCAAAAATGTCCCTCACGCCTTTAGTTATCATTCCCTCCCCTCCCCTGCCCCTGACAACCAGGAACCCACTCTGACTCTGTGGATCTACCTGTTCTGGATGTTCCCCCTCAGTGGGGTCACACCGTGTGCCCTTCTGTGTCTGACTTGTCTCGCTGAGCATCGTGTTCTCAGGGTGCATCCACGTGGCAGCGAGTGTCAGGGCTTCACACCTTTGCGTGGCTGAGGGCCGGAAAAAAGACAAACGACAAGAAAGGCACGTTACCTGCGACTCTGGCGACAGCCGGTGATGAGAACCAGAGGGAAGGCTCTGGGGCCGGGAGCGCCGCGCCCTGTGAGGCCCTGGGGCTGCTGCCAGTCTCGGTGGAGGCTCAGCAAGTCCCAGGGACTTCCCCACCGGGGGGGCGGGGGTGTCCCCAGCTGAGCGTCTGGGCCCAGGACCCAGTGCTCCTTCAGTCTTCCTGCGGTCAGCCCTTCGTCCTGAGAGCGATGCTCTCACAGGCTGCACCGGAGCGCGTGGGGACACTTTACTGAGCTGTGCAGCCGTCACTACTGCCCTGTTTTGGAACATTTCCCTCACCCCAAAAATGTCCGTCACGCCCTTAGTTATCATTCCCTCCCCGCCCCCTGCCCCTAACAACCAGGAACCCACTCTGACTCTGTGGATCTACCTGTTCTGGATGTTCCCCCTCAGTGGGGTCACACCCTGTGTGCCCTTCTGTGTCTGACTTGTCTCGCTGAGCATCGTGTTCTCAGGGTGCATCCACGTGGCAGCGAGTGTCAGGGCTTCACACCTTTGCGTGGCTGAGGGCCGGAAAAAAGACAAACGACAAGAAAGGCACGTTACCTGCGACTCTGGCGACAGCCGGTGATGAGAACCAGAGGGAAGGCTCTGGGGCCGGGAGCGCCGCGCCCTGTGAAGCCCTGGCGTTGCTGCCAGTCTCGGTGGGGCACGGGCAGCGCCGTCCCCCAGAGCTGCTGGCCAACTCATCAAGTCCCGGCTGGCCAACCCCGGTGCGGTCGGGCCGAGGGAAAGGAAAGGGGCTCCCGGACCGCCCGGCTGGAAAGCGCGGCCTGCACACAGTGCCAGCCCCCCGTCTCCTTCCTCCCGCCCTCCAGGCCTCTTCAACCTGCGCCAGATCGTTCTGGCCAAGGTGGACAAGGCCCTGCACACGCAGACGCCCGCGGACCCGGCCCAGGAGAATGCCCGCCTCTGCCAGGAGGTCCTCGGGGTCCCAGCCACGCCAGGTAGCCAAGTGCACGCCGGGCCCACCTTAGCGGTCGCTTGGCGGCTACTGCCCAGGTCAAGAGGATCCTCTGGTGGTGTGTGAAGGGGGACCGACTGACGGGCTCTGGCCGAGGCCCGCTGACCTCTGGCCTCTTCCTGCCTCGGTTCCTGGGCTGGTCCCTCCAGCTGTGGCCCGCGGAGTCCGAGGGTGGGGTGGGCGTATCTGCACGTGCTTTCTGGAGAGCCTGGAAGAGGCAGGAGAGGGCTTCATACCCCGGACGGAACGCTTCGACGAGGTTTGCCCGTGCGTGTCGGTGCGGAGACGCAGTTCACTCCCTCGTGAGCGCTTGAACCCGCGCTCTCCCCGTGCTGGAAGGTGAGCCCTGACTCATCCCTCGGAGCCTCGGGCAGCTGACCTTGTAAGAGGCTTCGGGGTGAACCCTCGTGAGCTTCAGCAGAAAGTCGGCAAAAATTTATTTGTGTCCCTCCACTGAGTTGCCCGCAAGGTCCCCGTTTTCTAGAAGTGTTGGGCCAATACTCCCTCTAGTGGCAGGGGACTCAGACAGGGCTGCTTTGAGGCCCCCTCTCTGGGGAAGGGGCACGGAGTGGCCAGGAGGCCGGGCAGGAGCTTCTCCGCGTGTGTCCCAGGGACCCACCTGCTTGCGACCTTCGGCCACCTGGCAGGAAGCTACGACGCCCAGTCCTATGGCTCCCTGTGCAGCGAGGTGTACTCCGCGGACACGTTCCACACACGTTTCAAGCGGGAGGGCGTCCTGAGTGGCAAGGTGAGAGGCCAGCCTGCCATGCAGACCAACACGGAGGTCCTTGGCCTGGGCCTAGATGCTTGTGCCGCCCGCCTGGGCCTGCCAGGCTCTGAGGGCCCTGCCCTGGACCCCCTGCTCCCCTGCCCTTTCTTGAGTCACAGCAGAGGTGGCCACACCCACACCCTCAGTGAAGGGGGTGCTCCACCCTCCTGCAGCCCCACCCCCTCTCGTCAGGTTGCCATGGACTACAGAAGCTGCATTCTGAGGCCAGGGGGCTCCGAGGATGCCAAGGGCATGGTGAAGCTCTTCCTGGGTTGTGACCCCACGCAGGATGCCTTCCTCCTGAGCAAAGGGCTGGAGGTTGAGGGCTGCAAGCCGCCGGCCTGCTGAAGGCACGGGCTTTTGCCCACCCAGGCGGGCCGGGTGCCTTAGCGCCCCGTCGGGGCGGGGGAGGGGCCGCGTGTCCTCCCAGCCCCTGAGTCCCCGGCGGCCGGCCTAGGCCAAAAGTCTCCACCTGGAAGTGTCTGGAGAGCCTGGCATCAAGGCTCCCCCTTGTTGCACTAATGCAATCCCTTCCTGGGGAGCTTTCCTGGTAACAAAACGGTTCTTTGAAAACGCAGCCATTAATAAAAAGACTCTACTCCTGGTCTCTGCCTGCCGTCCCTTCCACCACAGGAGTGGCATGGGGGCCGTCACACTGGGGGGAGTTCTGACCTTGGTCGGGGATCAGCCCTGGGGCCGTGGTGACGCGTCTGGGTCACTGGGAGATGGCTGAGCTGTGGGGTGAGTTCAGACGGGGATGGTGCCCCGCACCCCGGCCGGGCAGGCTCTCCAGTGAGGGGGTGTCAGTTTCCTGCCAGCCTCTCGCCCGTCACTGTTTGGCATCTCGGGGGCTGTGATTGGCTGGAGCTGGTTCTGGCGGTGGGCACAGCTGTGGGAAGCCCGGCTGTGGCTGTCCCTGTCCCCGTGTCCTGTCCTCCTGCTCAAGGCCGGCCGGCTGGCTCCCTCTGATCATCGGCAGCTGCTGAAGTCTGGACCACAGCAGGGGGCTGCCTTCCTGGGTCCTAGCGATTCTTCCCAAAGGCCTTAGGGATGTGTTTTGGTGGCAGTAGGAATTCAGAGAGGGTGCTGCACCACTGGAGCGGTAGGGTGGCTCTGGACCGTCCCGTGTGTCCTTCCCGGGCCTTTGAGCTCCTCGGGAGCCCTGCCTCCGGCCCTTCGCCCCCACAAAGGACGCCAGGCAGCGGAGCGAGCGCGCGGGCGGCGCCCCGACCTTCTCCCCGTGGCCCAGGCGGGCAGGCGGTGCCACGCTCTGTCCTCCCCTCAGCCTGCCCGCCCGTTCTCACCCGCCCTAGGGCAGTCGGTTGTGGACCAGGCTGTGGTGTCTGCCCTTCTGCAGCCCCGGCTCAGCTCCCTGCACCCACTTCGGTGCCTTCTGTGTTCTGGGCTGGTCGCAGGCCCAGAGCCGGTGGGCAGGCACCCCGTGGCCGGGAGGGCTGTTCGTGTGAATTCCCTGGGGCTTGAAAAGGAGCACAGCCGGCCTTCCATCAGGCACCTCTCGATGGATATGGAAGGGGCGTGTCGGGGCCTGGGGGCTGCTCGTCTTCCTGTGCACCGAGCCCCCAGGTGGTCCCCGTGCAAAATCCAGGTGTGGCGTTGGCACCCCAGCCGTGTGCCGGGCAGTCCATGGCGGGCGACACAAGCCTCGGGCTGGTGGGCCACAGGGTTCCTGAGCGGCAGGTCAGGACTGAGAGGGTGAGGCCTTTCCCCGGGTCCAGGGCCCAGGCTGATGCCGGCTGGAGGCCCCTCCGCTCACCGCCCGCAACCCCCAGCCCCTGCCCTCACGTGAGCCCCCAGGGCTGAGCTCAGGTGTTGGATGCCCAGGCTCCCCGGTAGCCCAGCCCGTTCCCAGTCCTCCGTGGTCACTGAAGGGCTTGGAAGCGGGTTGCCCCACAGAGACTGCTGTTCTCCGAGCCCTGGGCAGGGGGCAGGGAGGACGGGCACAGGGCCCTGCAGGGGTGTGGTCGCCGGGGCAGCCGGAGCAGCTCCACACAGTAAGTAAGAGCACCTCACCAAAAAACAGTGCGTTTCTCCAGCCGCCCCGGGACCTGAGCTCAGGTCCTGGGGCAGGAAGGGGCAGCACTGCAGCTGTTAGCTGTCACTGGGGGTCGACTGTGGCCCGGTGCCACCTCTTAGATCGTCCCCCGTCCCCTTCCGGGGTTGCGACCGGACCCCTGCCAATCGGGTTCTCACTCCTCCCCATCCCCTACGCCGGCTCCACGAAGGTGGAAGGAACACATTTTTAAAAAGGCTGGAGCCTGGGCTTCCCTGCTGGCGCAGTGGTTAAGAATCCGCCTGCCAATGCAGGGGACAAGGGTTCAAGCCCTGGTCCGGGAAGTTCCCACACGCCGCGGAGCAATGAAGCCCGTGCGCCACAACTACTGAGCCTGCGCTCTAGAGCCCAAAAGCCACAACTACTGAGTCCTCGTGCCCCAACTACTGAAGCCCGCGCGCCTAGAGCCCGTGCTCCGCAACAAGAGAAGCCACCGCAATGAGAAGCCCACGCACCGCAACGAAGAGTAGCCCCCGCTCACCGCAACTGGAGAAAGCACACACGCAGCAAGGAAGACCCAACGCAGCCAAAAATAAATAAATTAAATAAATAAATAAATTTTTAAAAATCATATTAAATACCTATCAATGAGATTTTAAGAAATAGTCAGGACCAGAGCCTCCCATCAAGCCTCTTAGATAGCCTCAACCACCAGAGGGCAGACAGCAGAAGCAAGAGAAACTACAATCCTGCAGCCTGTGGACCAAAAACCACAGTGACAGAAAGATAGAGAAGATGAAAAGGCAGAGGGCCATGTACCAGATGAAGGAACAAGAAAAAACCCCAGAAAAACAACTAAATGAAGTGGAGATAGGCAACCTTCCAGAAAAAGAATTCAGAATAATGATAGTGAAGACGATCCAGGACCTCGGAATAAGAATGGAGGCAAAGATTGAGAAGATGCAAGAAATGGTTAACAAAGACCTAGAAGAATTAAAGAACAAACAAACAGAGATGACCAATACAATAACCGAAATGAAAACTACACTAGAAGGAATCAATAGCAGAATAACTGAGGCAGAAGAACGGATAAGTGACCTGGAAGACAGAATGGTGGAATTCACTGCTGCGGAACAGACTAAAGAAAAAAGAATGAAACGAAATGAAGACAGCCTAAGAGACCTCTGGGACAACATTAAACGCAACAACATTCGCATTATAGGGGTCCCAGAAGGAGAAGAGAGAGAGAAAGGACCAGAGAAAATATTTGAAGAGATTATAGTCGAAAACTTCCCTAACATGGGAAAGGAAATAGCCACCCAAGTCCAGGAAGCGCAGAGAGTCCCATACAGAATAAACCCAAGGAGAAACACGCCGAGACACATAGTAATCAAAGTGGCAAAAATCAAAGACCAAGAAAAATTATTGAAAGCAGCAAGGGAAAAACGACAAATAACATACAAGGGAACTCCCATAAGGTTAACAGCTGATTTCTCAGCAGAAACTCTGCAAGCCAGAAGGGAGTGGCATGATATACTTAAAGTGATGAAAGGGAAGAACCTACCACCAAGATTACTCTACCCAGCAAGGATCTCATTTAGCTTTGATGGAGAAATCAAAAGCTTTACAGACAAGCAAAAGCTAAGAGAATTCAGCACCACCAAACCAGCTCTACAACAAATGCTAAAGGAACTTCTCTAAGTGGGAAACACAAGAGAAGAAAAGGACCTACAAAAACAAACCCAAAACAATTAAGAAAATGGTCATAGGAACATACATATCGATAATTACCTTAAACGTGAATGGATTAAATGCCCCAACCAAAAGACATAGACTGGCTGAATGGATACAAAAACAAGACCCATATATATGCTGTCTACAAGAGACCCACTTTAGACCTAGGGACACATACAGACTGAAAGTAAGGGGATGGAAAAAGATATTCCATGCAAATGGAAATCAAAAGAAAGCTGGAGTAGCTATACTCGTATCAGATAAAATAGACTTTAAAATAAAGAACGTTACAAGAGACAAGGAAGGACACTACATAATGATCCAGGGATCAATCCAAGAAGAAGATATAACAATTATAAATATATATGCACCCAACACAGGAGCACCTCAATACATAAGGCAACTGCTAACAGCTATAAAAGAGGAAATCGACAGTAACACAGTAATAGTGGGGGACTTTAACACCTCACTTCCACCAATGGACAGATCATCCAAAATGAAAATAAATAAGGAAACAGAAGCTTTAAATGACACAATAGACCAGATAGATTTAATTGATATATATAGGACATTCCACC
Organism: Eschrichtius robustus; assembly: GCF_028021215.1. NCBI lineage: Eukaryota > Metazoa > Chordata > Mammalia > Artiodactyla > Eschrichtiidae > Eschrichtius > Eschrichtius robustus. The sequence goes on from NC_090824.1 coordinate 79,525,722, forward strand.
CAAAAACAGCAGATTACACGTTCTTCTCAAGTGCGCACGGAACGTTCTCCAGGATAGATCACATCTTGGGTCACAAATCAAGCCTCAGTAAATTTAAGAAAATTGAAATCATATCAAGCATCTTTTCTGACCACAACGCTATGAGATTAGAAATGAATTACAGGGAAAAAAACGTAAAAAAGACAAACACATGGAGGCTAAACAATACGTTACTAAATAACCAAGAGATCACTGAAGAAATCAAAGAGGAAACAAAAAAATACCTAGAGACAAATGACAATGAAAACACGACGACCCAAAACCTATGGGATGCAGCAAAAGCAGTTCTAAGAGGGAAGTTTATAGCTATACAAGCCTACCTAAAGAAACAAGAAAAATCTCAAGTAAACAATCTAACCTTACACCTAAAGAAACTAGAGAAAGAAGAACAAACAAAACCCAAAGTTAGCAGAAGGAAAGAAATCTTAAAGATCAGAGCAGAAATAAACGAAATAGAAACAAAGACAACAATAGCAAAGATCAATAAAACTAAAAGTTGGTTCTTTGAGAAGATAAACAAAATGGATAAGCCATTAGCCAGACTCATCAAGAAAAAGAGGGAGAGGACTCAAATCAATAAAATCAGAAATGAAAAAGGAGAAGTTACAACAGACACCGCAGAAATACAAAGCATCCTAAGAGACTACTACAAGCAACTTTATGCCAATAAAATGGACAACCTGGAAGAAATGGACAAATTCTTAGAAAGGTATAACCTTCCAAGACTGAACCAGGAAGAAACAGAAAATAGGAACAGACCAATCACAAGTCATGAAATTGAAACTGTGATTAAAAATCTTCCAACAAACAAAAGTCCAGGACCAGATGGCTTCACAGGTGAATTCTATCAAACATTTAGAGAAGAGCTAACACCCATCCTTCTCAAACTCTTCCAAAAAATTGCAGAGGAAGGAACACTCCCAAACTCATTCTGTGAGGCCACCATCACCCTGATACCAAAACCAGACAAAGACACTACAAAAAAAGAAAATTACAGACCAATATCACTGATGAATATAGATGCAAAAATCCTCAACAAAATACTAGCAAACAGAATCCAACCACACATTAAAAGGATCATACACCACGATCAAGTGGGATTTATCCCAGGGATGCAAGGATTCTTCAACATACGCAAATCAATCAATGTGATACACCATATTACCAAATTGAAGAATAAAAACCATATGATCATCTCAATAGATGCAGAAAAAGCTTTTGACAAAATTCAACACCCATTTCTGATAAAAACTCTCCAGAAAGTGGGCATAGAGGGAACCTACCTCAACATAATAAAGGCCATATATGACAAACCCACAGCAAACATCATTCTCAATGGTGAAAAACTGAAAGCATTTCCTCTAAGATCAGGAACGAGACAAGGATGTCCACTCTCACCACTATTATTCAACATAGTTCTGGAAGTCCTAGCCACGGCAATCAGAGAAGAAAAAGAAATAAAAGGACTACAAATTGGAAAAGAAGAAGTAAAACTGTCACTGGTTGCGGATGACATGATACTATACATAGAGAATCCTAAAACTGCCACCAGAAAACTGCTAGAGCTAATCAATGAATATGGTAAAGTTGCAGGATACAAAATTAATGCACAGAAATCTCTTGCATTCCTATACACTAATGATGAAAAATCTGAAAGAGAAATTAAGGAAACACTCCCATTTACCATTGCAACAAAAAGAATAAAATACCTAGGAATAAACCGACCTAGGGAGACAAAAGACCTGTATGCAGAAAACTATAAGACACTGATGAAAGAAATTAAAGATGATACCAACAGATGGAGAGATATACCGTGTTCTTGGATTGGAAGAATCAACATTGTGAAAATGAGTATACTTACCCAAAGCAATCTACAGATTCAATGCAATCCCCATCAAATTACCAATGGCATTGTTTACGGAGCTAGAACAAATCCTCTTAAAATTTGTATGGAGACACAAAAGACCCCGAATAGCCAAAGCAGTCTTGAGGGAAAAACATGGAGCTGGAGGAATCAGACTCCCTGACTTCAGACTATACTACAAAGCTACAGTAATCAAGACAATATGGTACTGGCACAAAAACAGAAACATAGATCAATGGAACAAGATAGAAAGCCCAGAGATTAACCCACGCACCTATGGTCAACTAATCTACGACAAAGGAGGCAAAGATATACAATGGAGAAAAGACAGTCTCTTCAATAAGTGGTGCTGGGAAAACTGGACAGCTACATGTAAAAGAATGAAATTAGAATACTCCCTAACACCATACACAAAAATAAACTCAAAATGGATTAGAGACCTAAATATAAGAGTGGACACTATAAAACTCTTAGAGGAAAACATAGGAAGAACACTCTCTGACATAAATCACAGCAAGACCTTTTTTGATCCACCTCCTAGAGTAATGGAAATAAAAACAAAAATAAACAAGTGGGACCTAACGAAACTGCAAAGCTTTTGCACAGCAAAGGAAACCATAAACAAGACGAAAAGACAACCCTCAGAATGGGAGAAAATATTTGCAAATGAATCAACGGACAAAGGATTAATCTCCAAAATATATAAACAGCTCATTCAGCTCAATATTAAAGAAACAAACACCCCAATCCAAAAATGGGCAGAAGACCTAACCAGACATTTCTCCAAAGAAGACATACAGACGGCCACGAAGCACATGAAAAGATGCTCAACATCACTAATTATTAGAGAAATGCAAATCAAAACTACAAGGAGGTATCACCTCACTCCTGTTAGAATGGGCATCATCAGAAAATCTACAAACAACAAATGCTGGAGAGGGTGTGGAGAAAAGGGAACCCTCTTGCACTGTTGGTGGGAATGTAAATTGATACAGCTACTATGGAGAACAATATGGAGGTTCCTTAAAAAACTAAAAATAGAATTACCATATGACCCAGCAATCCCACTACTGGGCATATACCCAGAGAAAACCGTAATTCAAAAAGACACATGCACCCGAATGTTCATTGCAGCACTATTTACAATAGCCAGGTCATGGAAGCAACCTAAATGCCCATCGACAGACGAATGGATAAAGAAGTTGTGGTACATATATACAATGGAATATTACTCAGCCATAAAAAGGAACGAAATTGAGTCATTTGTTGAGACGTGGATGGATCTAGAGACTGTCATACAGAGTGAAGTAAGTCAGAAAGAGAAAAACAAATATCGTATATTAATGCATGTATGTGGAACCTAGAAAAATGGTACAGATGAGCCAGTTTGCAGGGCAGAAGTTGAGACACAGATGTAGAGAATGGACATATGGACACCAAGGGGGGAAAACTGCGGTGGGGTGGGGATGGTGGTGTGCTGAATTGGGCGATTGGGATTGACATGTATACACTGATGTGTATAAAATTGATGCCTAATAAGAACCTGCAGTATAAACAAACAAACAAAACAACTAATACTAAACTTTCATTGGGTTATTTGTATGGAAATATGTTAATATAAATGTTTCAGACATTACATGAAATTTCTAAAAATCTTATATTTGTATGTGTATGGAAATATGTATGGAAATATGTTAATAGAAATGTTTCAGACATTACATGAAATTGCTAAAAATCTTATATGTTCTGGTATAATGTTATATGTAATAATCCTAGTTATTACTTTAAAATGTATATCTCAGAAATAACTAATTTTCTTGTCAACTGCATTATTATGAACTTTCATCAAATCTTTAACCGTGGTCATTTTTAAGTCTTTTGTCATAAAGAAAAAAAAAAAAAAAGAAAGAAATAGTCAGTTAGTTAGTTAATTGTGCCAGGTCTTAGTTGCCACAGGCCAGCTCCTTAGTTGTGGTAATGAGATATTTTATATTCTTTTTTGTTCCTGAACAAAGGCCTCAGAATCCAGTATTTACTTGATAATGCTCACAGCATAGCTCAGCACGGAATAGCCACATTGTTTTTCTTTGGCTGCTATGTACCAAACAGCCTTTTGTACTGTTTTACCAAATGCATGTATTTAACACCTGTTTTAAAAAACATAGTGAGATCTCAAAAACTTGAAATTGACTAAAGTAAGATTCTCTCTGTAGTACTACTTATTTGACCAACACCACCTGATAACACCGGTGTGGTGCACCGAGCCTTACTCTAGCATATCGGGATACACCCCGTTTCGACAAGTGTTCATCCTCCAAGTCCCCAAGGCCTCTCACACACTGCCAGTGAAACTGCTTCCTGCTTGGGAAAGAGTGCCCCAGTTCGTTTCTTTAGAAGCTTGAAGGCTATGTAAGCCCTCCAAAAGGTTAGAGGGCAAAGAACAACTCTAAAACTGGCACATTTGTTTAAAGAAAAAGACTTGTCAATATTACAAGAGCCAGCTTGCTTTCACTTGTGACACGTTTTCTTAGGAGGCAAGGGATGTGGCCATGTGACTTGGACAAGCTGTTTCCCTCTGTCTCAGTGTCCCACCTGTGAGTGGGTAGTCTGACGAAGCTTAATGACAGACATCTGAATAACGATCATGAACAGTGGCATCTAATTTCCAAAATAAAAACAGGAGAATGAGTATGTCTTTCACAACAGGACGTCAAGTCTACCTCAAAGATATTGGTAGCCTTGAGTCCACTGCTTCTCACTGAGTGCAACTGTGCCCCCCAGGGGACATCTGGGGAAGTCTGAAGGTGATTTTGGCTGTCACGACTGGGAGGAGAGAGAGGGAATGTTACGGGCACCTAGTGAGTAAGAGGTCGGGACCTTGCTAAACACTCTACGATGCACAGGACTCACACACCACAGCAAAGGTTTATCTGGCCCCAAAAGTCAATGCCTTGGTTGAGAAACCCTGCCTTAGAGCAAACCACGGATACTCATCTTTAGCAGGTAACAGGGCATTTACTACCCACCTGTAAACCTACAGACTTCCCGACTTACACAGCTAATCCTGTGGCAGGAATGAAATAGAGAGCGTGTGACCATCTGGTAGTACCTAGGTTTGCCCCTCAAGTCACATGAGACAGTGCTGGAGACTGACATTTTCTATATTGGAGGTCTCTGGCAAGCCACCAGTTTTCTAACCTAAAAAGTCTAAGCAGCATTGTTACAATACACATAATAACACGACAATTCTGCTTTTATAGAGAAATTCGATGTGGGAAAGGAGCTTATCTGACATCAGAAGCAAATGCTTTGAACACATCACATCTGCTGGTTCGACTGTCAAATCTTGACAGCTGGAGACGTAGGAAGGTAGACAGGAGAGAACAGACCAAAGTTACGGGCCTGCTGAGTCCTCGGGGCTAACCATAATACACTTCGTACTGCCCTGGGTCCAGGGGTGTGTTCTAACACCCTCTCGGTCACTTACGGTCCATAGACAGACCAAGTATAAATTCACAATTACCAGCAAGTGTACCAAAAAAAGGCAGAGTTAAGAAACTTAAATGCGAGCCCTACCTGGTCTTTTTCTTCTTCATCGACAGAATCATCCGATTTTGCTTTTTCAGGGTCTTCCTCAGGTTTCCGTTTGGCAGGCCTGTCACACACACACACACAGTAAAGCCAACTGTTAGCTCACCAGACCCTAGACCTCCAGTGGGCACGAAACAACTCATATTCCTCCCTACCAAGAGTACCCTCTCTTTGGAAAGATTCAGGGCATGGTCCCCTCTTCCCTCTGAGAAGCCCTTTTTGCCAGGACATTAAAAGAAGCTTCGAGCTTAATGTTTCTTTGGATGACAGGTTTAGAATACCACCATTTTGCAAACCTTAAGAAATAATGGATCTAGACTTTGATCAATGGCTGCTACAATCACCGAAGAGACATTACATGCCTCTGATGGACAGCCCCATGCTGTCAATGAAGTCTCACAAAATAAAGCTGGAATCTGATCAAGACTCTAGACCTAACTACCAGTTTACAGAAAACTGGAGGCAAGGGAACACATTAACCACCAAAACGATGCAGTCAGCCAGACCTAGACGCTATTAGAAAAAAAGACCTATTTTCTTTAAATCAATGGCAAGAAGATAAGGAATCTATCACTCGAAAGGCTTAAGGAGCAAATCAACCAAACTCTGTTACACAAGGGGAAGAATGAACACTGCTATATATTTGTTAGTAAGGAACTGTTACACTTTATAAGGCCTGTTTTGTCTTCTTCAAAAGACTGTTTGCTAGATGTTAGCAATTATGGCAAAATATGAATAAAAAACTTGTCAGAGAAAGAGACCTTGTCATCTAGAAATACAGTATGTGTGGATAAGATGACATGTCCGATTTGTTTCAAAGTAATCCAACTGGGAGGAGATGGGTGGGTATGGAGCTGTAATCCATTTGGAACAATTTTCACTTGGAGCATGTGGGGGTATAGATGAAACAACAGCCAGGAGATGTTAACTGTTGACACTGGGTGATAGGTACACAGGGGTTCATTTTACTATCCTTGGTAATTCTGTGCATGTACATTTGAAGTTGCCTATGTGAAGAGTAAAAATGGATGAGATCTTCAGAAATGCTGTTCACGAATGTCTAATAACAGAATATCAAAAGGAAAACCGAAGCAATGTGGAAGTCAGAATTACTAAGTTACATCCTACTAATTTATATGTGTTTTACCAAAAACCGTTGGCCCCTAAAATGGGGGCTGTCCATTCATTATATACTGACCTCCTTGTGAAATGAGATGTGATGGTGGTCTGCCTGGCAGTTTGCCTTCTAATCCTGGGGCTAGATGAGACTTCAGCTGCTTAAAGAAAAAGAAACAAAAAAGCCACTATGAATAAAGAGTTCACAGCCAAGGTACAGTTCTTCAGCATTACCAAGCTGGTGCAGAGACCAGGTTCTGAGGATTAAGTAACCTTCTCTTCTTATTCTCAGCAACCACCATCTTGATAAACTCATCAAATTAGCACCTGCCAGTCTGCTGGGCCATTTCAACACAAGCTCTTGTATGAGGGGCCCAACCCTGAGACGCACAAGGAAACAGAGCCTCCGTTTATTTCGTCAAAAGATGAAGTGGCCAAGCACCTGACCTGAGCTCAAGTCCCATGCTCTTTTTTTAAAAATTCCAGAAGAGTTACTCTGACTACAAGTGGGGAAGGAGTCTAAGAATAAATGTTTAGCTTAAACAGGCATGTAACTTACAAGTCATAGATATCAGCAGCTCCTGTTATCTTATACCTCATAAATTCAACCGCATTTGGGGATCTAATGCTCTATAACTTGGTTGAAGACAAAAATTTAAAGTATATATCTAAGCTAGTTAGACGTATACACAAGAGGGAATTCCACGGCGGTCCAGTGGTTAAGACTCGGCACTCTCACTGCCAAGGGCCGGGGTTCGATCCCTGGTTGGAGAACTAAGATGGTACAAGCCGAGCAACACAGCCATCCCCCCACCAAAAAAAAGGATACACAAAAAACAAGTACTGCCGGTGGAGGGGTTGTGTGGGGGGGGAACAGACAGACCCTATGGCGCCAAGTCTGTCCTCCCCTTAGGTGGCACCAGATTCCAACGAGGTCAAACGAGTCAAGCGCTCTTACAGTTTGTTTCTCCATCGGACTTGCTTCTCCTGGGCATGCAAAGTTTGGAAACAGGTTTGGGGGACTTGTTTTTCTCTGCTATTTCCACTCTGCGCTCCTCACCACTTGTCTGGCTCCCGTTTTCTAGACAGCCGTTCACTTCCCAACTGAAAGCATGAGCTCTGTTCTCCAAGGACAAATCTTTATTTAAAAGGGATCTGCCTTGAGCCAGGTAGCCCTCCTACAGCAGGAAAGGATCATTTAAGTAGCAGTGACTGTAAACAAGGGGCCATGAGAGAATAAGGAAACACAGGCGCTTCCTTCATAACTATCAGGGAACAGGGAGAGGTGGGATTATTCTGCCTCCCTGGTCACAGACAAGTTACATGGGAGGAAACGTTTTCTAGCCGCCGGGATGCTGACGACTTACCTCTGATAATTCTTCTCTATGTAGTTTGGTTTTCAAGTCACACAACTGATTCTTTATTTCTGTCTGCAGAAATTCACGCAAGAGATTCCATTTCTCCTTCATGCATTCCTAAGGGAAGGACAGAGGTTTACAAGTCTCCACATTCCCAAGGTAGGAACCAATGGACTAATACACAAATAGTTACACTGCCTGGTCACATAACAATGACTGAATGGCAGGCAATGCTGAGTCGGCCAAAAAGAAAACTAAATATTCGCAAGACATGTTCCTGATGTTTCCGTTAAGATCATATCACACACCATCTCCAGAGTGGTGACAAATGGAAAGATTAGAGGTGAAACAGACACATAATAGAGTACTAGAACAAAACTGATTTGGAAAAACAGTGTGACCAGGACAAGTTATAATCCAGACTTGATGGTACGGAACCCAGACTGGGAAACTCGATGAGTTACCAAAAGCTAACCCATAATAGCCTATTAGTACAGCACATTAGACAGAAACATCCACGTCATCCTCAACTTTAGGGAAAAGAGAGCCAATTCCACTTAATTTTGTTTTTATGAACTACATAGTATCTGTCAAATGGTCACATTTGATCATATATTTTGTTAAGGTGGAGATTACCTTACCTTTTCTGTTAACTATCTCTTTCCAAATCTTTGAGCCTGGGGGAAGAAAAGGGAAGAAACAAACGCTTGTTCAGCAACATTGTCTACCTGTAAGAATGCCACACTTTAAAGAACTTTGGAAATAAGTTGAACATGAATGTTAGAAAAAAATACAATGGTTTTTCCCTCCCCCAGTGTCTAGAATGCCCTACTGTAATGCCTGCACGTTAAGAAGTTATTTTCAATATGAATGAGGTCCCCCTTTTGGGGGGTGGTTTTCTGATGGTGGTAAGAGATGATATAGGAGATTATCTTCCGATAATATAGGGAAATCTATCTAAAGTAATTATTCAGTACTTGCCTGATAAGTCAAATTTGAAATTCTTCCATTTCACTGAATTCTTTCCTTCTTTCAACTTTTAATTAATAGAGTAAATTACATGATCCCATCACTCTCTTCAAGACAGTCTATAAATAACCTTAAATGTCATAAGTCGGAATTCATTACAGAAATTCACCCGTCATTTTCCAGTAAAGGAAAGCAGCAATTCAAATACAAGCAGTAATACTGTAGTGTATCAATTTGTTGCAGAGAAAAATGTTTATTTAAAAATTTCAAAATACTTTGTATACCAGCCCTCACTAAAAGTATTTTTTAACTGTACTGACATGGACCTGAACCCTTAAGAATTCATCTTTTTCCTCATTATATTTTGTAACCTGACATGCTTTGAAAATAGGCATATATTTTTTAAGTTACAAAACTATTTCAACTCAAAGAGTTGTTTAACTTAGGCAAAAAGAAGAGATTAACAATATTATACTCAAACAATTTGCTTCCAATAGATAGAACTGAAGGGGGTATAAAATGACATTCCTCAAGTCTTCTGGATTTTATTTACTCATTGTAATGTACAAAGAGACCCAGGTCCCACCAGGTTAGGGACGTTGCTTCTATGATTTATCTTCTAAAGACAATGGATGAGCAAACCCACCTCCCCTTTAGCCCTGGTTAGCATCAGTCCCAGTGAACCTTCATCTCTCTTTCCTATCTAAATCAAGCTATTCCTCTATAATAACCCATTCTGAATAATGATTATTGAGATTTAAATAACAGCTTTCCAAAAACAACTCTATAGCAATTTATTCCAAATTAGCCCAATCTACAGTTTCTTCTTCATTTTAAGTGAAAAAGTAAAGAATAAAAACATTAGCTAATTTTTAACACATCATTTATCAATGATTCAAGTTGAAAACTGCTTCAACTTTAGCATCTCATGGGTACAAACGGATAAGGAATTTTATGCTAGAAGATTTGGTTGGATACCTGAAGATGTGGTTTATTTATGAGAGTTTTTGTGTTGTGTGTTGATAGATTTAACAACTAAAGAGATTTTGAACATCTTGGGGAGTACTCAATGACTGTCTAATTGTTTCTGTAACTTAGAATGTTTTTCAAGCGCACATGATATAAAAAGTATTATATTATAAAAGTAATATAATTTTGTCTTAATGGATTCTTTCCTAGAAATGGAGCAAATGTTTTGGCTACCAAATCCTTGCAATGATATTTAGTACTGTATTTTTAGCTTCTGCTCTTCTTAAATAACCCAAAAGCTGTACTTTTTATTTAAACCATGAGAACATAAAAGTAGGTGTATAGGTCAAGAGAAAGTACATCCATTTTGTGTCTTTGCCGACTCTTTTCAGATTGATATGTCATCTTTGTCTGAAATAGCAAGCCACATAATTTTGCATAGAAAATAAGAAACATACCTAGAAGTTATTTTTAAGTGTTAACATTTAAAGGGACCAGCACTACATAATATTTTTAATTCCATAAATATTTACTGATATCTGCATTATTATAACTCTCAAATTTTTCCTTAGAATTTTGAAAGAACTTCCTTCATTCCAGTATCATGGAAAAGTTTTTCAAGCTTAATTCAACAGGGTATTTCAACTAGCCGGTATCTTTGATCTTTATTATGGTTAATTTTTCTTCATGAAGTGACCAAATTTGAATAAGGCTGATGGTCCATCATGGGGGAGATTCATCTCTCCGGCTTCTTCCTGCTGAGGGAGAATCATCTTTGGTTTGTGACATCACAGTCTGAGCTGGGCAAGTGGCTGTGATAGCAAACCGAGGATTATATCCCTTCAGTGTGAATGAGCTGCAAGAGATGTGGGTGCTATCATTTCAAGTCCTGTCACAGAGACACTACTGAGATGCATGACAGGAGTCAAGTGAGGGAAAGATGCTTGCATTGCAATTGTCACTTTTACAGCATCAGCCATTAAAGATAAAAGTACCATTTCACAGTTTCCTTCATTATTAATTTAAAAGAGGGAGTAAACGTCATGTTAATAAAACTCACAGATAATGATAAAATGGGAGGGAGGAAAGTAACCAGCGAGTAACCAGACAATAAAGGAAGAGGGACACGGAGAGTGAGGGATGGGTGCACAACTCAGCCGCGCCTCTGGCCACAGGAAGAGCAAAAAATAGAAGGCGCCAGCGCGCAGTGGCGGGCTGGAAACCCTCCGACCTCGGAGAACTGCGGAGAACCGGGGACCGGAGTCAACAACGGCTCCCAGGCGGTCCCAGCGTCCCGACCCGCACCCGGCCGCGACACAGTTTCCACAAACTGAGACACACGGAGCCCGCGCGAGGGGCGGCGGGTCGCGCGGGCTTCCCCGCCGGCTCCCCTGCAGGCCGGTCCCCCGCAAGCCGAGCGCACGAAAGGGCGCCCCAAAGGCGCCGGCCCAAGGCGCCCGCTGCGCTTTCCCTCCCGAAGGTGGGCTGCAGGGCCCAAGCGTAAACCCTGAGACAACAACACGCGCACCACGCCGCCACGGGGGACGAGAGGCCGGGCGCCCACCTGCCCGGACACCCTGCATTTCTGGAATCACCGGACGCCTGTGTAAATTTCCGTTCGGCGTGTCATTTGCCAAAGGCCACTCAAGATCAGGGGACAGGATGCCTCCTCTCCAAGGGTCCAGCCAGCCCACCCACTAAAATTACAGGACACAATGCCTCCGTTCCAAGGGCCCTGCCAGCCCACCCACTCAAATTAGGGGAGACAACGCCTCCTCTCCAAGGGTCCAGCCAGCCCACCCACTCAAGATCAGAGGGACAAAATGCCTAACTAAAACACCACAAAACAAAAACACAAAAAACTGGAGAGAGGAAGGAAAGGGTGTCCTCAAAAATAAAAAAGCTAAGCACGTTGACAGCGCTAAGAATAAACTACCAGGAAAAAGAAACCCTACATGTCAGATCATGAAGTACGGAAGGGCAAGCCCGCCGGCAGTCCAGGCCCGGGGGGACCGGGGTCCCCAGCCCTACAGAGCCAACGGCAGCCCGCCTCGGGCGCCCCTCGGAAGCGCGGGGTCCCCGCGGCCGAGTCTGCGCCCCCGGCCGGCCCCGGCTCCCCTCTGCCCACCCTGCGCGCGGGGGCTGGACACGGCCGCGGAGAACCACGGCGGGGCGGGAAGGGGGGCTCCAAAGAGGGTCTGGCGACTCGAGTCGCTCCGTTTCTCGGTGGGCTCAGCGCGCGCCGTGGGGGAAGAGGGGCGGGGGTCCGGGAAGAGGGGACGGGTGGCACTCACGTAGACCGGCAGCGGCCACGGGTAGACGGCGGGCTCGGCCCCCACGGACGACTCCAGCCTGGGCTCCAACTTCTCCCCCATGTCTTCGCGCGCGGCCCCCGCACCAGGCTAGTCTGGCGGTTGGGGGGAGGGGCGGGACGCACGCCGGCGGGGGCGGGGCGGGCGGGCGGGCGGGAGGCTGAGGGGAGGGGGCCTGGCCTGGACCTCAGCCACCGCCGCCGCCGCCGCCGCCGCCGCCGCGCTCCCGTCTGGCCCCCGGCTCCCTCTTTGTGGTCACAGGCCCGGGACCTCCAGCGCTGCCGCCAACTCGGGCCGGCGTGAGGCGAGCACAATGAGCCGGGGCCGGGCTGAACCACTCACTCGCGGCGCGCGCGCGCCGCCCACCCCGTGGACTCGCCCGCTCCACCTACGCACGCACGCACGCACGCACGCACGCACGTCTTCGGCTGCCCCCGGCCACCCGCACCGGCCCGAAGTCGGGACCCGGGGAGACCCCCTCGGGGCTTGGGGTGGCGGGTTCGACTCCCGCCCTTGACGTACCGTGACACACACACACACACACACACACACACACCCCCACCCAATAATAAGACTATAATTCCTCATTAAATATGACAGCCGGAATCCCGGCTTCTGTTCACAAAAATGCCCTGTATTTAGCCTATGCTAGGCACCAGACCCTGGACGCTCAGTACTGGCAAAAAAGGAAATGCCCTGCCCTCATGGCGCTGCCATTTTAATTGGAATAGTAGTGACAATGGTCAAGGGAGAAAATAAAGTGTCATCATCGCCACGGGGATGGTTAATCTCATGTGCGCACTGCGTGGGGCCCCGGCAACCACAAACATTATTCCAGATGTGGCCAGGAAGGTATTTTTCAGAAGAGATGAACACTGAAATTGGTCCACCTTGGGTAAAGGAGATTGTCAATGCCGTGGCGTGGGTGGGCCTCGTCCATCAGCTGAAGGACTGGAGAGAAAAATGAGGTTCCGAAGAAAGAGGGAACTGTTCCTCCAATGGCCTTGGGACATCAGCTCTTCCCTGTGTCTCCAGCCCAGAGTCCTGCCCTGACTTGCCTGCCTCACGGTCACATGAGTCAACTCCTTAAAACAAAACTATATATGTAAAAATACTGAATATATACAAGCCTATTAATTTGTATATGTGTGCATACATATTATATATATGTATACACATATGTTTATATGTGCGTGCGTTTGTAGTATATGTGTAAGTACTATATACAGTATACATACAAGCCTATATATTTGTGTGTATATATTGTATACATGTATGTATGTGCATATATATAGTATACATTTTATAAATGTGAACATGCTGTGTATATACACACACCCATATATTGATATATGGGTGTGTGTAGATATACAGTTTATGTACACTGTATGTATGTATACAGTGTGTATTTATATATAGGTGTGTATATATGTTGTATACCTGTATGTGTATATGTTTCTAGGTGTTACATGTATATATGTATATACTGTTATATACACACTTGCGTATGTATTTATATGTGTATGTACATGCGCATATTTACATATAGGTGTGTATGTGTGTGTATACATTGTATATATGTATATATCTGATATATATGATATATGTACGTGTACATACGATGAATTTATATATACAGTACATATATATTTTTATGCTATATGCTTTTATATGTAGGTGTATATGTGTGTCTATATGTATGTACGTGTATGTATTGCATGTATTATATGTGTATGTATGTATACTGTCTATATACACACCTAAATATCTTTGTATGTGTCTATATGTATGACATATATGTACCTAGGTGTGTATATTGCATACGTTATACGTATGTGTGCATACTGTATACATACAAACGATGCATTTTATATGTGTGTATGTATAGTGTCTATGTATGTGGGTATTGTATATGTTATGTGCATATGTGTGTATACATACTGTAGATATACAAACTATGCCTTTTATATGTGTGTATACAGGTAGGTGTGTATTGTATATACTATATGTGTGTATGCATACTGCATAGATACACTGCTGTATATTTTTGTACGCGTGTACATATGTACGTGTGTGTGTATATACACACACACACCCTATGGATTCTGTTTGTCTGGAGAACCCTCACTGATACGGACACTTATGACAATTGAGCACCTGCTCTTTGCCAGCCAGGGAGCCAAAGGCTTGTCCTTGCGGTGTCTCCCTTAAGTGTCACAAGTCCCAGGAGGGAAGGTGATGCGGCTGCTACCAGTTGAGGTGCCTCAGGGTCAGAGAGGTGCACAGGGTGGGGGGCTGGAGCCTGGTGGAGCCCAGGTGGAGTTCTAGCAGCAGTACAGCCTAGCAGTCCCACTTCCCCGGGTGCTTCTCACAAAGACGCCAAGGGAGAGACGGGATCTGAAGGAGGGGATGAGGAAGCTTCCGTGGGTCCGCAAGCCCAGACCAAGGCTGACTCGTCAAGGGTGTTAGAGGTCAGGACTGTGGTTACCCTGGGGGTGGGCTTACACAGAGCCATTCACATTCTGAAAAAGTATCCATTCTGCTCTTGTTTGTATGTTTACCCCCCTCCCCCAAATCTTTTAAAAACAGATTCTCTTGGTTGCTGGGAACACACACGGGGAAGTTGTGTGTGAGGGGGTGTGATCCAGGGGACAGGGAGGATAAGCCCCCCCACTCGTAGGGCCAGGAGTGGCTCAGCTTTGTGAGCTGAGGATGGCCCACGAGGTCCCAGAGAGAAGGGTCCCTGCTCCGTCCCTGCTCTGTGCACCCCATTCCCAGCCTGAGAAGCCCAGAGCCACCCCCCGCAACACACACACACACAAACCAGGGAGGAGAGCCAGTCACCCTGGCTCCCAGGCTCTGGCTCCAAGGCTCCCGGCACTAGGAGCTCTTTTCAGCTTTCATGCTCTGTCTGTCTCTCGCCCGCCCTCCCTCCCTCCTCCGCTTCTTCCCCTCCCGCTCCATCTGTCCTCCCCTCCAGCCTGCATTTCTACACAGGATGGCTCACAGACAGCTGCTCCCCGTGCCCACCTGCCACCATTCGATGGATGTCAAAGCAAACCCTGGGGACTTCCCTGGAGGTCCAGTGATTAAGACTCCGAGCTTCCACTGGCAGGGGGCGCAGGTTCGATCCCTGGTCAGGGAAATAAGATCCCACATGCCGCACGGCATGGCCAAGAAAAATAAATGAATAAAAAATAAAGTTATAGTGATGAAACAGCCCTAGTCGTGCAAGGATGGGACGTATAGCTCTATGGTATAGAATAAAGGTCCAGAAACAGATCTATGAGAACTTGATATGACAGAAAGTGGGGAAATTAAGGAGTTTTCAATAAATGGCATTAGGACAATTGCATATCCATGTGGGAAAAAGTAAATTAGAAAAAAAAAAAAAAAGGCAAGCCCTGGTCAGGTGTGACCTTGGGCCCAGGGCCATTGGCACACGTTGTCATGTGGGATGTTCTTCCTTAGACTCCTCCCTCCCCCCTGTGTCACTGTCACTTTCTCCAGAACCTTCCTGGACTCCCCTACACAAGCCCGGGGTGTGCCCTCACCCGCCCTGGATCACCAGAATTCCAATCCCGGCCCACCCTTCCCTGCCAGGTAAAGAACTGTGCATGGTCAATAAGACCATAGAGGTCATTGGCCATTGCTATTGCAGCTGGAATTGTTACTGTGTTTAGATAGGGTGACCAACACCCGCCCCCAGTTTGCCCAGGACCGCTCAGGTTTGAGCGCTGGAACTCTGGGGAAACCCTCAGTCCCGGGGAACCCCAGAAGGCTGATCAGCCTATTTAGGACGGATCTTTCACTTGATCTCCCAACCCCCGAGAGCCAGAAAGGGAATCTCCCCCCTCCTTCCATTGTAACCTTCATTCATCCATCCACTCATCCCTTTATTCAACTCCTTTATTCAGCAAGTATTTATGAAGCATCTACTACACAGCAGACACTCTTCTAGGTGCTGGGGACATAACAGCATCCCTGTCCTCAAAGAGCTCACGTTCTAGAGAGGGCAGCAAACAGTCGACTGAGAAGGTGTGATTTATCACATGGCGATGATGTCTCGGAGACCACTGCAGGGCAGAGGAGGTGGGAGAGGAAAGGGGCAGGTCTAAATGCAGGCGCTGACGGGATTGGGGCAGACCTTGCCCTGGGCCAGGCTGGTTGCTTCAACACAGCTGTCCTCGCCCAGGGCCATCCTGCCCCCGCCTCACCCAGTTCTTCCGTGATGTGTGGGGAAAATCTGTGGTTGTCACAACTGGGGGGGAGGGGCCCCTGGAATCAAAGGGGTGTGGCCAGGGCTGCTGCTAAACCCCACACAGTGCCCAGGAGGGGCCCTCAGCAGAGGATGACCCGCCCCGAATAACCCCAGTGCCGCAGGGGAGACCCTGCACTAATATTATTCAGACCCGCTGGTGCCCCCAGATTCCTGCACAGGCAGGGACTCTAACCGGGTCACCTCTGTATCCCGAGGTGACCTAGAGTGGGGCAGCCAGGAGGGCTGAGATGAGCATCGGGGGTGAAATGACAAATCTCTGTGCCCACTCTCCGCGCCGCACCCCAGGGGCGATGGCCTCTATCTCCTCCCTGTGCAGGTAGCTTTTCCCTGAGCCATTTCTTCTTGTCAAGGTCCCTGTCGCAGGTTGGGTTCCCCAAAGATGACGTTGAGAGCAAGGATTGGAGTGCAGGTGGTTGATGTGAGACGTGCAGCAACAGATACAGCTGCCATAGGGTCCCGCAATTCCACTCCTGGGCATAGATCTGGAGAAAACTCTAATTCAAAACTATACACACACCCCTGGGATCTCCTTGGTGCTCCAGTGGTTAAGACTCCGTGCTTCCAGTGCGGGGGGCATGGGTTCCATCTCTGGTCAGGGAACTAAGATCTCACATGCTGTGTGACAAAAAAAAAAAAGAAAGAAAGAAAGAAAAAGAAAGAAAGAGAGAGAGGGAGAGAGAGAAAGAAAGAAAGAAGGGAAGGAAGCAAGGAAGAAAGAAAGGAAGAAAGAAATAAAGGAAGAAAGGAAGAAAGAAAGAAAGGAGGAAAGAAAGGGAGGAAGAAAGGAAGAAAGAAAAAAAAAAGAAAGACAAGTTACATGCACCCCAATGTTCATTGCAGCACTATTTACAATAGCCAAGACATGGAAGCTACCTAAATGTCCACTGATGGATGAATGGATAAAGAAGATGTGGTACATATATACAATGGGATATTATCCAGCCATAAAAAGAATGAAATAATGCTATTTGCAGCAATGTGGATGGACCTAGAGATTACCATACTAAGTGAAGTAAGTCAGAAGAGAAAGACACATATCATATGATCTCACTTATATGTGAAATCTAAAATACGACACAAATGAACTCGTCTACGAAACAAAAACAGACTCACAGACATAGAGAACAGACTTGTGGTTGCCAAGGGGGAGAAAGAGTGAGGGAGGGTTGGATTGGGAGTTTGGGGTTAGCAGATGCAAACTATTAAATATAGGATGGATAAACTACAACATCCTACTGTCTAGCACAGGGAACTATATTCAACATCCTGTGATAAGCCATAATGGAAAAGAAAAAAGTTTTACTTATAGGTTCCATCCCTAACTGAGCTGGCCCATCCCCTCCCATGGTTCTAAGTGCAGCCCGAGGCTGCAGACTTCCCACCGTGGTCTTCAGCTCCAGAGCAAGCCACCTGCAAACCACCCACATCTTTCCAGGGGCTGGCAACTCTCCTTTGCTACTGATTCCAAGACACATCCAGATAGCAAAAATGTGACCATGAAAAGAAACTCAGGCATGTTCAAATCAGGGAAATAACATTCTTATCTCTGTTCAGTACTCGCTTAATTTTAGAATAGCTTAGAGTTACAAAAAAGTGGCAAAGATCTGTACAGAGTGTAGAGTGCCGTGGACCCTGACCCAGTAACCCTATCTCCAACACGTTAGTACGTTAGTATGACATGTTTATCCAACTAAGGAACCAAGATGGATACATTGTTATTAACTAAAGTCCACACTTCATTAGCATTTCCCTAGTTTTCCCCTAACATCCTTTTTCTGTCCCAGTCTCCTCTGGGCTGTGACATTTCTCAGATGTCCCTGGGTTTTGATACCTTGAAAGTTTTGAGGAGGACTGGTCAGGTATTTTGTCCCTCAATTTGTTTGTCTGTTTGTTTTCTGATGTTTTCTTATGGTTGGTCTGGAGTTATGGGGTTTGGGGCGGAAGATCCAGACAGAGATAAAAATGCCATTCTCCTCAGGTCACATCAAGGATACACACCATCAACGGGACTTATGACAAATGATTTTACCCTTGATCACCTGGCCAGTAGCGTCTTTTTTTTTTTTGCTGCGTTGGGTCTTCGTTGCGTGCGGGCTTCTGTAGTTGTGCGTGGGGGCTCAGTAGTTCTGGCTCCCAGGATCTAGAGCGCAGGCTCAGTAGTTGTGGCCCACGGGCTTAGTTGATCTGCGGCACCTGGGATCTTCCCGGACCAGGGCTTGAACCTGTGTCCCCTGCACTGGCAGGCGGATTCTTTTCTTTTCTTCTTTTCTTTTGCAACCAAAACTTTAATCCCAAGGATTCTCACAAAACATATTACAAATGACAGCATGAAAAAAAAAATTGCACAGTAACTCAAAGTTCAGCTCTACAATACTCTTAATCCGGCAGGACATTGGTATCTTGATCATCTCAGATTTCCAAAAAATATTACAAAGAGCTATGTATTCATGTACAGCAATCACAGAGGGGACTTATGACCTAACTCAAAGGTAAACTAACTTCCTTGAAACTTCTTAGATTCTCAACTCCCTGGACAACCTCTTGTCCCGTGTGAAGACTAGTGGAATTTTTAAACCTCTAATCTAGGGTAAGGGTGCGGCTTTCATTTTTACCTGCTGGCTTGTGTTCACAGCACCTTTTAAAGACTGCTTGCTTAACTACAGCTGCATACCATATCCCAGCTACAGAAAGTCTTTTCCATGTTTGCCAGTGTTGTTTCCATAATAGTAAACATCACACTTTAGGTGGGCAGGAGTTAAAGTTTTATTATCAGTCTAGGCAAGACCAAAAATTCAAAGCAAATTCAATTTTGCTTAAGGGAACATTGGAAGGTAACAATTCTTCATATCACATGCCTCATGTGACCCATTTCAAACCATAGAGAATGACACCTTTATGGGTCACTGTCCCAAGAGACAAACAAATGTGAACAACTAAAACATTTAAAAAGTGCACCAAGCTTCAGAAGTCTCAAACCAAACTTGTATTTTCTGTACATACTCCTGTCAAATGAAGTTATTGCCTGTACACCACTCCTCTTGCAAAGTGGTCTTCTATTTCCTTTCATTTGACCTAGATCGGCTAGGAGACCTAGAGAAAGATCGGGACGGCTTGTGATTTCTCTCCTGGGACAGTCATCTCTCTCTTCTCCTATATCTAGAAAGGGACCTGCTCTGGCTGACGGAGAAGGCTCTCCATCTTGGAGATGTGTGGGAGGTGGAGGACTCCTCCTCCAATAATCATCTCGAGGGCGACGACCCCAAGAAGGAGGCGGTCACGATTTCGACTTCTCTTTTCCCCATTCGACAGGTCCACTCTTACTCGGCAGCCACATAGTGTTCTCCCATCTAGTTCTCGGACAGCATCGGCTGCATCTCGGGGATCTTCACATTCAACAAGAGCGAAGCCGGGAGGGCTTTTAGCAACCCACACACTTCAGAGTGGTCCGTAATAGCCTAAATCTCGTTCCAATTCAGCCTTGTTACCACTGTTTGCAAGATTCCCTACATAAACTTTACAGTCCAACGGACAGGAATCACGATGCAAGACCCTCGTGGCCTCCTGTTTTTCACGGGCCACAGGGTGGTCCCGGGCCTCTAGAATCTGGCAGCTGAATCTGCTCGCACAAGCTGTCCTGTGGGGATGCTTTTCCCCCTATGTGTCCAGCCCGGGGCCCCGCGGTCTTGGCCCGGCCTCCCCGGTGAGAGGGTGAACCCCAGTTCCCTGGAGCAGACACTCAGAGCCCTGGTGACCGGACTCACGGCTGACGGGGCTGGAGCGGCGGCTGGACATGTGTGGCCAGCCTGGTGGTGTTTGGCCCCCTCTGCAGTGCCAGTTCCAGCTGAGAAAGAGCCTCCCTGGTTGTGTAAGGATCCCCGGTGTCATCTGACAGAAATGTAGATGGTGTGTTCTTTCTCTCTTTTCTCCCTGCTTCCTCTCCTCCCTCTCTCCCTCCCTGTCCCTCTTTCCCTGTTCTGCTCTCCCTCTACCTCTTTCCCTCTCCCTCTCTCTCTCTCCCTCCCTCTCTCTCCATCTGTCTCTCCCTCTCTCCCTCCCTCTCTCTCTTTCCTCTCCCTCTTTCCTCTCCCTCTTCCCTCTCCTCTCCCTCTGTCCCTGCCTCTCTCCCTGTGCCTGTTTCCCTGTCCTTGTTTCCGTGTTCCGCTCTGCCTCTACCTCTGTCTCTCCCTCTCTGGGAGGGAGTGAGGGAGATGGAGAGACGGAGGGAGAGGGAGAGTTGGAGAGAGAGGGAGAAGAGGGAGGAGAAGGAGGGAGGCAGAGGGAGGGAGGGAGAGGTCTCTTCCTCCCTCCCTCTGCCTCTCTCCTCCTCCTCTCCTTCTCTCCCTCACCCTCTCTCCCTCTCCATCCCTCCATCATTTTCCCTCCTGCTCCCTCTCCCTCTCTCCCTCCCAGAGAGGGAGAGACAGAGGGAGAGGGAGAGGGGGGAGAGAGGGACACGGAGAGGGAGGGAGGGAGACAGAGAGGGAAGCAGGCACCCTCTCTCCTTCTCCCTCTCCCTACCTCCTTCTCCGACTCCCCCTCTCCTTCGCTCCCTCCCTCTCCTCTCCCTCTGTCTCTCCCTCTCCCTCCCTCCCTCTAGGAGAGGGAGAGGAAGGGAGGGAGAGGGAGAGGGAGAGGGAGAGATGTCTCGCCCTCCCTCCCTCTCCCTCGCCCTTTCCCTTCCTCTCTCCCTCTCCCTCCCTCTGTCTCTCCCGCTCCCTCCGTCTCTCCCTGTCCCTCCGTCTCTCCCGCTCCCTCATTCCCTCTCAGACAGGGAGAGATGGAGGGAGAGGCAGAGATGAGGGAGAGGAGCAGAGGGAGGGGGGAGAGAGGGAGAGGGAGAGGGAGAGAGGGAGAGAAGAAGGAGAGAGGGAAAGGGAGGGAGGAAGAGACCTCTCTCTCTCTCCCTCTCTCCCCCCTCTCTCTCCTTCTCCCTCTCCCTCTCCCTTGTCTCTGCCTCTTCCTCCGTCTCTGGGAGGGAGTGAGGGAGATGGAGAGACGGAGGGAGAGGGAGAGGGAGGAGAGGGAGCAAGGGAGTGGGAGAGAGGGAGCGAGAGAGGGATAAAGGGAGGGAGAGAGGGATAGAGGGAGGGAGGGAGAGACGTCTTTGTCTTTCCTTCCCTCCCTCTCTCCCTCTCTCTCCCTCTCCCCCCTCCCTCTCCTGCTCTCTCTCCCTCCACCTCCTTCCCTCTCCAGAGAGGGAGAGGGAGCAGGAGAGGGAGAGAGGGAAAGGGAGAGAGGAAGACACCTCTCTCTCCCTCCCTCCCTCCCCCCTCTCTCTCCCTCTCCCTCTCCCTTGTCTCTGCCTCTTCCTCCGTCTCTGGGAGGGAGTGAGGGAGATGGAGAGACGGAGGGAGAGGGAGAGGGAGGAGAGGGAGCGAGGGAGTGGGAGAGAGGGAGCGAGAGAGGGATAAAGGGAGGGAGAGAGGGATAGAGGGAGGGAGGGAGAGACGACTTTGTCTTTCCTTCCCTCCCTCTATCCCTCTCTCCCTCTCTCTCCCTCTCCCCCCTCCCTCTCCTGCTCTCTCTCCCTCCACCTCCTTCCCTCTCCAGAGAGGGAGAGGGAGCAGGAGAGGGAGAGAGGGAGGGAGAGAGGGAAAGGGAGGGAGGAAGACACCTCTCTCTCTCTCCCTCCCTCCCCCCTCTCTCTCCCTCTCCCTCTCCCTTGTCTCTGCCTCTTCCTCTCTGGGAGGGAGTGAGGGAGATGGAGAGAGGGAGGGAGAGAGGGAGGGAGGGAGGGAGGGAGAGACGCCTTTGTCTTTCCCTCCCTCCCTCTATCCCTCTCCCTCCACCTCCTTCCCTCTCCAGAGAGGGAGACAGAGAAGGAAGCAGGCACCCTCTCCGGAGAGGGAAGGAGGTGGAGGGAGAGGGAGAGGGAGCACGAGAGGGAGAGAGGGAGAGAGGGAGAGAGGGAGAGGGAATGAGGTATCGGAAGAGCGGAACAGGGAAACAGGGACAGGGAAAGGGGGACAGGGAGAGAGGGAGAGGGAAAGAGGGAGAGGGAGAGAGGCAGAGGGAGAGATGGAGGGAGAGTGAGAGTGAGAAGCAGGGAGGTAGAGGGAGGGAGGGAAGGAGGGAGAGAGGGAGACAGAGAGGGAGAGAGGGAGAAGGGCTGATGGGGGCTCCCTCCCCCTCCCCTCCTCTCCCCACTGCTTTCTCTTTCTTCTGCTTCAACAAACACCAGGCGCCTTTTAGATCAGCCCTGAAGTCAAGGTTGATGCTTGGACGGCTTGACCTCCCCGCTGCCTTCCAGCCCGGGACCACAGCTGGGAGATGAAGTCTGCGGGGTCCTGGGCAGCGGCGGCGGGCTGCACAGGCACCTCCTCTGACGCCCAATCTCTCCTCCTTTACGAGGCAGCCGCCAGCTCCCCTCCCTGACTCCCCAAGATTTGGGGCCTTTTTAATATGTGTCGATAATGCCATGAGCTACTATTTAACTTTTCCACGAGGACCCATCTCCCGAAATGCAGTGCTTTTCAGCCTTGGCTGCACTAGAGAACCCCCAGGGAAGGGAGAGACGTCTGTACCTCCCTCCCTCTCCCTCTCCCTCTCCCTCCTCCTCTCCCTCTCCTTCTGGGGTGATGCCCGATGAGCTCAGATTCGCAGATGTTCCCCCCATCTCCTCTCTGTGCCTTGCGTGGGGTCTGGGCCTTCTCACTGTGGCCCGGGTACGGCCTTGACATTCAGACATCGGTTCCTGCAAGGACACTTGCGTTTGGTCCATACCGCGTGTGGCTGCAGTCTGTGCTTCTCCTGTTCAGCATCTTCAGTAGATGGGGGCTGTGCGTGAGCCCTTCATCTTCCCCGCAGACACCACTGGTGCTTGCTCGGCCTCGTGGGTGATGTGGGGGTCATGGGGGACAGTCCTGTGTCCCCACCTTCTTGGGCTGCAGACAGGCCACGTTGGTCCTGTGGTGACTGGGGGCTCCCAGGAGAACCCCACCGCAGAGCCGGAGAGGTGGCCCCAGAGAAGGTGGCGTACGCCTGGGGCCGGGCCTCACCAGCCAGCCCCGGGCCACCTGCAGCAACAGGCGTCTCGCCGTCCAGGGGGCTGGGTGTTCGGGCGCCGTGGGGATGACCTGCTGTCTGCACGGCAGCCGAGTCTGTATTGTTGAGCCCGGGGAGGCCCCTGGGTGGCTCCTGGAGAGCCTGGTCACATTTCTTCCTGCCCTTGGCCTTAGAGCTCATCACGGTTCACGCCGTTTCTGGTTCCAAAAGGACCTGTGTTCATAAAGACCACGTGTTAGGACAGCACCAAAGTGTCTAGAAATCCGGGCCAGGAGGAGGAGGGAGGGGGATTGGCTGTGCCCGCCAGTGGCCTGAGAGCCCTGCCCGTCCTCAGAGACCTGGCCCGGGGCCCGTGGGGAGGGCGTGGCCCACGGTCCCCAGCGCTGGCCGTCTCTGGGTTCCAGGAGAACTGCGCGATCCTCGGGGAGCTGGTAAGGCTGCAGGCTCAGAAGTCCCGCCTGCTGGGGTTCAGCACGCGTGCCGACTCCGTGCTGGAGATGAACATGGCCAAGACCAGCCAGGTGGTGGCCACTTTCCTAGGTAACCCCGCCTCCCCGAGGGTCAGGCGGACCTTGACTGGACGTGGTGCTGCCTGAGACCCGACTGTGTCAGCCCTTGGGGGTCGCCTTCCCCAACCCTTCATTCTGCCTCGAGGGGCGTGGGGTGGGTGGCGGCTGGGAGGCTGCCACAGGGACATAGCCGAACCTCTCCCCTCCGCCCGCAGATGAGCTGGCCCAGAAGCTGAAGCCCCTCGGGGAGCAGGAGCGGCCGTGATCCTGGACCTAAAGAAGGCCAAGTGCCAGAGGCGGGGCCTGCACTTTGACGGGCCCATCAACGTCTAGGACCTGTGCTGCTACATGAACCAGGGGGAGGAGACGCGCTACCACGTGGACCAGTACCTGCTCGATGAGTCCTTCCCCATGCAGGTGGTCACGCGCGGGTAGCTGGGCATCTCCCAGGAGCTGCTGGGGCTGACCTTCGACCTGGAGGAGGGTGCCGTGTGTCACGGAGATGTGAGGCTCTACACGGTCCGGGACGCGGCCGCGGACAAGGTCATCCATCGGCAAGTTCTACCTGGACCTCTACCCTCGGTGCATGCGTGGGGGAACCTGTCGGCCGTGGGCCAGGGCTCCTCTGTGGAAGCGGGGCCTCACCCGCGTCCCTCCCCAGGGAAGGGAAGTCTGGGCACATGGCCTGCTTTGGCCTGCAGCCGGGCTGCCTGCAGCAGGATGGGAGGCGCCAGATTGCCATCGCGGCCATGGTGGCCAACTTCACCAAGTCTACGCCCAACCCGCCCTCCCTGTTGCAGCATGATGAGCTGGAGACCTACTTCCATGAGTTCTGGCAAGCGATGCACCAGCTCCGCTCCCAGGTGGGTGCGGGCGCGGGGCTGCAGGCAGGGGGCGGGGAGGGCCCGGGCTCTCCCGTGGTTCTCAGGCAGGCCCTCGCCACGGGATTCTTCCGCTGATGTCACCCCGCACGTGGTGACGCCCTCGGTGTCAGTTTCCATCATCAAACCCCACGCACAGGGCGTGTAAAAAAATGGAAGTGGATGTCCTCGAGGCTCTGGAGCCTGGAAGCCGCAGATCAAGGAGTCAGGACTGGTTCCCTGCATGTTAAATACGTGTATTCAAGAGTTGCCTTTAAAAAGACAAAAGAAAAGAAAGGAACGTTGCATGCAAGTCTGGTGACAGGCGGTGATGAGAACCAGAGGGTAGGCTCTGGGGCCGGGAGCGCCGTGCCCTGTGAGGCCCTGGGGCTGCTGCCAGTCTCGGTGGAGGCTCAGCAAGTCCCAGGGACTTCCCCACCAGGGGGGCGGGGGTGTCCCCAGCTGAGCGTCTGGGCCCAGGACCCAGTGCTCCTTCAGTCTTCCTGCGGTCAGCCCTTCGTCCTGAGAGCGATGCTCTCACAGGCTGCACCGGAGCGCGTGGGGACACTTTACTGAGCTGTGCAGCCGTCACTACTGCCCTATTTTGGAACATTTCCCTCACCCCAAAAATGTCCCTCACGCCTTTAGTTATCATTCCCTCCCCTCCCCTGCCCCTGACAACCAGGAACCCACTCTGACTCTGTGGATCTACCTGTTCTGGAAGTTTCCCCTCAGTGGGGTCACACCCTGTGTGCCCTTCTGTATCTGACTTGTCTCGCTGAGCATCGTGTTCTCAGGGTGCATCCACGTGGCAGCGAGTGTCAGGGCTTCACACCTTTGCGTGGCTGAGGGCCGGAAAAAAGACAAACGACAAGAAAGGCACGTTACCTGCGACTCTGGCGACAGCCGGTGATGAGAACCAGAGGGAAGGCTCTGGGGCCGGGAGCGCCGCGCCCTGTGAAGCCCTGGCGTTGCTGCCAGTCTCGGTGGGGCACGGGCAGCGCCGTCCCCCGGAGCTGCTGGCCAACTCATCAAGTCCCGGCTGGCCAACCCCGGTGCGGTCGGGCCGAGGGAAAGGAAAGGGGCTCCCGGACCGCCCGGCTGGAAAGCGCGGCCTGCACACAGTGCCAGCCCCCCGTCTCCTTCCTCCCGCCCTCCAGGCCTCTTCAACCTGCGCCAGATCGTCCTGGCCAAGGTGGACAAGGCCCTGCACACGCAGACGCCCGCGGACCCGGCCCAGGAGAATGCCCGCCTCTGCCAGGAGGTCCTCGGGGTCCCAGCCACGCCAGGTAGCCAAGTGCACGCCGGGCCCACCTTAGCGGTCGCTTGGCGGCTACTGCCCAGGTCAAGAGGATCCTCTGGTGGTGTGTGAAGGGGGACCGACTGACGGGCTCTGGCCGAGGCCCGCTGACCTCTGGCCTCTTCCTGCCTCGGTTCCTGGGCTGGTCCCTCCAGCTGTGGCCCGCGGAGTCCGAGGGTGGGGTGGGCGTATCTGCACGTGCTTTCTGGAGAGCCTGGAAGAGGCAGGAGAGGGCTTCATACCCCGGACGGAACGCGTCGACGAGGTTTGCCCGTGCGTGTCGGTGCGGAGACGCAGTTCACTCCCTCGTGAGCGCTTGAACCCGCGCTCTCCCCGTGCTGGAAGGTGAGCCCTGACTCATCCCTCGGAGCCTCGGGCAGCTGACCTTGTAAGAGGCTTCGGGGTGAACCCTTGTGAGCTTCAGCAGAAAGTCGGCAAAAATTTATTTGTGTCCCTCCACTGAGTTGCCCGCAAGGTCCCCGTTTTCTAGAAGTGTTGGGCCAATACTCCCTCTAGTGGCAGGGGACTCAGACAGGGCTGCTTTGAGGCCCCCTCTCTGGGGAAGGGGCACGGAGCGGCCAGGGGGCCGGGCAGGAGCTTCTCCGCGTGTGTCCCAGGGACCCACCTGCTTGCGACCTTCGGCCACCTGGCAGGAAGCTACGACGCCCAGTCCTATGGCTACCTGTGCAGCGAGGTGTACTCCGCGGACACGTTCCACACACGTTTCAAGCGGGAGGGCGTCCTGAGTGGCAAGGTGAGAGGCCAGCCTGCCATGCAGACCAACACGGAGGTCCTTGGCCTGGGCCTAGATGCTTGTGCCGCCCGCCTGGGCCTGCCAGGCTCTGAGGGCCCTGCCCTGGACCCCCTGCTCCCCTGCCCTTTCTTGAGTCACAGCAGAGGTGGCCACACCCACACCCTCAGTGAAGGGGGTGCTCCACCCTCCTGCAGCCCCACCCCCTCTCGTCAGGTTGCCATGGACTACAGAAGCTGCATTCTGAGGCCAGGGGGCTCCGAGGATGCCAAGGGCATGGTGAAGCTCTTCCTGGGTTGTGACCCCACGCAGGACGCCTTCCTCCTGAGCAAAGGGCTGCAGGTTGAGGGCTGCAAGCCGCCGGCCTGCTGAAGGCACGGGGTTTTGCCCACCCAGGCGGGCCGGGTGCCTTAGCGCCCCGTCGGGGCGGGGGAGGGGCCGCGTGTCCTCCCAGCCCCTGAGTCCCCGGCGGCCGGCCTAGGCCAAAAGTCTCCACCTGGAAGTGTCTGGAGAGCCTGGCATCAAGGCTCCCCCTTGTTGCACTAATGCAATCCCTTCCTGGGGAGCTTTCCTGGTAACAAAACGGTTCTTTGAAAACGCAGCCGTTAATAAAAAGACTCTACTCCTGGTCTCTGCCTGCCGTCCCTTCCACCACAGGAGTGGCATGGGGGCCGTCACACTGGGGGGAGTTCTGACCTTGGTCGGGGATCAGCCCTGGGGCCGTGGTGACGCGTCTGGGTCACTGGGAGATGGCTGAGCTGTGGGGTGAGTTCAGACGGGGATGGTGCCCCGCACCCCGGCCGGGCAGGCTCTCCAGTGAGGGGGTGTCAGTTTCCTGCCAGCCTCTCGCCCGTCACTGTTTGGCATCTCGGGGGCTGTGATTGGCTGGAGCTGGTTCTGGCGGTGGGCACAGCTGTGGGAAGCCCGGCTGTGGCTGTCCCTGTCCCCGTGTCCTGTCCTCCTGCTCAAGGCCGGCCGGCTGGCTCCCTCTGATCATCGGCAGCTGCTGAAGTCTGGACCACAGCAGGGGGCTGCCTTCCTGGGTCCTAGCGATTCTTCCCAAAGGCCTTAGGGATGTGTTTTGGTGGCAGTAGGAATTCAGAGAGGGTGCTGCACCACTGGAGCGGTAGGGTGGCTCTGGACCGTCCCGTGTGTCCTTCCCGGGCCTTTGAGCTCCTCGGGAGCCCTGCCTCCGGCCCTTCGCCCCCACAAAGGACGCCAGGCAGCGGAGCGAGCGCGCGGGCGGCGCCCCGACCTTCTCCCCGTGGCCCAGGCGGGCAGGCGGTGCCACGCTCTGTCCTCCCCTCAGCCTGCCCGCCCGTTCTCACCCGCCCTAGGGCAGTCGGTTGTGGACCAGGCTGTGGTGTCTGCCCTTCTGCAGCCCCGGCTCAGCTCCCTGCACCCACTTCGGTGCCTTCTGTGTTCTGGGCTGGTCGCAGGCCCAGAGCCGGTGGGCAGGCACCCCGTGGCCGGGAGGGCTGTTCGTGTGAATTCCCTGGGGCTTGAAAAGGAGCACAGCCGGCCTTCCATCAGGCACCTCTCGATGGATATGGAAGGGGCGTGTCGGGGCCTGGGGGCTGCTCGTCTTCCTGTGCACCGAGCCCCCAGGTGGTCCCCGTGCAAAATCCAGGTGTGGCGTTGGCACCCCAGCCGTGTGCCGGGCAGTCCATGGCGGGCGACACAAGCCTCGGGCTGGTGGGCCACAGGGTTCCTGAGCGGCAGGTCAGGACTGAGAGGGTGAGGCCTTTCCCCGGGTCCAGGGCCCAGGCTGATGCCGGCTGGAGGCCCCTCCGCTCACCGCCCGCAACCCCCAGCCCCTGCCCTCACGTGAGCCCCCAGGGCTGAGCTCAGGTGTTGGATGCCCAGGCTCCCCGGTAGCCCAGCCCGTTCCCAGTCCTCCGTG
Source organism: Eschrichtius robustus (assembly GCF_028021215.1). NCBI lineage: Eukaryota > Metazoa > Chordata > Mammalia > Artiodactyla > Eschrichtiidae > Eschrichtius > Eschrichtius robustus. The sequence goes on from NC_090824.1 coordinate 79,554,550, forward strand.
GTCACTGAAGGGCTTGGAAGCGGGTTGCCCCACAGAGACTGCTGTTCTCCGAGCCCTGGGCAGGGGGCAGGGAGGACGGGCACAGGGCCCTGCAGGGGTGTGGTCGCCGGGGCAGCCGGAGCAGCTCCACACAGTAAGTAAGAGCACCTCACCAAAAAACAGTGCGTTTCTCCAGCCGCCCCGGGACCTGAGCTCAGGTCCTGGGGCAGGAAGGGGCAGCACTGCAGCTGTTAGCTGTCACTGGGGGTCGACTGTGGCCCGGTGCCACCTCTTAGATCGTCCCCCGTCCCCTTCCGGGGTTGCGACCGGACCCCTGCCAATCGGGTTCTCACTCCTCCCCATCCCCTACGCCGGCTCCACGAAGGTGGAAGGAACACATTTTTAAAAAGGCTGGAGCCTGGGCTTCCCTGCTGGCGCAGTGGTTAAGAATCCGCCTGCCAATGCAGGGGACAAGGGTTCAAGCCCTGGTCCGGGAAGTTCCCACACGCCGCGGAGCAATGAAGCCCGTGCGCCACAACTACTGAGCCTGCGCTCTAGAGCCCAAAAGCCACAACTACTGAGTCCTCGTGCCCCAACTACTGAAGCCCGCGCGCCTAGAGCCCGTGCTCCGCAACAAGAGAAGCCACCGCAATGAGAAGCCCACGCACCGCAACGAAGAGTAGCCCCCGCTCACCGCAACTGGAGAAAGCACACACGCAGCAAGGAAGACCCAACGCAGCCAAAAATAAATAAATTAAATAAATAAATAATTTTTTAAAAATCATATTAAATACCTATCAATGAGATTTTAAGAAATAGTCAGGACCAGAGCCTCCCATCAAGCCTCTTAGATAGCCTCAACCACCAGAGGGCAGACAGCAGAAGCAAGAGAAACTACAATCCTGCAGCCTGTGGACCAAAAACCACAGTGACAGAAAGATAGAGAAGATGAAAAGGCAGAGGGCCATGTACCAGATGAAGGAACAAGAAAAAACCCCAGAAAAACAACTAAATGAAGTGGAGATAGGCAACCTTCCAGAAAAAGAATTCAGAATAATGATAGTGAAGACGATCCAGGACCTCGGAATAAGAATGGAGGCAAAGATTGAGAAGATGCAAGAAATGGTTAACAAAGACCTAGAAGAATTAAAGAACAAACAAACAGAGATGACCAATACAATAACCGAAATGAAAACTACACTAGAAGGAATCAATAGCAGAATAACTGAGGCAGAAGAACGGATAAGTGACCTGGAAGACAGAATGGTGGAATTCACTGCTGCGGAACAGACTAAAGAAAAAAGAATGAAACGAAATGAAGACAGCCTAAGAGACCTCTGGGACAACATTAAACGCAACAACATTCGCATTATAGGGGTCCCAGAAGGAGAAGAGAGAGAGAAAGGACCAGAGAAAATATTTGAAGAGATTATAGTCGAAAACTTCCCTAACATGGGAAAGGAAATAGCCACCCAAGTCCAGGAAGCGCAGAGAGTCCCATACAGAATAAACCCAAGGAGAAACACGCCGAGACACATAGTAATCAAAGTGGCAAAAATCAAAGACCAAGAAAAATTATTGAAAGCAGCAAGGGAAAAACGACAAATAACATACAAGGGAACTCCCATAAGGTTAACAGCTGATTTCTCAGCAGAAACTCTGCAAGCCAGAAGGGAGTGGCATGATATACTTAAAGTGATGAAAGGGAAGAACCTACCACCAAGATTACTCTACCCAGCAAGGATCTCATTTAGCTTTGATGGAGAAATCAAAAGCTTTACAGACAAGCAAAAGCTAAGAGAATTCAGCACCACCAAACCAGCTCTACAACAAATGCTAAAGGAACTTCTCTAAGTGGGAAACACAAGAGAAGAAAAGGACCTACAAAAACAAACCCAAAACAATTAAGAAAATGGTCATAGGAACATACATATCGATAATTACCTTAAACGTGAATGGATTAAATGCCCCAACCAAAAGACATAGACTGGCTGAATGGATACAAAAACAAGACCCATATATATGCTGTCTACAAGAGACCCACTTTAGACCTAGGGACACATACAGACTGAAAGTAAGGGGATGGAAAAAGATATTCCATGCAAATGGAAATCAAAAGAAAGCTGGAGTAGCTATACTCGTATCAGATAAAATAGACTTTAAAATAAAGAACGTTACAAGAGACAAGGAAGGACACTACATAATGATCCAGGGATCAATCCAAGAAGAAGATATAACAATTATAAATATATATGCACCCAACACAGGAGCACCTCAATACATAAGGCAACTGCTAACAGCTATAAAAGAGGAAATCGACAGTAACACAGTAATAGTGGGGGACTTTAACACCTCACTTCCACCAATGGACAGATCATCCAAAATGAAAATAAATAAGGAAACAGAAGCTTTAAATGACACAATAGACCAGATAGATTTAATTGATATATATAGGACATTCCACCCAAAAACAGCAGATTACACGTTCTTCTCAAGTGCGCACGGAACGTTCTCCAGGATAGATCACATCTTGGGTCACAAATCAAGCCTCAGTAAATTTAAGAAAATTGAAATCATATCAAGCATCTTTTCTGACCACAACGCTATGAGATTAGAAATGAATTACAGGGAAAAAAACGTAAAAAAGACAAACACATGGAGGCTAAACAATACGTTACTAAATAACCAAGAGATCACTGAAGAAATCAAAGAGGAAACAAAAAAATACCTAGAGACAAATGACAATGAAAACACGACGACCCAAAACCTATGGGATGCAGCAAAAGCAGTTCTAAGAGGGAAGTTTATAGCTATACAAGCCTACCTAAAGAAACAAGAAAAATCTCAAGTAAACAATCTAACCTTACACCTAAAGAAACTAGAGAAAGAAGAACAAACAAAACCCAAAGTTAGCAGAAGGAAAGAAATCTTAAAGATCAGAGCAGAAATAAACGAAATAGAAACAAAGACAACAATAGCAAAGATCAATAAAACTAAAAGTTGGTTCTTTGAGAAGATAAACAAAATGGATAAGCCATTAGCCAGACTCATCAAGAAAAAGAGGGAGAGGACTCAAATCAATAAAATCAGAAATGAAAAAGGAGAAGTTACAACAGACACCGCAGAAATACAAAGCATCCTAAGAGACTACTACAAGCAACTTTATGCCAATAAAATGGACAACCTGGAAGAAATGGACAAATTCTTAGAAAGGTATAACCTTCCAAGACTGAACCAGGAAGAAACAGAAAATAGGAACAGACCAATCACAAGTCATGAAATTGAAACTGTGATTAAAAATCTTCCAACAAACAAAAGTCCAGGACCAGATGGCTTCACAGGTGAATTCTATCAAACATTTAGAGAAGAGCTAACACCCATCCTTCTCAAACTCTTCCAAAAAATTGCAGAGGAAGGAACACTCCCAAACTCATTCTATGAGGCCACCATCACCCTGATACCAAAACCAGACAAAGACACTACAAAAAAAGAAAATTACAGACCAATATCACTGATGAATATAGATGCAAAAATCCTCAACAAAATACTAGCAAACAGAATCCAACCACACATTAAAAGGATCATACACCACGATCAAGTGGGATTTATCCCAGGGATGCAAGGATTCTTCAACATACGCAAATCAATCAATGTGATACACCATATTACCAAATTGAAGAATAAAAACCATATGATCATCTCAATAGATGCAGAAAAAGCTTTTGACAAAATTCAACACCCATTTCTGATAAAAACTCTCCAGAAAGTGGGCATAGAGGGAACCTACCTCAACATAATAAAGGCCATATATGACAAACCCACAGCAAACATCATTCTCAATGGTGAAAAACTGAAAGCATTTCCTCTAAGATCAGGAACGAGACAAGGATGTCCACTCTCACCACTATTATTCAACATAGTTCTGGAAGTCCTAGCCACGGCAATCAGAGAAGAAAAAGAAATTAAAGGACTACAAATTGGAAAAGAAGAAGTAAAACTGTCACTGGTTGCGGATGACATGATACTATACATAGAGAATCCTAAAACTGCCACCAGAAAACTGCTAGAGCTAATCAATGAATATGGTAAAGTTGCAGGATACAAAATTAATGCACAGAAATCTCTTGCATTCCTATACACTAATGATGAAAAATCTGAAAGAGAAATTAAGGAAACACTCCCATTTACCATTGCAACAAAAAGAATAAAATACCTAGGAATAAACCGACCTAGGGAGACAAAAGACCTGTATGCAGAAAACTATAAGACACTGATGAAAGAAATTAAAGATGATACCAACAGATGGAGAGATATACCGTGTTCTTGGATTGGAAGAATCAACATTGTGAAAATGAGTATACTTACCCAAAGCAATCTACAGATTCAATGCAATCCCCATCAAATTACCAATGGCATTGTTTACGGAGCTAGAACAAATCCTCTTAAAATTTGTATGGAGACACAAAAGACCCCGAATAGCCAAAGCAGTCTTGAGGGAAAAACATGGAGCTGGAGGAATCAGACTCCCTGACTTCAGACTATACTACAAAGCTACAGTAATCAAGACAATATGGTACTGGCACAAAAACAGAAACATAGATCAATGGAACAAGATAGAAAGCCCAGAGATTAACCCACGCACCTATGGTCAACTAATCTACGACAAAGGAGGCAAAGATATACAATGGAGAAAAGACAGTCTCTTCAATAAGTGGTGCTGGGAAAACTGGACAGCTACATGTAAAAGAATGAAATTAGAATACTCCCTAACACCATACACAAAAATAAACTCAAAATGGATTAGAGACCTAAATATAAGAGTGGACACTATAAAACTCTTAGAGGAAAACATAGGAAGAACACTCTCTGACATAAATCACAGCAAGACCTTTTTTGATCCACCTCCTAGAGTAATGGAAATAAAAACAAAAATAAACAAGTGGGACCTAACGAAACGGCAAAGCTTTTGCACAGCAAAGGAAACCATAAACAAGACGAAAAGACAACCCTCAGAATGGGAGAAAATATTTGCAAATGAATCAACGGACAAAGGATTAATCTCCAAAATATATAAACAGCTCATTCAGCTCAATATTAAAGAAACAAACACCCCAATCCAAAAATGGGCAGAAGACCTAACCAGACATTTCTCCAAAGAAGACATACAGACGGCCACGAAGCACACGAAAAGATGCTCAACATCACTAATTATTAGAGAAATGCAAATCAAAACTACAAGGAGGTATCACCTCACTCCTGTTACAATGGGCATCATCAGAAAATCTACAAACAACAAATGCTGGAGAGGGTGTGGAGAAAAGGGAACCCTCTTGCACTGTTGGTGGGAATGTAAATTGATACAGCTACTATGGAGAACAATATGGAGGTTCCTTAAAAAACTAAAAATAGAATTACCATATGACCCAGCAATCCCACTACTGGGCATATACCCAGAGAAAACCGTAATTCAAAAAGACACATGCACCCGAATGTTCATTGCAGCACTATTTACAATAGCCAGGTCATGGAAGCAACCTAAATGCCCATCGACAGACGAATGGATAAAGAAGTTGTGGTACATATATACAATGGAATATTACTCAGCCATAAAAAGGAACGAAATTGAGTCATTTGTTGAGACGTGGATGGATCTAGAGACTGTCATACAGAGTGAAGTAAGTCAGAAAGAGAAAAACAAATATCGTATATTAATGCATGTATGTGGAACCTAGAAAAATGGTACAGATGAGCCAGTTTGCAGGGCAGAAGTTGAGACACAGATGTAGAGAATGGACATATGGACACCAAGGGGGGAAAACTGCGGTGGGGTGGGGATGGTGGTGTGCTGAATTGGGCGATTGGGATTGACATGTATACACTGATGTGTATAAAATTGATGCCTAATAAGAACCTGCAGTATAAACAAACAAACAAAACAACTAATACTAAACTTTCATTGGGTTATTTGTATGGAAATATGTTAATATAAATGTTTCAGACATTACATGAAATTTCTAAAAATCTTATATTTGTATGTGTATGGAAATATGTATGGAAATATGTTAATAGAAATGTTTCAGACATTACATGAAATTGCTAAAAATCTTATATGTTCTGGTATAATGTTATATGTAATAATCCTAGTTATTACTTTAAAATGTATATCTCAGAAATAACTAATTTTCTTGTCAACTGCATTATTATGAACTTTCATCAAATCTTTAACCGTGGTCATTTTTAAGTCTTTTGTCATAAAGAAAAAAAAAAAAAAGAAAGAAATAGTCAGTTAGTTAGTTAATTGTGCCGGGTCTTAGTTGCCACAGGCCAGCTCCTTAGTTGTGGTAATGAGATATTTTATATTCTTTTTTGTTCCTGAACAAAGGCCTCAGAATCCAGTATTTACTTGATAATGCTCACAGCATAGCTCAGCACGGAATAGCCACATTGTTTTTCTTTGGCTGCTATGTACCAAACAGCCTTTTGTACTGTTTTACCAAATGCATGTATTTAACACCTGTTTTAAAAAACATAGTGAGATCTCAAAAACTTGAAATTGACTAAAGTAAGATTCTCTCTGTAGTACTACTTATTTGACCAACACCACCTGATAACACCGGTGTGGTGCACCGAGCCTTACTCTAGCATATCGGGATACACCCCGTTTCGACAAGTGTTCATCCTCCAAGTCCCCAAGGCCTCTCACACACTGCCAGTGAAACTGCTTCCTGCTTGGGAAAGAGTGCCCCAGTTCGTTTCTTTAGAAGCTTGAAGGCTATGTAAGCCCTCCAAAAGGTTAGAGGGCAAAGAACAACTCTAAAACTGGCACATTTGTTTAAAGAAAAAGACTTGTCAATATTACAAGAGCCAGCTTGCTTTCACTTGTGACACGTTTTCTTAGGAGGCAAGGGATGTGGCCATGTGACTTGGACAAGCTGTTTCCCTCTGTCTCAGTGTCCCACCTGTGAGTGGGTAGTCTGACGAAGCTTAATGACAGACATCTGAATAACGATCATGAACAGTGGCATCTAATTTCCAAAATAAAAACAGGAGAATGAGTATGTCTTTCACAACAGGACGTCAAGTCTACCTCAAAGATATTGGTAGCCTTGAGTCCACTGCTTCTCACTGAGTGCAACTGTGCCCCCCAGGGGACATCTGGGGAAGTCTGAAGGTGATTTTGGCTGTCACGACTGGGAGGAGAGAGAGGGAATGTTACGGGCACCTAGTGAGTAAGAGGTCGGGACCTTGCTAAACACTCTACGATGCACAGGACTCACACACCACAGCAAAGGTTTATCTGGCCCCAAAAGTCAATGCCTTGGTTGAGAAACCCTGCCTTAGAGCAAACCACGGATACTCATCTTTAGCAGGTAACAGGGCATTTACTACCCACCTGTAAACCTACAGACTTCCCGACTTACACAGCTAATCCTGTGGCAGGAATGAAATAGAGAGCATGTGACCATCTGGTAGTACCTAGGTTTGCCCCTCAAGTCACATGAGACAGTGCTGGAGACTGACATTTTCTATATTGGAGGTCTCTGGCAAGCCACCAGTTTTCTAACCTAAAAAGTCTAAGCAGCATTGTTACAATACACATAATAACACGACAATTCTGCTTTTATAGAGAAATTCGATGTGGGAAAGGAGCTTATCTGACATCAGAAGCAAATGCTTTGAACACATCACATCTGCTGGTTCGACTGTCAAATCTTGACAGCTGGAGACGTAGGAAGGTAGACAGGAGAGAACAGACCAAAGTTACGGGCCTGCTGAGTCCTCGGGGCTAACCATAATACACTTCGTACTGCCCTGGGTCCAGGGGTGTGTTCTAACACCCTCTCAGTCACTTACGGTCCATAGACAGACCAAGTATAAATTCACAATTACCAGCAAGTGTACCAAAAAAAGGCAGAGTTAAGAAACTTAAATGCGAGCCCTACCTGGTCTTTTTCTTCTTCATCGACAGAATCATCCGATTTTGCTTTTTCAGGGTCTTCCTCAGGTTTCCGTTTGGCAGGCCTGTCACACACACACACACAGTAAAGCCAACTGTTAGCTCACCAGGCCCTAGACCTCCAGTGGGCACGAAACAACTCATATTCCTCCCTACCAAGAGTACCCTCTCTTTGGAAAGATTCAGGGCATGGTCCCCTCTTCCCTCTGAGAAGCCCTTTTTGCCAGGACATTAAAAGAAGCTTCGAGCTTAATGTTTCTTTGGATGACAGGTTTAGAATACCACCATTTTGCAAACCTTAAGAAATAATGGATCTAGACTTTGATCAATGGCTGCTACAATCACCGAAGAGACATTACATGCCTCTGATGGACAGCCCCATGCTGTCAATGAAGTCTCACAAAATAAAGCTGGAATCTGATCAAGACTCTAGACCTAACTACCAGTTTACAGAAAACTGGAGGCAAGGGAACACATTAACCACCAAAACGATGCAGTCAGCCAGACCTAGACGCTATTAGAAAAAAAGACCTATTTTCTTTAAATCAATGGCAAGAAGATAAGGAATCTATCACTCGAAAGGCTTAAGGAGCAAATCAACCAAACTCTGTTACACAAGGGGAAGAATGAACACTGCTATATATTTGTTAGTAAGGAACTGTTACACTTTATAAGGCCTGTTTTGTCTTCTTCAAAAGACTGTTTGCTAGATGTTAGCAATTATGGCAAAATATGAATAAAAAACTTGTCAGAGAAAGAGACCTTGTCATCTAGAAATACAGTATGTGTGGATAAGATGACATGTCCGATTTGTTTCAAAGTAATCCAACTGGGAGGAGATGGGTGGGTATGGAGCTGTAATCCATTTGGAACAATTTTCACTTGGAGCATGTGGGGGTATAGATGAAACAACAGCCAGGAGATGTTAACTGTTGACACTGGGTGATAGGTACACAGGGGTTCATTTTACTATCCTTGGTAATTCTGTGCATGTACATTTGAAGTTGCCTATGTGAAGAGTAAAAATGGATGAGATCTTCAGAAATGCTGTTCACGAATGTCTAATAACAGAATATCAAAAGGAAAACCGAAGCAATGTGGAAGTCAGAATTACTAAGTTACATCCTACTAATTTATATGTGTTTTACCAAAAACCGTTGGCCCCTAAAATGGGGGCTGTCCATTCATTATATACTGACCTCCTTGTGAAATGAGATGTGATGGTGGTCTGCCTGGCAGTTTGCCTTCTAATCCTGGGGCTAGATGAGACTTCAGCTGCTTAAAGAAAAAGAAACAAAAAAGCCACTATGAATAAAGAGTTCACAGCCAAGGTACAGTTCTTCAGCATTACCAAGCTGGTGCAGAGACCAGGTTCTGAGGATTAAGTAACCTTCTCTTCTTATTCTCAGCAACCACCATCTTGATAAACTCATCAAATTAGCACCTGCCAGTCTGCTGGGCCATTTCAACACAAGCTCTTGTATGAGGGGCCCAACCCTGAGACGCACAAGGAAACAGAGCCTCCGTTTATTTCGTCAAAAGATGAAGTGGCCAAGCACCTGACCTGAGCTCAAGTCCCATGCTCTTTTTTTAAAAATTCCAGAAGAGTTACTCTGACTACAAGTGGGGAAGGAGTCTAAGAATAAATGTTTAGCTTAAACAGGCATGTAACTTACAAGTCATAGATATCAGCAGCTCCTGTTATCTTATACCTCATAAATTCAACCGCATTTGGGGATCTAATGCTCTATAACTTGGTTGAAGACAAAAATTTAAAGTATATATCTAAGCTAGTTAGACGTATACACAAGAGGGAATTCCACGGCGGTCCAGTGGTTAAGACTCGGCACTCTCACTGCCAAGGGCCGGGGTTCGATCCCTGGTTGGAGAACTAAGATGGTACAAGCCGAGCAACACAGCCATCCCCCCACCAAAAAAAAGGATACACAAAAAACAAGTACTGCCGGTGGAGGGGTTGTGTGTGGGGGGAACAGACAGACCCTATGGCGCCAAGTCTGTCCTCCCCTTAGGTGGCACCAGATTCCAACGAGGTCAAACGAGTCAAGCGCTCTTACAGTTTGTTTCTCCATCGGACTTGCTTCTCCTGGGCATGCAAAGTTTGGAAACAGGTTTGGGGGACTTGTTTTTCTCTGCTATTTCCACTCTGCGCTCCTCACCACTTGTCTGGCTCCCGTTTTCTAGACAGCCGTTCACTTCCCAACTGAAAGCATAAGCTCTGTTCTCCAAGGACAAATCTTTATTTAAAAGGGATCTGCCTTGAGCCAGGTAGCCCTCCTACAGCAGGAAAGGATCATTTAAGTAGCAGTGACTGTAAACAAGGGGCCATGAGAGAATAAGGAAACACAGGCGCTTCCTTCATAACTATCAGGGAACAGGGAGAGGTGGGATTATTCTGCCTCCCTGGTCACAGACAAGTTACATGGGAGGAAACGTTTTCTAGCCGCCGGGATGCTGACGACTTACCTCTGATAATTCTTCTCTATGTAGTTTGGTTTTCAAGTCACACAACTGATTCTTTATTTCTGTCTGCAGAAATTCACGCAAGAGATTCCATTTCTCCTTCATGCATTCCTAAGGGAAGGACAGAGGTTTACAAGTCTCCACATTCCCAAGGTAGGAACCAATGGACTAATACACAAATAGTTACACTGCCTGGTCACATAACAATGACTGAATGGCAGGCAATGCTGAGTCGGCCAAAAAGAAAACTAAATATTCGCAAGACATGTTCCTGATGTTTCCGTTAAGATCATATCACACACCATCTCCAGAGTGGTGACAAATGGAAAGATTAGAGGTGAAACAGACACATAATAGAGTACTAGAACAAAACTGATTTGGAAAAACAGTGTGACCAGGACAAGTTATAATCCAGACTTGATGGTACGGAACCCAGACTGGGAAACTCGATGAGTTACCAAAAGCTAACCCATAATAGCCTATTAGTACAGCACATTAGACAGAAACATCCACGTCATCCTCAACTTTAGGGAAAAGAGAGCCAATTCCACTTAATTTTGTTTTTATGAACTACATAGTATCTGTCAAATGGTCACATTTGATCATATATTTTGTTAAGGTGGAGATTACCTTACCTTTTCTGTTAACTATCTCTTTCCAAATCTTTGAGCCTGGGGGAAGAAAAGGGAAGAAACAAACGCTTGTTCAGCAACATTGTCTACCTGTAAGAATGCCACACTTTAAAGAACTTTGGAAATAAGTTGAACATGAATGTTAGAAAAAAATACAATGGTTTTTCCCTCCCCCAGTGTCTAGAATGCCCTACTGTAATGCCTGCACGTTAAGAAGTTATTTTCAATATGAATGAGGTCCCCCTTTTGGGGGGTGGTTTTCTGATGGTGGTAAGAGATGATATAGGAGATTATCTTCCGATAATATAGGGAAATCTATCTAAAGTAATTATTCAGTACTTGCCTGATAAGTCAAATTTGAAATTCTTCCATTTCACTGAATTCTTTCCTTCTTTCAACTTTTAATTAATAGAGTAAATTACATGATCCCATCACTCTCTTCAAGACAGTCTATAAATAACCTTAAATGTCATAAGTCGGAATTCATTACAGAAATTCACCCGTCATTTTCCAGTAAAGGAAAGCAGCAATTCAAATACAAGCAGTAATACTGTAGTGTATCAATTTGTTGCAGAGAAAAATGTTTATTTAAAAATTTCAAAATACTTTGTATACCAGCCCTCACTAAAAGTATTTTTTAACTGTACTGACATGGACCTGAACCCTTAAGAATTCATCTTTTTCCTCATTATATTTTGTAACCTGACATGCTTTGAAAATAGGCATATATTTTTTAAGTTACAAAACTATTTCAACTCAAAGAATTGTTTAACTTAGGCAAAAAGAAGAGATTAACAATATTATACTCAAACAATTTGCTTCCAATAGATAGAACTGAAGGGGGTATAAAATGACATTCCTCAAGTCTTCTGGATTTTATTTACTCATTGTAATGTACAAAGAGACCCAGGTCCCACCAGGTTAGGGACGTTGCTTCTATGATTTATCTTCTAAAGACAATGGATGAGCAAACCCACCTCCCCTTTAGCCCTGGTTAGCATCAGTCCCAGTGAACCTTCATCTCTCTTTCCTATCTAAATCAAGCTATTCCTCTATAATAACCCATTCTGAATAATGATTATTGAGATTTAAATAACAGCTTTCCAAAAACAACTCTATAGCAATTTATTCCAAATTAGCCCAATCTACAGTTTCTTCTTCATTTTAAGTGAAAAAGTAAAGAATAAAAACATTAGCTAATTTTTAACACATCATTTATCAATGATTCAAGTTGAAAACTGCTTCAACTTTAGCATCTCATGGGTACAAACGGATAAGGAATTTTATGCTAGAAGATTTGGTTGGATACCTGAAGATGTGGTTTATTTATGAGAGTTTTTGTGTTGTGTGTTGATAGATTTAACAACTAAAGAGATTTTGAACATCTTGGGGAGTACTCAATGACTGTCTAATTGTTTCTGTAACTTAGAATGTTTTTCAAGCGCACATGATATAAAAAGTATTATATTATAAAAGTAATATAATTTTGTCTTAATGGATTCTTTCCTAGAAATGGAGCAAATGTTTTGGCTACCAAATCCTTGCGATGATATTTAGTACTGTATTTTTAGCTTCTGCTCTTCTTAAATAACCCAAAAGCTGTACTTTTTATTTAAACCATGAGAACATAAAAGTAGGTGTATAGGTCAAGAGAAAGTACATCCATTTTGTGTCTTTGCCGACTCTTTTCAGATTGATACGTCATCTTTGTCTGAAATAGCAAGCCACATAATTTTGCATAGAAAATAAGAAACATACCTATAAGTTATTTTTAAGTGTTAACATTTAAAGGGACCAGCACTACATAATATTTTTAATTCCATAAATATTTACTGATATCTGCATTATTATAACTCTCAAATTTTTCCTTAGAATTTTGAAAGAACTTCCTTCATTCCAGTATCATGGAAAAGTTTTTCAAGCTTAATTCAACAGGGTATTTCAACTAGCCGGTATCTTTGATCTTTATTATGGTTAATTTTTCTTCATGAAGTGACCAAATTTGAATAAGGCTGATGGTCCATCATGGGGGAGATTCATCTCTCCGGCTTCTTCCTGCTGAGGGAGAATCATCTTTGGTTTGTGACATCACAGTCTGAGCTGGGCAAGTGGCTGTGATAGCAAACCGAGGATTATATCCCTTCAGTGTGAATGAGCTGCAAGAGATGTGGGTGCTATCATTTCAAGTCCTGTCACAGAGACACTACTGAGATGCATGACAGGAGTCAAGTGAGGGAAAGATGCTTGCATTGCAATTGTCACTTTTACAGCATCAGCCATTAAAGATAAAAGTACCATTTCACAGTTTCCTTCATTATTAATTTAAAAGAGGGAGTAAACGTCATGTTAATAAAACTCACAGATAATGATAAAATGGGAGGGAGGAAAGTAACCAGCGAGTAACCAGACAATAAAGGAAGAGGGACACGGAGAGTGAGGGATGGGTGCACAACTCAGCCGCGCCTCTGGCCACAGGAAGAGCAAAAAATAGAAGGCGCCAGCGCGCAGTGGCGGGCTGGAAACCCTCCGACCTCGGAGAACTGCGGAGAACCGGGGACCGGAGTCAACAACGGCTCCCAGGCGGTCCCAGCGTCCCGACCCGCACCCGGCCGCGACACAGTTTCCACAAACTGAGACACACGGAGCCCGCGCGAGGGGCGGCGGGTCGCGCGGGCTTCCCCGCCGGCTCCCCTGCAGGCCGGTCCCCCGCAAGCCGAGCGCACGAAAGGGCGCCCCAAAGGCGCCGGCCCAAGGCGCCCGCTGCGCTTTCCCTCCGGAAGGTGGGCTGCAGGGCCCAAGCGTAAACCCTGAGACAACAACACGCGCACCACGCCGCCACGGGGGACGAGAGGCCGGGCGCCCACCTGCCCGGACACCCTGCATTTCTGGAATCACCGGACGCCTGTGTAAATTTCCGTTCGGCGTGTCATTTGCCAAAGGCCACTCAAGATCAGGGGACAGGATGCCTCCTCTCCAAGGGTCCAGCCAGCCCACCCACTAAAATTACAGGACACAATGCCTCCGTTCCAAGGGCCCTGCCAGCCCACCCACTCAAATTAGGGGAGACAACGCCTCCTCTCCAAGGGTCCAGCCAGCCCACCCACTCAAGATCAGAGGGACAAAATGCCTAACTAAAACACCACAAAACAAAAACACAAAAAACTGGAGAGAGGAAGGAAAGGGTGTCCTCAAAAATAAAAAAGCTAAGCACGTTGACAGCGCTAAGAATAAACTACCAGGAAAAAGAAACCCTACATGTCAGATCATGAAGTACGGAAGGGCAAGCCCGCCGGCAGTCCAGGCCCGGGGGGACCGGGGTCCCCAGCCCTACAGAGCCAACGGCAGCCCGGCTCGGGCGCCCCTCGGAAGCGCGGGGTCCCCGCGGCCGAGTCTGCGCCCCCGGCCGGCCCCGGCTCCCCTCTGCCCACCCTGCGCGCGGGGGCTGGACACGGCCGCGGAGAACCACGGCGGGGCGGGAAGGGGGGCTCCAAAGAGGGTCTGGCGACTCGAGTCGCTCCGTTTCTCGGTGGGCTCAGCGCGCGCCGTGGGGGAAGAGGGGCGGGGGTCCGGGAAGAGGGGACGGGTGGCACTCACGTAGACCGGCAGCGGCCACGGGTAGACGGCGGGCTCGGCCCCCACGGACGACTCCAGCCTGGGCTCCAACTTCTCCCCCATGTCTTCGCGCGCGGCCCCCGCACCAGGCTAGTCTGGCGGTTGGGGGGAGGGGCGGGACGCCCGCCGGCGGGGGCGGGGCAGGCGGGCGGGCGGGAGGCTGAGGGGAGGGGGCCTGGCCTGGACCTCAGCCACCGCCGCCGCCGCCGCCGCCGCCGCCGCGCTCCCGTCTGGCCCCCGGCTCCCTCTTTGTGGTCACAGGCCCGGGACCTCCAGCGCTGCCGCCAACTCGGGCCGGCGTGAGGCGAGCACAATGAGCCGGGGCCGGGCTGAACCACTCACTCGCGGCGCGCGCGCGCCGCCCACCCCGTGGACTCGCCCGCTCCACCTACGCACGCACGCACGCACGCACGCACGCACGTCTTCGGCTGCCCCCGGCCACCCGCACCGGCCCGAAGTCGGGACCCGGGGAGACCCCCTCGGGGCTTGGGGTGGCGGGTTCGACTCCCGCCCTTGACGTACCGTGACACACACACACACACACACACACACACACACACACACACACACACACACCCACCCAATAATAAGACTATAATTCCTCATTAAATATGACAGCCGGAATCCCGGCTTCTGTTCACAAAAATGCCCTGTATTTAGCCTATGCTAGGCACCAGACCCTGGACGCTCAGTACTGGCAAAAAAGGAAATGCCCTGCCCTCATGGCGCTGCCATTTTAATTGGAATAGTAGTGACAATGGTCAAGGGAGAAAATAAAGTGTCATCATCGCCACGGGGATGGTTAATCTCATGTGCGCACTGCGTGGGGCCCCAGCAACCACAAACATTATTCCAGATGTGGCCAGGAAGGTATTTTTCAGAAGAGATGAACACTGAAATTGGTCCACTTTGGGTAAAGGAGATTGTCAATGCCGTGGCGTGGGTGGGCCTCGTCCATCAGCTGAAGGACTGGAGAGAAAAATGAGGTTCCGAAGAAAGAGGGAACTGTTCCTCCAATGGCCTTGGGACATCAGCTCTTCCCTGTGTCTCCAGCCCAGAGTCCTGCCCTGACTTGCCTGCCTCACGGTCACATGAGTCAACTCCTTAAAACAAAACTATATATGTAAAAATACTGAATATATACAAGCCTATTAATTTGTATATGTGTGCATACATATTATATATATGTATACACATGTTTACATGTGCGTGCGTTTGTAGTATATGTGTAAGTACTATATACAGTATACATACAAGCCTATATATTTGTGTGTATATATTGTATACATGTATGTATGTGCATATATATAGTATACATTTTATAAATGTGAACATGCTGTGTATATACACACACCCATATATTGATATATGGGTGTGTGTAGATATACAGTTTATGTACACTGTATGTATGTATACAGTGTGTATTTATATATAGGTGTGTATATATGTTGTATACCTGTATGTGTATATGTTTCTAGGTGTTACATGTATATATGTATATACTGTTATATACACACTTGCGTATGTATTTATATGTGTATGTACATGCGCATATTTACATATAGGTGTGTATGTGTGTGTATACATTGTATATATGTATATATCTGATATATATGATATATGTACGTGTACATATGATGAATTTATATATACAGTACATATATATTTTTATGCTATATGCTTTTATATGTAGGTGTATATGTGTGTCTATATGTATGTACGTGTACGTATTGCATGTATTATATGTGTATGTATGTATACTGTCTATATACACACCTAAATATCTTTGTATGTGTGTCTATATGTATGACATATATGTACCTAGGTGTGTATATTGCATATGTTATACGTATGTGTGCATACTGTATACATACAAACGATGCATTTTATATGTGTGTATGTATAGTGTCTATGTATGTGGGTATTGTATATGTTATGTGCATATGTGTGTATACATACTGTAGATATACAAACTATGCATTTTATATGTGTGTATACAGGTAGGTGTGTATTGTATATACTATATGTGTATATGTGTGTATGCATACTGCATAGATACACTGCTGTATATTTTTGTACGCGTGTACATATGTACGTGTGTGTGTATATACACACACACACCCTATGGCTTCTGTTTGTCTGGAGAACCCTCACTGATACGGACACTTATGACAATTGAGCACCTGCTCTTTGCCAGCCAGGGAGCCAAAGGCTTGTCCTTGCGGTGTCTCCCTTAAGTGTCACAAGTCCCAGGAGGGAAGGTGATGCGGCTGCTACCAGTTGAGGTGCCTCAGGGTCAGAGAGGTGCACAGGGTGGGGGGCTGGAGCCTGGTGGAGCCCAGGTGGAGTTCTAGCAGCAGTACAGCCTAGCAGTCCCACTTCCCCGGGTGCTTCTCACAAAGACGCCAAGGGAGAGACGGGATCTGAAGGAGGGGATGAGGAAGCTTCCGTGGGTCCGCAAGCCCAGACCAAGGCTGACTCGTCAAGGGTGTTAGAGGTCAGGACTGTGGTTACCCTGGGGGTGGGCTTACACAGAGCCATTCACATTCTGAAAAAGTATCCATTCTGCTCTTGTTTGTATGTTTACCCCCCTCCCCCAAATCTTTTAAAAACAGATTCTCTTGGTTGCTGGGAACACACACGGGGAAGTTGTGTGTGAGGGGGTGTGATCCAGGGGACAGGGAGGATAAGCCCCCCCACTCGTAGGGCCAGGAGTGGCTCAGCTTTGTGAGCTGAGGATGGCCCACGAGGTCCCAGAGAGAAGGGTCCCTGCTCCGTCCCTGCTCTGTGCACCCCATTCCCAGCCTGAGAAGCCCAGAGCCACCCCCCGCAACACACACACACACAAACCAGGGAGGAGAGCCAGTCACCCTGGCTCCCAGGCTCTGGCTCCAAGGCTCCCGGCACTAGGAGCTCTTTTCAGCTTTCATGCTCTGTCTGTCTCTCGCCCGCCCTCCCTCCCTCCTCCGCTTCTTCCCCTCCCGATCCATCTGTCCTCCCCTCCAGCCTGCATTTCTACACAGGATGGCTCACAGACAGCTGCTCCCCGTGCCCACCTGCCACCATTCGATGGATGTCAAAGCAAACCCTGGGGACTTCCCTGGAGGTCCAGTGATTAAGACTCCGAGCTTCCACTGGCAGGGGGCGCGGGTTCGATCCCTGGTCAGGGAAATAAGATCCCACATGCCGCACGGCATGGCCAAGAAAAATAAATGAATAAAAAATAAAGTTATAGTGATGAAACAGCCCTAGTCGTGCAAGGATGGGACGTATAGCTCTATGGTATAGAATAAAGGTCCAGAAACAGATCTATGAGAACTTGATATGACAGAAAGTGGGGAAATTAAGGAGTTTTCAATAAATGGCATTAGGACAATTGCATATCCATGTGGGAAAAAGTAAATTAGAAAAAAAAAAAAAAAGGCAAGCCCTGGTCAGGTGTGACCTTGGGCCCAGGGCCATTGGCACACGTTGTCATGTGGGATGTTCTTCCTTAGACTCCTCCCTCCCCCCTGTGTCACTGTCACTTCCTCCAGAACCTTCCTGGACTCCCCTACACAAGCCCGGGGTGTGCCCTCACCCGCCCTGGATCACCAGAATTCCCATCCCGGCCCACCCTTCCCTGCCAGGTAAAGAACTGTGCATGGTCAATAAGACCATAGAGGTCATTGGCCATTGCTATTGCAGCTGGAATTGTTACTGTGTTTAGATAGGGTGACCAACACCCGCCCCCAGTTTGCCCAGGACCGCTCAGGTTTGAGCGCTGGAACTCTGGGGAAACCCTCAGTCCCGGGGAACCCCAGAAGGCTGATCAGCCTATTTAGGACGGATCTTTCACTTGATCTCCCAACCCCCGAGAGCCAGAAAGGGAATCTCCCCCCTCCTTCCATTGTAACCTTCATTCATCCATCCACTCATCCCTTTATTCAACTCCTTTATTCAGCAAGTATTTATGAAGCATCTACTACACAGCAGACACTCTTCTAGGTGCTGGGGACATAACAGCATCCCTGTCCTCAAAGAGCTCACGTTCTAGCGAGGGCAGCAAACAGTCGACTGAGAAGGTGTGATTTATCACATGGCGATGATGTCTCGGAGACCACTGCAGGGCAGAGGAGGTGGGAGAGGAAAGGGGCAGGTCTAAATGCAGGCGCTGACGGGATTGGGGCAGACCTTGCCCTGGGCCAGGCTGGTTGCTTCAACACAGCTGTCCTCGCCCAGGGCCATCCTGCCCCCGCCTCACCCAGTTCTTCCGTGATGTGTGGGGAAAATCTGTGGTTGTCACAACTGGGGGGGAGGGGCCCCTGGAATCAAAGGGGTGTGGCCAGGGCTGCTGCTAAACCCCACACAGTGCCCAGGAGGGGCCCTCAGCAGAGGATGACCCGCCCCGAATAACCCCAGTGCCGCAGGGGAGACCCTGCACTAATATTATTCAGACCCGCTGGTGCCCCCAGATTCCTGCACAGGCAGGGACTCTAACCGGGTCACCTCTGTATCCCGAGGTGACCTAGAGTGGGGCAGCCAGGAGGGCTGAGATGGGCATCGGGGGTGAAATGACAAATCTCTGTGCCCACTCTCCGCGCCGCACCCCAGGGGCGATGGCCTCTATCTCCTCCCTGTGCAGGTAGCTTTTCCCTGAGCCATTTCTTCTTGTCAAGGTCCCTGTCGCAGGTTGGGTTCCCCAAAGATGACGTTGAGAGCAAGGATTGGAGTGCAGGTTGTTGATGTGAGACGTGCAGCAACAGATACAGCTGCCATAGGGTCCCACAATTCCACTCCTGGGCATAGATCTGGAGAAAACTCTAATTCAAAACTATACACACACCCCTGGGATCTCCTTGGTGCTCCAGTGGTTAAGACTCCGTGCTTCCAGTGCGGGGGGCATGGGTTCCATCTCTGGTCAGGGAACTAAGATCTCACATGCTGTGTGACAAAAAAAAAAAAGAAAGAAAGAAAGAAAAAGAAAGAAAGAGAGAGAGGGAGAGAGAGAAAGAAAGAAAGAAGGGAAGGAAGCAAGGAAGAAAGAAAGGAAGAAAGAAATAAAGGAAGAAAGGAAGAAAGAAAGAAAGGAGGAAAGAAAGGGAGGAAGAAAGGAAGAAAGAAAAAAAAAAGAAAGACAAGATACATGCACCCCAATGTTCATTGCAGCACTATTTACAATAGCCAAGACATGGAAGCTACCTAAATGTCCACTGATGGATGAATGGATAAAGAAGATGTGGTACATATATACAATGGGATATTATCCAGCCATAAAAAGAATGAAATAATGCTATTTGCAGCAATGTGGATGGACCTAGAGATTACCATACTAAGTGAAGTAAGTCAGAAGAGAAAGACACATATCATATGATCTCACTTATATGTGAAATCTAAAATACGACACAAATGAACTCGTCTACGAAACAAAAACAGACTCACAGACATAGAGAACAGACTTGTGGTTGCCAAGGGGGAGAAAGAGTGAGGGAGGGTTGGATTGGGAGTTTGGGGTTAGCAGATGCAAACTATTAAATATAGGATGGATAAACTACAACATCCTACTGTCTAGCACAGGGAACTATATTCAACATCCTGTGATAAGCCATAATGGAAAAGAAAAAAGTTTTACTTATAGGTTCCATCCCTAACTGAGCTGGCCCATCCCCTCCCATGGTTCTAAGTGCAGCCCGAGGCTGCAGACTTCCCACCGTGGTCTTCAGCTCCAGAGCAAGCCACCTGCAAACCACCCACATCTTTCCAGGGGCTGGCAACTCTCCTTTGCTACTGATTCCAAGACACATCCAGATAGCAAAAATGTGACCATGAAAAGAAACTCAGGCATGTTCAAATCAGGGAAATAACATTCTTATCTCTGTTCAGTACTCGCTTAATTTTAGAATAGCTTAGAGTTACAAAAAAGTGGCAAAGATCTGTACAGAGTGTAGAGTGCCGTGGACCCTGACCCAGTAACCCTATCTCCAACACGTTAGTACGTTAGTATGACATGTTTATCCAACTAAGGAACCAAGATGGATACATTGTTATTAACTAAAGTCCACACTTCATTAGCATTTCCCTAGTTTTCCCCTAACATCCTTTTTCTGTCCCAGTCTCCTCTGGGCTGTGACATTTCTCAGATGTCCCTGGGTTTTGATACCTTGAAAGTTTTGAGGAGGACTGGTCAGGTATTTTGTCCCTCAATTTGTTTGTCTGTTTGTTTTCTGATGTTTTCTTATGGTTGGTCTGGAGTTATGGGGTTTGGGGCGGAAGATCCAGACAGAGATAAAAATGCCATTCTCCTCAGGTCACATCAAGGATACACACCATCAACGGGACTTATGACAAATGATTTTACCCTTGATCACCTGGCCAGTAGCGTCTTTTTTTTTTTTGCTGCGTTGGGTCTTCGTTGCGTGCGGGCTTCTGTAGTTGTGCGTGGGGGCTCAGTAGTTCTGGCTCCCAGGATCTAGAGCGCAGGCTCAGTAGTTGTGGCCCACGGGCTTAGTTGATCTGCGGCACCTGGGATCTTCCCGGACCAGGGCTTGAACCTGTGTCCCCTGCACTGGCAGGCGGATTCTTTTCTTTTCTTCTTTTCTTTTGCAACCAAAACTTTAATCCCAAGGATTCTCACAAAACATATTACAAATGACAGCATGAAAAAAAAAATTGCACAGTAACTCAAAGTTCAGCTCTACAATACTCTTAATCCGGCAGGACATTGGTATCTTGATCATCTCAGATTTCCAAAAAATATTACAAAGAGCTATGTATTCATGTACAGCAATCACAGAGGGGACTTATGACCTAACTCAAAGGTAAACTAACTTCCTTGAAACTTCTTAGATTCTCAACTCCCTGGACAACCTCTTGTCCCGTGTGAAGACTAGTGGAATTTTTAAACCTCTAATCTAGGGTAAGGGTGCGGCTTTCATTTTTACCTGCTGGCTTGTGTTCACAGCACCTTTTAAAGACTGCTTGCTTAACTACAGCTGCATACCATATCCCAGCTACAGAAAGTCTTTTCCATGTTTGCCAGTGTTGTTTCCATAATAGTAAACATCACACTTTAGGTGGGCAGGAGTTAAAGTTTTATTATCAGTCTAGGCAAGACCAAAAATTCAAAGCAAATTCAATTTTGCTTAAGGGAACATTGGAAGGTAACAATTCTTCATATCACATGCCTCATGTGACCCATTTCAAACCATAGAGAATGACACCTTTATGGGTCACTGTCCCAAGAGACAAACAAATGTGAACAACTAAAACATTTAAAAAGTGCACCAAGCTTCAGAAGTCTCAAACCAAACTTGTATTTTCTGTACATACTCCTGTCAAATGAAGTTATTGCCTGTACACCACTCCTCTTGCAAAGTGGTCTTCTATTTCCTTTCATTTGACCTAGATCGGCTAGGAGACCTAGAGAAAGATCGGGACGGCTTGTGATTTCTCTCCTGGGACAGTCATCTCTCTCTTCTCCTATATCTAGAAAGGGACCTGCTCTGGCTGACGGAGAAGGCTCTCCATCTTGGAGATGTGTGGGAGGTGGAGGACTCCTCCTCCAATAATCATCTCGAGGGCGACGACCCCAAGAAGGAGGCGGTCACGATTTCGACTTCTCTTTTCCCCATTCGACAGGTCCACTCTTACTCGGCAGCCACATAGTGTTCTCCCATCTAGTTCTCGGACAGCATCGGCTGCATCTCGGGGATCTTCACATTCAACAAGAGCGAAGCCGGGAGGGCTTTTAGCAACCCACACACTTCAGAGTGGTCCGTAATAGCCTAAATCTCGTTCCAATTCAGCCTTGTTACCACTGTTTGCAAGATTCCCTACATAAACTTTACAGTCCAACGGACAGGAATCACGATGCAAGACCCTCGTGGCCTCCTGTTTTTCACGGGCCACAGGGTGGTCCCGGGCCTCTAGAATCTGGCAGCTGAATCTGCTCGCACAAGCTGTCCTGTGGGGATGCTTTTCCCCCTATGTGTCCAGCCCGGGGCCCCGCGGTCTTGGCCCGGCCTCCCCGGTGAGAGGGTGAACCCCAGCTCCCTGGAGCAGACACTCAGAGCCCTGGTGACCGGACTCACGGCTGACGGGGCTGGAGCGGCGGCTGGACATGTGTGGCCAGCCTGGTGGTGTTTGGCCCCCTCTGCAGTGCCAGTTCCAGCTGAGAAAGAGCCTCCCTGGTTGTGTAAGGATCCCCGGTGTCATCTGACAGAAATGTAGATGGTGTGTTCTTTCTCTCTTTTCTCCCTGCTTCCTCTCCTCCCTCTCTCCCTCCCTGTCCCTCTTTCCCTGTTCTGCTCTCCCTCTACCTCTTTCCCTCTCCCTCTCTCTCTCTCCCTCCCTCTCTCTCCATCTGTCTCTCCCTCTCTCCCTCCCTCTCTCTCTTTCCTCTCCCTCTTTCCTCTCCCTCTTCCCTCTCCTCTCCCTCTGTCCCTGCCTCTCTCCCTGTGCCTGTTTCCCTGTCCTTGTTTCCGTGTTCCGCTCTGCCTCTACCTCTGTCTCTCCCTCTCTGGGAGGGAGTGAGGGAGATGGAGAGACGGAGGGAGAGGGAGAGTTGGAGAGAGAGGGAGAAGAGGGAGGAGAAGGAGGGAGGCAGAGGGAGGGAGGGAGAGGTCTCTTCCTCCCTCCCTCTGCCTCTCTCCTCCTCCTCTCCTTCTCTCCCTCACCCTCTCTCCCTCTCCATCCCTCCATCATTTTCCCTCCTGCTCCCTCTCCCTCTCTCCCTCCCAGAGAGGGAGAGACAGAGGGAGAGGGAGAGGGGGGAGAGAGGGACACGGAGAGGGAGGGAGGGAGACAGAGAGGGAAGCAGGCACCCTCTCTCCTTCTCCCTCTCCCTACCTCCTTCTCCGACTCCCCCTCTCCTTCGCTCCCTCCCTCTCCTCTCCCTCTGTCTCTCCCTCTCCCTCCCTCCCTCTAGGAGAGGGAGAGGAAGGGAGGGAGAGGGAGAGGGAGAGGGAGAGATGTCTCGCCCTCCCTCCCTCTCCCTCGCCCTTTCCCTTCCTCTCTCCCTCTCCCTCCCTCTGTCTCTCCCGCTCCCTCCGTCTCTCCCTGTCCCTCCGTCTCTCCCGCTCCCTCATTCCCTCTCAGACAGGGAGAGATGGAGGGAGAGGCAGAGATGAGGGAGAGGAGCAGAGGGAGGGGGGAGAGAGGGAGAGGGAGAGGGAGAGAGGGAGAGAAGAAGGAGAGAGGGAAAGGGAGGGAGGAAGAGACCTCTCTCTCTCTCCCTCTCTCCCCCCTCTCTCTCCTTCTCCCTCTCCCTCTCCCTTGTCTCTGCCTCTTCCTCCGTCTCTGGGAGGGAGTGAGGGAGATGGAGAGACGGAGGGAGAGGGAGAGGGAGGAGAGGGAGCAAGGGAGTGGGAGAGAGGGAGCGAGAGAGGGATAAAGGGAGGGAGAGAGGGATAGAGGGAGGGAGGGAGAGACGTCTTTGTCTTTCCTTCCCTCCCTCTCTCCCTCTCTCTCCCTCTCCCCCCTCCCTCTCCTGCTCTCTCTCCCTCCACCTCCTTCCCTCTCCAGAGAGGGAGAGGGAGCAGGAGAGGGAGAGAGGGAAAGGGAGAGAGGAAGACACCTCTCTCTCCCTCCCTCCCTCCCCCCTCTCTCTCCCTCTCCCTCTCCCTTGTCTCTGCCTCTTCCTCCGTCTCTGGGAGGGAGTGAGGGAGATGGAGAGACGGAGGGAGAGGGAGAGGGAGGAGAGGGAGCGAGGGAGTGGGAGAGAGGGAGCGAGAGAGGGATAAAGGGAGGGAGAGAGGGATAGAGGGAGGGAGGGAGAGACGACTTTGTCTTTCCTTCCCTCCCTCTATCCCTCTCTCCCTCTCTCTCCCTCTCCCCCCTCCCTCTCCTGCTCTCTCTCCCTCCACCTCCTTCCCTCTCCAGAGAGGGAGAGGGAGCAGGAGAGGGAGAGAGGGAGGGAGAGAGGGAAAGGGAGGGAGGAAGACACCTCTCTCTCTCTCCCTCCCTCCCCCCTCTCTCTCCCTCTCCCTCTCCCTTGTCTCTGCCTCTTCCTCTCTGGGAGGGAGTGAGGGAGATGGAGAGAGGGAGGGAGAGAGGGAGGGAGGGAGGGAGGGAGAGACGCCTTTGTCTTTCCCTCCCTCCCTCTATCCCTCTCCCTCCACCTCCTTCCCTCTCCAGAGAGGGAGACAGAGAAGGAAGCAGGCACCCTCTCCGGAGAGGGAAGGAGGTGGAGGGAGAGGGAGAGGGAGCACGAGAGGGAGAGAGGGAGAGAGGGAGAGAGGGAGAGGGAATGAGGTATCGGAAGAGCGGAACAGGGAAACAGGGACAGGGAAAGGGGGACAGGGAGAGAGGGAGAGGGAAAGAGGGAGAGGGAGAGAGGCAGAGGGAGAGATGGAGGGAGAGTGAGAGTGAGAAGCAGGGAGGTAGAGGGAGGGAGGGAAGGAGGGAGAGAGGGAGACAGAGAGGGAGAGAGGGAGAAGGGCTGATGGGGGCTCCCTCCCCCTCCCCTCCTCTCCCCACTGCTTTCTCTTTCTTCTGCTTCAACAAACACCAGGCGCCTTTTAGATCAGCCCTGAAGTCAAGGTTGATGCTTGGACGGCTTGACCTCCCCGCTGCCTTCCAGCCCGGGACCACAGCTGGGAGATGAAGTCTGCGGGGTCCTGGGCAGCGGCGGCGGGCTGCACAGGCACCTCCTCTGACGCCCAATCTCTCCTCCTTTACGAGGCAGCCGCCAGCTCCCCTCCCTGACTCCCCAAGATTTGGGGCCTTTTTAATATGTGTCGATAATGCCATGAGCTACTATTTAACTTTTCCACGAGGACCCATCTCCCGAAATGCAGTGCTTTTCAGCCTTGGCTGCACTAGAGAACCCCCAGGGAAGGGAGAGACGTCTGTACCTCCCTCCCTCTCCCTCTCCCTCTCCCTCCTCCTCTCCCTCTCCTTCTGGGGTGATGCCCGATGAGCTCAGATTCGCAGATGTTCCCCCCATCTCCTCTCTGTGCCTTGCGTGGGGTCTGGGCCTTCTCACTGTGGCCCGGGTACGGCCTTGACATTCAGACATCGGTTCCTGCAAGGACACTTGCGTTTGGTCCATACCGCGTGTGGCTGCAGTCTGTGCTTCTCCTGTTCAGCATCTTCAGTAGATGGGGGCTGTGCGTGAGCCCTTCATCTTCCCCGCAGACACCACTGGTGCTTGCTCGGCCTCGTGGGTGATGTGGGGGTCATGGGGGACAGTCCTGTGTCCCCACCTTCTTGGGCTGCAGACAGGCCACGTTGGTCCTGTGGTGACTGGGGGCTCCCAGGAGAACCCCACCGCAGAGCCGGAGAGGTGGCCCCAGAGAAGGTGGCGTACGCCTGGGGCCGGGCCTCACCAGCCAGCCCCGGGCCACCTGCAGCAACAGGCGTCTCGCCGTCCAGGGGGCTGGGTGTTCGGGCGCCGTGGGGATGACCTGCTGTCTGCACGGCAGCCGAGTCTGTATTGTTGAGCCCGGGGAGGCCCCTGGGTGGCTCCTGGAGAGCCTGGTCACATTTCTTCCTGCCCTTGGCCTTAGAGCTCATCACGGTTCACGCCGTTTCTGGTTCCAAAAGGACCTGTGTTCATAAAGACCACGTGTTAGGACAGCACCAAAGTGTCTAGAAATCCGGGCCAGGAGGAGGAGGGAGGGGGATTGGCTGTGCCCGCCAGTGGCCTGAGAGCCCTGCCCGTCCTCAGAGACCTGGCCCGGGGCCCGTGGGGAGGGCGTGGCCCACGGTCCCCAGCGCTGGCCGTCTCTGGGTTCCAGGAGAACTGCGCGATCCTCGGGGAGCTGGTAAGGCTGCAGGCTCAGAAGTCCCGCCTGCTGGGGTTCAGCACGCGTGCCGACTCCGTGCTGGAGATGAACATGGCCAAGACCAGCCAGGTGGTGGCCACTTTCCTAGGTAACCCCGCCTCCCCGAGGGTCAGGCGGACCTTGACTGGACGTGGTGCTGCCTGAGACCCGACTGTGTCAGCCCTTGGGGGTCGCCTTCCCCAACCCTTCATTCTGCCTCGAGGGGCGTGGGGTGGGTGGCGGCTGGGAGGCTGCCACAGGGACATAGCCGAACCTCTCCCCTCCGCCCGCAGATGAGCTGGCCCAGAAGCTGAAGCCCCTCGGGGAGCAGGAGCGGCCGTGATCCTGGACCTAAAGAAGGCCAAGTGCCAGAGGCGGGGCCTGCACTTTGACGGGCCCATCAACGTCTAGGACCTGTGCTGCTACATGAACCAGGGGGAGGAGACGCGCTACCACGTGGACCAATACCTGCTCGATGAGTCCTTCCCCATGCAGGTGGTCACGCGCGGGTAGCTGGGCATCTCCCAGGAGCTGCTGGGGCTGACCTTCGACCTGGAGGAGGGTGCCAACGTGTGTCACGGAGATGTGAGGCTCTACACGGTCCGGGACGCGGCCGCGGACAAGGTCATCCATCGGCAAGTTCTACCTGGACCTCTACCCTCGGTGCATGCGTGGGGGAACCTGTCGGCCGTGGGCCAGGGCTCCTCTGTGGAAGCGGGGCCTCACCCGCGTCCCTCCCCAGGGAAGGGAAGTCTGGGCACATGGCCTGCTTTGGCCTGCAGCCGGGCTGCCTGCAGCAGGATGGGAGGCGCCAGATTGCCATCGCGGCCATGGTGGCCAACTTCACCAAGTCTACGCCCAACCCGCCCTCCCTGTTGCAGCATGATGAGCTGGAGACCTACTTCCATGAGTTCTGGCAAGCGATGCACCAGCTCCGCTCCCAGGTGGGTGCGGGCGCGGGGCTGCAGGCAGGGGGCGGGGAGGGCCCGGGCTCTCCCGTGGTTCTCAGGCAGGCCCTCGCCACGGGATTCTTCCGCTGATGTCACCCCGCACGTGGTGACGCCCTCGGTGTCAGTTTCCATCATCAAACCCCACGCACAG
This sequence comes from Eschrichtius robustus, assembly GCF_028021215.1. NCBI lineage: Eukaryota > Metazoa > Chordata > Mammalia > Artiodactyla > Eschrichtiidae > Eschrichtius > Eschrichtius robustus. The sequence continues at coordinate 79,582,056 of NC_090824.1, forward strand.
GGCGTGTAAAAAAATGGAAGTGGATGTCCTCGAGACTCTGGAGCCTGGAAGCCGCAGATCAAGGAGTCAGGACTGGTTCCCTGCATGTTAAATACGTGTATTCAAGAGTTGCCTTTAAAAAGACAAAAGAAAAGAAAGGAACGTTGCATGCAAGTCTGGTGACAGGCGGTGATGAGAACCAGAGGGTAGGCTCTGGGGCCGGGAGCGCCGTGCCCTGTGAGGCCCTGGGGCTGCTGCCAGTCTCGGTGGAGGCTCAGCAAGTCCCAGGGACTTCCCCACCAGGGGGGCGGGGGTGTCCCCAGCTGAGCGTCTGGGCCCAGGACCCAGTGCTCCTTCAGTCTTCCTGCGGTCAGCCCTTCGTCCTGAGAGCGATGCTCTCACAGGCTGCACCGGAGCGCGTGGGGACACTTTACTGAGCTGTGCAGCCGTCACTACTGCCCTATTTTGGAACATTTCCCTCACCCCAAAAATGTCCCTCACGCCTTTAGTTATCATTCCCTCCCCTCCCCTGCCCCTGACAACCAGGAACCCACTCTGACTCTGTGGATCTACCTGTTCTGGAAGTTTCCCCTCAGTGGGGTCACACCCTGTGTGCCCTTCTGTATCTGACTTGTCTCGCTGAGCATCGTGTTCTCAGGGTGCATCCACGTGGCAGCGAGTGTCAGGGCTTCACACCTTTGCGTGGCTGAGGGCCGGAAAAAAGACAAACGACAAGAAAGGCACGTTACCTGCGACTCTGGCGACAGCCGGTGATGAGAACCAGAGGGAAGGCTCTGGGGCCGGGAGCGCCGCGCCCTGTGAAGCCCTGGCGTTGCTGCCAGTCTCGGTGGGGCACGGGCAGCGCCGTCCCCCGGAGCTGCTGGCCAACTCATCAAGTCCCGGCTGGCCAACCCCGGTGCGGTCGGGCCGAGGGAAAGGAAAGGGGCTCCCGGACCGCCCGGCTGGAAAGCGCGGCCTGCACACAGTGCCAGCCCCCCGTCTCCTTCCTCCCGCCCTCCAGGCCTCTTCAACCTGCGCCAGATCGTCCTGGCCAAGGTGGACAAGGCCCTGCACACGCAGACGCCCGCGGACCCGGCCCAGGAGAATGCCCGCCTCTGCCAGGAGGTCCTCGGGGTCCCAGCCACGCCAGGTAGCCAAGTGCACGCCGGGCCCACCTTAGCGGTCGCTTGGCGGCTACTGCCCAGGTCAAGAGGATCCTCTGGTGGTGTGTGAAGGGGGACCGACTGACGGGCTCTGGCCGAGGCCCGCTGACCTCTGGCCTCTTCCTGCCTCGGTTCCTGGGCTGGTCCCTCCAGCTGTGGCCCGCGGAGTCCGAGGGTGGGGTGGGCGTATCTGCACGTGCTTTCTGGAGAGCCTGGAAGAGGCAGGAGAGGGCTTCATACCCCGGACGGAACGCGTCGACGAGGTTTGCCCGTGCGTGTCGGTGCGGAGACGCAGTTCACTCCCTCGTGAGCGCTTGAACCCGCGCTCTCCCCGTGCTGGAAGGTGAGCCCTGACTCATCCCTCGGAGCCTCGGGCAGCTGACCTTGTAAGAGGCTTCGGGGTGAACCCTCGTGAGCTTCAGCAGAAAGTCGGCAAAAATTTATTTGTGTCCCTCCACTGAGTTGCCCGCAAGGTCCCCGTTTTCTAGAAGTGTTGGGCCAATACTCCCTCTAGTGGCAGGGGACTCAGACAGGGCTGCTTTGAGGCCCCCTCTCTGGGGAAGGGGCACGGAGCGGCCAGGGGGCCGGGCAGGAGCTTCTCCGCGTGTGTCCCAGGGACCCACCTGCTTGCGACCTTCGGCCACCTGGCAGGAAGCTACGACGCCCAGTCCTATGGCTACCTGTGCAGCGAGGTGTACTCCGCGGACACGTTCCACACACGTTTCAAGCGGGAGGGCGTCCTGAGTGGCAAGGTGAGAGGCCAGCCTGCCATGCAGACCAACACGGAGGTCCTTGGCCTGGGCCTAGATGCTTGTGCCGCCCGCCTGGGCCTGCCAGGCTCTGAGGGCCCTGCCCTGGACCCCCTGCTCCCCTGCCCTTTCTTGAGTCACAGCAGAGGTGGCCACACCCACACCCTCAGTGAAGGGGGTGCTCCACCCTCCTGCAGCCCCACCCCCTCTCGTCAGGTTGCCATGGACTACAGAAGCTGCATTCTGAGGCCAGGGGGCTCCGAGGATGCCAAGGGCATGGTGAAGCTCTTCCTGGGTTGTGACCCCACGCAGGACGCCTTCCTCCTGAGCAAAGGGCTGCAGGTTGAGGGCTGCAAGCCGCCGGCCTGCTGAAGGCACGGGGTTTTGCCCACCCAGGCGGGCCGGGTGCCTTAGCGCCCCGTCAGGGCGGGGGAGGGGCCGCGTGTCCTCCCAGCCCCTGAGTCCCCGGCGGCCGGCCTAGGCCAAAAGTCTCCACCTGGAAGTGTCTGGAGAGCCTGGCATCAAGGCTCCCCCTTGTTGCACTAATGCAATCCCTTCCTGGGGAGCTTTCCTGGTAACAAAACGGTTCTTTGAAAACGCAGCCGTTAATAAAAAGACTCTACTCCTGGTCTCTGCCTGCCGTCCCTTCCACCACAGGAGTGGCATGGGGGCCGTCACACTGGGGGGAGTTCTGACCTTGGTCGGGGATCAGCCCTGGGGCCGTGGTGACGCGTCTGGGTCACTGGGAGATGGCTGAGCTGTGGGGTGGTGAGTTCAGACGGGGATGGTGCCCCGCACCCCGGCCGGGCAGGCTCTCCAGTGAGGGGGTGTCAGTTTCCTGCCAGCCTCTCGCCCGTCACTGTTTGGCATCTCGGGGGCTGTGATTGGCTGGAGCTGGTTCTGGCGGTGGGCACAGCTGTGGGAAGCCCGGCTGTGGCTGTCCCTGTCCCCGTGTCCTGTCCTCCTGCTCAAGGCCGGCCGGCTGGCTCCCTCTGATCATCGGCAGCTGCTGAAGTCTGGACCACAGCAGGGGGCTGCCTTCCTGGGTCCTAGCGATTCTTCCCAAAGGCCTTAGGGATGTGTTTTGGTGGCAGTAGGAATTCAGAGAGGGTGCTGCACCACTGGAGCGGTAGGGTGGCTCTGGACCGTCCCGTGTGTCCTTCCCGGGCCTTTGAGCTCCTCGGGAGCCCTGCCTCCGGCCCTTCGCCCCCACAAAGGACGCCAGGCAGCGGAGCGAGCGCGCGGGGCGGCGCCCCGACCTTCTCCCCGTGGCCCAGGCGGGCAGGCGGTGCCACGCTCTGTCCTCCCCTCAGCCTGCCCGCCCGTTCTCACCCGCCCTAGGGCAGTCGGTTGTGGACCAGGCTGTGGTGTCTGCCCTTCTGCAGCCCCGGCTCAGCTCCCTGCACCCACTTCGGTGCCTTCTGTGTTCTGGGCTGGTCGCAGGCCCAGAGCCGGTGGGCAGGCACCCCGTGGCCGGGAGGGCTGTTCGTGTGAATTCCCTGGGGCTTGAAAAGGAGCACAGCCGGCCTTCCATCAGGCACCTCTCGATGGATATGGAAGGGGCGTGTCGGGGCCTGGGGGCTGCTCGTCTTCCTGTGCACCGAGCCCCCAGGTGGTCCCCGTGCAAAATCCAGGTGTGGCGTTGGCACCCCAGCCGTGTGCCGGGCAGTCCATGGCGGGCGACACAAGCCTCGGGCTGGTGGGCCACAGGGTTCCTGAGCGGCAGGTCAGGACTGAGAGGGTGAGGCCTTTCCCCGGGTCCAGGGCCCAGGCTGATGCCGGCTGGAGGCCCCTCCGCTCACCGCCCGCAACCCCCAGCCCCTGCCCTCACGTGAGCCCCCAGGGCTGAGCTCAGGTGTTGGATGCCCAGGCTCCCCGGTAGCCCAGCCCGTTCCCAGTCCTCCGTGGTCACTGAAGGGCTTGGAAGCGGGTTGCCCCACAGAGACTGCTGTTCTCCGAGCCCTGGGCAGGGGGCAGGGAGGACGGGCACAGGGCCCTGCAGGGGTGTGGTCGCCGGGGCAGCCGGAGCAGCTCCACACAGTAAGTAAGAGCACCTCACCAAAAAACAGTGCGTTTCTCCAGCCGCCCCGGGACCTGAGCTCAGGTCCTGGGGCAGGAAGGGGCAGCACTGCAGCTGTTAGCTGTCACTGGGGGTCGACTGTGGCCCGGTGCCACCTCTTAGATCGTCCCCCGTCCCCTTCCGGGGTTGCGACCGGACCCCTGCCAATCGGGTTCTCACTCCTCCCCATCCCCTACGCCGGCTCCACGAAGGTGGAAGGAACACATTTTTAAAAAGGCTGGAGCCTGGGCTTCCCTGCTGGCGCAGTGGTTAAGAATCCGCCTGCCAATGCAGGGGACAAGGGTTCAAGCCCTGGTCCGGGAAGTTCCCACACGCCGCGGAGCAATGAAGCCCGTGCGCCACAACTACTGAGCCTGCGCTCTAGAGCCCAAAAGCCACAACTACTGAGTCCTCGTGCCCCGACTACTGAAGCCCGCGCGCCTAGAGCCCGTGCTCCGCAACAAGAGAAGCCACCGCAATGAGAAGCCCACGCACCGCAACGAAGAGTAGCCCCCGCTCACCGCAACTGGAGAAAGCACACACGCAGCAAGGAAGACCCAACGCAGCCAAAAATAAATAAATTAAATAAATAAATAAATATTTAAAAATCATATTAAATACCTATCAATGAGATTTTAAGAAATAGTCAGGACCAGAGCCTCCCATCAAGCCTCTTAGATAGCCTCAACCACCAGAGGGCAGACAGCAGAAGCAAGAGAAACTACAATCCTGCAGCCTGTGGACCAAAAACCACAGTGACAGAAAGATAGAGAAGATGAAAAGGCAGAGGGCCATGTACCAGATGAAGGAACAAGAAAAAACCCCAGAAAAACAACTAAATGAAGTGGAGATAGGCAACCTTCCAGAAAAAGAATTCAGAATAATGATAGTGAAGACGATCCAGGACCTCGGAATAAGAATGGAGGCAAAGATTGAGAAGATGCAAGAAATGGTTAACAAAGACCTAGAAGAATTAAAGAACAAACAAACAGAGATGACCAATACAATAACCGAAATGAAAACTACACTAGAAGGAATCAATAGCAGAATAACTGAGGCAGAAGAACGGATAAGTGACCTGGAAGACAGAATGGTGGAATTCACTGCTGCGGAACAGACTAAAGAAAAAAGAATGAAACGAAATGAAGACAGCCTAAGAGACCTCTGGGACAACATTAAACGCAACAACATTCGCATTATAGGGGTCCCAGAAGGAGAAGAGAGAGAGAAAGGACCAGAGAAAATATTTGAAGAGATTATAGTCGAAAACTTCCCTAACATGGGAAAGGAAATAGCCACCCAAGTCCAGGAAGCGCAGAGAGTCCCATACAGAATAAACCCAAGGAGAAACACGCCGAGACACATAGTAATCAAAGTGGCAAAAATCAAAGACCAAGAAAAATTATTGAAAGCAGCAAGGGAAAAACGACAAATAACATACAAGGGAACTCCCATAAGGTTAACAGCTGATTTCTCAGCAGAAACTCTGCAAGCCAGAAGGGAGTGGCATGATATACTTAAAGTGATGAAAGGGAAGAACCTACCACCAAGATTACTCTACCCAGCAAGGATCTCATTTAGCTTTGATGGAGAAATCAAAAGCTTTACAGACAAGCAAAAGCTAAGAGAATTCAGCACCACCAAACCAGCTCTACAACAAATGCTAAAGGAACTTCTCTAAGTGGGAAACACAAGAGAAGAAAAGGACCTACAAAAACAAACCCAAAACAATTAAGAAAATGGTCATAGGAACATACATATCGATAATTACCTTAAACGTGAATGGATTAAATGCCCCAACCAAAAGACATAGACTGGCTGAATGGATACAAAAACAAGACCCATATATATGCTGTCTACAAGAGACCCACTTTAGACCTAGGGACACATACAGACTGAAAGTAAGGGGATGGAAAAAGATATTCCATGCAAATGGAAATCAAAAGAAAGCTGGAGTAGCTATACTCGTATCAGATAAAATAGACTTTAAAATAAAGAACGTTACAAGAGACAAGGAAGGACACTACATAATGATCCAGGGATCAATCCAAGAAGAAGATATAACAATTATAAATATATATGCACCCAACACAGGAGCACCTCAATACATAAGGCAACTGCTAACAGCTATAAAAGAGGAAATCGACAGTAACACAGTAATAGTGGGGGACTTTAACACCTCACTTCCACCAATGGACAGATCATCCAAAATGAAAATAAATAAGGAAACAGAAGCTTTAAATGACACAATAGACCAGATAGATTTAATTGATATATATAGGACATTCCACCCAAAAACAGCAGATTACACGTTCTTCTCAAGTGCGCACGGAACGTTCTCCAGGATAGATCACATCTTGGGTCACAAATCAAGCCTCAGTAAATTTAAGAAAATTGAAATCATATCAAGCATCTTTTCTGACCACAACGCTATGAGATTAGAAATGAATTACAGGGAAAAAAACGTAAAAAAGACAAACACATGGAGGCTAAACAATACGTTACTAAATAACCAAGAGATCACTGAAGAAATCAAAGAGGAAACAAAAAAATACCTAGAGACAAATGACAATGAAAACACGACGACCCAAAACCTATGGGATGCAGCAAAAGCAGTTCTAAGAGGGAAGTTTATAGCTATACAAGCCTACCTAAAGAAACAAGAAAAATCTCAAGTAAACAATCTAACCTTACACCTAAAGAAACTAGAGAAAGAAGAACAAACAAAACCCAAAGTTAGCAGAAGGAAAGAAATCTTAAAGATCAGAGCAGAAATAAACGAAATAGAAACAAAGACAACAATAGCAAAGATCAATAAAACTAAAAGTTGGTTCTTTGAGAAGATAAACAAAATGGATAAGCCATTAGCCAGACTCATCAAGAAAAAGAGGGAGAGGACTCAAATCAATAAAATCAGAAATGAAAAAGGAGAAGTTACAACAGACACCGCAGAAATACAAAGCATCCTAAGAGACTACTACAAGCAACTTTATGCCAATAAAATGGACAACCTGGAAGAAATGGACAAATTCTTAGAAAGGTATAACCTTCCAAGACTGAACCAGGAAGAAACAGAAAATAGGAACAGACCAATCACAAGTCATGAAATTGAAACTGTGATTAAAAATCTTCCAACAAACAAAAGTCCAGGACCAGATGGCTTCACAGGTGAATTCTATCAAACATTTAGAGAAGAGCTAACACCCATCCTTCTCAAACTCTTCCAAAAAATTGCAGAGGAAGGAACACTCCCAAACTCATTCTGTGAGGCCACCATCACCCTGATACCAAAACCAGACAAAGACACTACAAAAAAAGAAAATTACAGACCAATATCACTGATGAATATAGATGCAAAAATCCTCAACAAAATACTAGCAAACAGAATCCAACCACACATTAAAAGGATCATACACCACGATCAAGTGGGATTTATCCCAGGGATGCAAGGATTCTTCAACATACGCAAATCAATCAATGTGATACACCATATTACCAAATTGAAGAATAAAAACCATATGATCATCTCAATAGATGCAGAAAAAGCTTTTGACAAAATTCAACACCCATTTCTGATAAAAACTCTCCAGAAAGTGGGCATAGAGGGAACCTACCTCAACATAATAAAGGCCATATATGACAAACCCACAGCAAACATCATTCTCAATGGTGAAAAACTGAAAGCATTTCCTCTAAGATCAGGAACGAGACAAGGATGTCCACTCTCACCACTATTATTCAACATAGTTCTGGAAGTCCTAGCCACGGCAATCAGAGAAGAAAAAGAAATAAAAGGACTACAAATTGGAAAAGAAGAAGTAAAACTGTCACTGGTTGCGGATGACATGATACTATACATAGAGAATCCTAAAACTGCCACCAGAAAACTGCTAGAGCTAATCAATGAATATGGTAAAGTTGCAGGATACAAAATTAATGCACAGAAATCTCTTGCATTCCTATACACTAATGATGAAAAATCTGAAAGAGAAATTAAGGAAACACTCCCATTTACCATTGCAACAAAAAGAATAAAATACCTAGGAATAAACCGACCTAGGGAGACAAAAGACCTGTATGCAGAAAACTATAAGACACTGATGAAAGAAATTAAAGATGATACCAACAGATGGAGAGATATACCATGTTCTTGGATTGGAAGAATCAACATTGTGAAAATGAGTATACTACCCAAAGCAATCTACAGATTCAATGCAATCCCCATCAAATTACCAATGGCATTGTTTACGGAGCTAGAACAAATCCTCTTAAAATTTGTATGGAGACACAAAAGACCCCGAATAGCCAAAGCAGTCTTGAGGGAAAAACATGGAGCTGGAGGAATCAGACTCCCTGACTTCAGACTATACTACAAAGCTACAGTAATCAAGACAATATGGTACTGGCACAAAAACAGAAACACAGATCAATGGAACAAGATAGAAAGCCCAGAGATTAACCCACGCACCTATGGTCAACTAATCTACGACAAAGGAGGCAAAGATATACAATGGAGAAAAGACAGTCTCTTCAATAAGTGGTGCTGGGAAAACTGGACAGCTACATGTAAAAGAATGAAATTAGAATACTCCCTAACACCATACACAAAAATAAACTCAAAATGGATTAGAGACCTAAATATAAGAGTGGACACTATAAAACTCTTAGAGGAAAACATAGGAAGAACACTCTCTGACATAAATCACAGCAAGACCTTTTTTGATCCACCTCCTAGAGTAATGGAAATAAAAACAAAAATAAACAAGTGGGACCTAACGAAACTGCAAAGCTTTTGCACAGCAAAGGAAACCATAAACAAGACGAAAAGACAACCCTCAGAATGGGAGAAAATATTTGCAAATGAATCAACGGACAAAGGATTAATCTCCAAAATATATAAACAGCTCATTCAGCTCAATATTAAAGAAACAAACACCCCAATCCAAAAATGGGCAGAAGACCTAACCAGACATTTCTCCAAAGAAGACATACAGACGGCCACGAAGCACATGAAAAGATGCTCAACATCACTAATTATTAGAGAAATGCAAATCAAAACTACAATGAGGTATCACCTCACTCCTGTTACAATGGGCATCATCAGAAAATCTACAAACAACAAATGCTGGAGAGGGTGTGGAGAAAAGGGAACCCTCTTGCACTGTTGGTGGGAATGTAAATTGATACAGCTACTATGGAGAACAATATGGAGGTTCCTTAAAAAACTAAAAATAGAATTACCATATGACCCAGCAATCCCACTACTGGGCATATACCCAGAGAAAACCGTAATTCAAAAAGACACATGCACCCGAATGTTCATTGCAGCACTATTTACAATAGCCAGGTCATGGAAGCAACCTAAATGCCCATCGACAGACGAATGGATAAAGAAGTTGTGGTACATATATACAATGGAATATTACTCAGCCATAAAAAGGAACGAAATTGAGTCATTTGTTGAGACGTGGATGGATCTAGAGACTGTCATACAGAGTGAAGTAAGTCAGAAAGAGAAAAACAAATATCGTATATTAATGCATGTATGTGGAACCTAGAAAAATGGTACAGATGAGCCAGTTTGCAGGGCAGAAGTTGAGACACAGATGTAGAGAATGGACATATGGACACCAAGGGGGGAAAACTGCGGTGGGGTGGGGATGGTGGGGTGCTGAATTGGGCGATTGGGATTGACATGTATACACTGATGTGTATAAAATTGATGCCTAATAAGAACCTGCAGTATAAACAAACAAACAAAACAACTAATACTAAACTTTCATTGGGTTATTTGTATGGAAATATGTTAATATAAATGTTTCAGACATTACATGAAATTTCTAAAAATCTTATATTTGTATGTGTATGGAAATATGTATGGAAATATGTTAATAGAAATGTTTCAGACATTACATGAAATTGCTAAAAATCTTATATGTTCTGGTATAATGTTATATGTAATAATCCTAGTTATTACTTTAAAATGTATATCTCAGAAATAACTAATTTTCTTGTCAACTGCATTATTATGAACTTTCATCAAATCTTTAACCGTGGTCATTTTTAAGTCTTTTGTCATAAAGAAAAAAAAAAAAAAGAAAGAAATAGTCAGTTAGTTAGTTAATTGTGCCGGGTCTTAGTTGCCACAGGCCAGCTCCTTAGTTGTGGTAATGAGATATTTTATATTCTTTTTTGTTCCTGAACAAAGGCCTCAGAATCCAGTATTTATTTGATAATGCTCGCAGCATAGCTCAGCACGGAATAGCCACATTGTTTTCCTTTGGCTGCTATGTACCAAACAGCCCTCAGCAGAGGATGACCCGCCCCGAATAACCCCAGTGCTCCTCTCAGCCCTCCTGGCTGCCCCACTCTAGGTCACCTCGGGATACGGTTAGAGTCCCTGCCTGTGCAGGAATCTGGGGGCATCAGCGGGACTGAATAATATTAGTGCAGGGTCTCCCCTGCGGCACTGCTGAGGGCTCCTGGGCACACCCCTTTGATTCCAGGGGCCCCTCCCCCCCCCAGTTGTGACAACCACAGATTTTCCCCACACATCACGGAAGAACTGGGTGAGGCGGGGGGCAGGATGGCCCTGGGGGAGTTTAGGGAGCATCGGGGGTGAAATGACAAATCTCTGTGCCCACTCTCCGCGCCGCACCAAGGTCAGAACTCCCCCCAGTGTGACGGCCCCCATGCCACTCCTGTGGTGGAAGGGACGGCAGGCAGAGACCAGGAGTAGAGTCTTTTTATTAACGGCTGCGTTTTCAAAGAACCGTTTTGTTACCAGGAAAGCTCCCCAGGAAGGGATTGCATTAGTGCAACAAGGGGGAGCCTTGATGCCAGGCTCTCCAGACACTTCCAGGTGGAGACTTTTGGCCTAGGCCGGCCGCCGGGGACTCAGGGGCTGGGAGGACACGCGGCCCCTCCCCCGCCCCGACGGGGCGCTAAGGCACCCGGCCCGCCTGGGTGGGCAAAACCCCGTGCCTTCAGCAGGCCGGCGGCTTGCAGCCCTCAACCTCCAGCCCTTTGCTCAGGAGGAAGGCGTCCTGCGTGGGGTCACAACCCAGGAAGAGCTTCACCATGCCCTTGGCATCCTCGGAGCCCCCTGGCCTCAGAATGCAGCTTCTGTAGTCCATGGCAACCTGACGAGAGGGGGTGGGGCTGCAGGAGGGTGGAGCACCCCCTTCACTGAGGGTGTGGGTGTGGCCACCTCTGCTGTGACTCAAGAAAGGGCAGGGGAGCAGTGGGTCCAGGGCAGGGCCCTCAGAGCCTGGCAGGCCCAGGCGGGCGGCACAAGCATCTAGGCCCAGGCCAAGGACCTCCGTGTTGGTCTGCATGGCAGGCTGGCCTCTCACCTTGCCACTCAGGACGCCCTCCCGCTTGAAACGTGTGTGGAACGTGTCCACGGAGTACACCTCGCTGCACAGGTAGCCATAGGACTGGGCGTCGTAGCTTCCTGCCAGGTGGCCGAAGGTCGCAAGCAGGTGGGTCCCTGGGACACACGCGGAGAAGCTCCTGCCCGGCCTCCTGGCCACTCCGTGCCCCTTCCCCAGAGAGGGGGCCTCAAAGCAGCCCTGTCTGAGTCCCCTGCCACTAGAGGGAGTATTGGCCCAACACTTCTAGAAAACGGGGACCTTGCGGGCAACTCAGTGGAGGGACACAAATAAATTTTTGCCGACTTTCTGCTGAAGCTCACGAGGGTTCACCCCGAAGCCTCTTACAAGGTCAGCTGCCCGAGGCTCCGAGGGATGAGTCAGGGCTCACCTTCCAGCACGGGGAGAGCGCGGGTTCAAGCGCTCACGAGGGAGTGAACTGCGTCTCCGCACCGACACGCACGGGCAAACCTCGTCGACGCGTTCCGTCCGGGGTATGAAGCCCTCTCCTGCCTCTTCCAGGCTCTCCAGAAAGCACGTGCAGATACGCCCACCCCACCCTCGGACTCCGCGGGCCACAGCTGGAGGGACCAGCCCAGGAACCGAGGCAGGAAGAGGCCAGAGGTCAGCGGGCCTCGGCCAGAGCCCGTCAGTCGGTCCCCCTTCACACACCACCAGAGGATCCTCTTGACCTGGGCAGTAGCCGCCAAGCGACTGCTAAGGTGGGCCCGGCGTGCACTTGGCTACCTGGCATGGCTGGGACCCCGAGGACATCCTGGCAGAGGCGGGCATTCTCCTGGGCCGGGTCCGCGGGCATCTGCTTGTGCAGGGCCTTGTCCACCTTGGCCAGAACGATCTGGCGCAGGTTGAAGAGGCCTGGAGGGCGGGAGGAAGGAGACGGGGGGCTGGCACTGTGTGCAGGCCGCGCTTTCCAGCCGGGCGGTCTGGGAGCCCCTTTCCTTTCCCTCGGCCCGACCGCACTGGGGTTGGCCAGCCGGGACTTGATGAGTTGGCCAGCAGCTCTGGGGGACGGCGCTGCCCGTGCCCCACCGAGACTGGCAGCAACGCCAGGGCTTCACAGGGCGCGGCGCTCCCGGCCCCAGAGCCTTCCCTCTGGTTCTCATCACCGGCTGTCGCCAGAGTCGCAGGTAACGTGCCTTTCTTGTCGTTTGTCTTTTTTCCGGCCCTCAGCCACGCAAAGGTGTGAAGCCCTGACACTCGCTGCCACGTGGATGCACCCTGAGAACACGATGCTCAGCGAGACAAGTCAGACACAGAAGGGCACACAGGGTGTGACCCCACTGAGGGGGAAAATCCAGAACAGGTAGATCCACAGAGTCAGAGTGGGTTCCTGGTTGTTAGGGGCAGGGGGCGGGGAGGGAATGATAACTAAGGGCGTGACGGACATTTTTGGGGTGAGGGAAATGTTCCAAAACAGGGCAGTAGTGACGGCTGCACAGCTCAGTAAAGTGTCCCCACGCGCTCCGGTGCAGCCTGTGAGAGCATCGCTCTCAGGACGAAGGGCTGACCGCAGGAAGACTGAAGGAGCACTGGGTCCTGGGCCCAGACGCTCAGCTGGGGACACCCCCGCCCCCCCGGTGGGGAAGTCCCTGGGACTTGCTGAGCCTCCACCGAGACTGGCAGCAGCCCCAGGGCCTCACAGGGCGCGGCGCTCCCGGCCCCAGAGCCTTCCCTCTGGTTCTCATCACCGGCTGTCGCCAGAGTCGCAGGTAACGTGCCTTTCTTGTCGTTTGTCTTTTTTCCGGCCCTCAGCCACGCAAAGGTGTGAAGCCCTGACACTCGCTGCCACGTGGATGCACCCTGAGAACACGATGCTCAGCGAGACAAGTCAGACACAGAAGGGCACACGGTGTGACCCCACTGAGGGGGAACATCCAGAACAGGTAGATCCACAGAGTCAGAGTGGGTTCCTGGTTGTCAGGGGCAGGGGAGGGGAGGGAATGATAACTAAAGGCGTGAGGGACATTTTTGGGGTGAGGGAAATGTTCCAAAATAGGGCAGTAGTGACGGCTGCACAGCTCAGTAAAGTGTCCCCACGCGCTCCGGTGCAGCCTGTGAGAGCATCGCTCTCAGGACGAAGGGCTGACCGCAGGAAGACTGAAGGAGCACTGGGTCCTGGGCCCAGACGCTCAGCTGGGGACACCCCCGCCCCCCCGGTGGGGAAGTCCCTGGGACTTGCTGAGCCTCCACCGAGACTGGCAGCAGCCCCAGGGCCTCACAGGGCACGGCGCTCCCGGCCCCAGAGCCTACCCTCTGGTTCTCATCACCGCCTGTCACCAGACTTGCATGCAACGTTCCTTTCTTTTCTTTTGTCTTTTTAAAGGCAACTCTTGAATACACGTATTTAACATGCAGGGAACCAGTCCTGACTCCTTGATCTGCGGCTTCCAGGCTCCAGAGTCTCGAGGACATCCACTTCCATTTTTTTACACGCCCTGTGCGTGGGGTTTGATGATGGAAACTGACACCGAGGGCGTCACCACGTGCGGGGTGACATCAGCGGAAGAATCCCGTGGCGAGGGCCTGCCTGAGAACCACGGGAGAGCCCGGGCCCTCCCCGCCCCCTGCCTGCAGCCCCGCGCCCGCACCCACCTGGGAGCGGAGCTGGTGCATCGCTTGCCAGAACTCATGGAAGTAGGTCTCCAGCTCATCATGCTGCAACAGGGAGGGCGGGTTGGGCGTAGACTTGGTGAAGTTGGCCACCATGGCCGCGATGGCAATCTGGCGCCTCCCATCCTGCTGCAGGCAGCCCGGCTGCAGGCCAAAGCAGGCCATGTGCCCAGACTTCCCTTCCCTGGGGAGGGACGCGGGTGAGGCCCCGCTTCCACAGAGGAGCCCTGGCCCACGGCCGACAGGTTCCCCCACGCATGCACCGAGGGTAGAGGTCCAGGTAGAACTTGCCGATGGATGACCTTGTCCGCGGCCGCGTCCCGGACCGTGTAGAGCCTCACATCTCCGTGACACACGTTGGCACCCTCCTCCAGGTCGAAGGTCAGCCCCAGCAGCTCCTGGGAGATGCCCAGCTACCCGCGCGTGACCACCTGCATGGGGAAGGACTCATCGAGCAGGTACTGGTCCACGTGGTAGCGCGTCTCCTCCCCCTGGTTCATGTAGCAGCACAGGTCCTAGACGTTGATGGGCCCGTCAAAGTGCAGGCCCCGCCTCTGGCACTTGGCCTTCTTTAGGTCCAGGATCACGGCCGCTCCTGCTCCCCGAGGGGCTTCAGCTTCTGGGCCAGCTCATCTGCGGGCGGAGGGGAGAGGTTCGGCTATGTCCCTGTGGCAGCCTCCCAGCCGCCACCCACCCCACGCCCCTCGAGGCAGAATGAAGGGTTGGGGAAGGCGACCCCCAAGGGCTGACACAGTCGGGTCTCAGGCAGCACCACGTCCAGTCAAGGTCCGCCTGACCCTCGGGGAGGCGGGGTTACCTAGGAAAGTGGCCACCACCTGGCTGGTCTTGGCCATGTTCATCTCCAGCACGGAGTCGGCACGCGTGCTGAACCCCAGCAGGCGGGACTTCTGAGCCTGCAGCCTTACCAGCTCCCCGAGGATCGCGCAGTTCTCCTGGAACCCAGAGACGGCCAGCGCTGGGGACCGTGGGCCACGCCCTCCCCACGGGCCCCGGGCCAGGTCTCTGAGGGCGGGCAGGGCTCTCAGGCCACTGGCGGGCACAGCCAATCCCCCTCCCTCCTCCTCCTGGCCCGGATTTCTAGACACTTTGGTGCTGTCCTAACACGTGGTCTTTATGAACACAGGTCCTTTTGGAACCAGAAACGGCGTGAACCGTGATGAGCTCTAAGGCCAAGGGCAGGAAGAAATGTGACCAGGCTCTCCAGGAGCCACCCAGGGGCCTCCCCGGGCTCAACAATACAGACTCGGCTGCCGTGCAGACAGCAGGTCATCCCCACGGCGCCCGAACACCCAGCCCCCTGGACGGCGAGACGCCTGTTGCTGCAGGTGGCCTGGGGCTGGCTGGTGAGGCCCGGCCCCAGGCGTACGCCACCTTCTCTGGGGCCACCTCTCCGGCTCTGCGGTGGGGTTCTCCTGGGAGCCCCCAGTCACCACAGGACCAACGTGGCCTGTCTGCAGCCCAAGAAGGTGGGGACACAGGACTGTCCCCCATGCCCCCCACATCACCCACGAGGCCGAGCAAGCACCAGTGGTGTCTGCGGGGAAGATGAAGGGCTCACGCACAGCCCCCATCTACTGAAGATGCTGAACAGGAGAAGCACAGACTGCAGCCACACGCGGTATGGACCAAACGCAAGTGTCCTTGCAAGAACCGATGTCTGAATGTCAAGGCCGTACCCGGGCCACAGTGAGAAGGCCCAGACCCCACGCAAGGCACAGAGAGGAGATGGGGGGAACATCTGCGAATCTGAGCTCATCGGGCATCACCCCAGAAGGAGAGGGAGAGGATGAGGGAGAGGGAGAGGGAGAGGGGGGAGGTACAGACGTCTCTCCCTTCCCTGGGGGTTCTCTAGTGCAGCCAAGGCTGAAAAGCACTGCATTTCGGGAGATGGGTCCTCGTGGAAAAGTTAAATAGTAGCTCATGGCATTATCGACACATATTAAAAAGGCCCCAAATCTTGGGGAGTCAGGGAGGGGAGCTGGCGGCTGCCTCGTAAAGGAGGAGAGATTGGGCGTCAGAGGAGGTGCCTGTGCAGCCCGCCGCCGCTGCCCAGGACCCCGCAGACTTCATCTCCCAGCTGTGGTCCCGGGCTGGAAGGCAGCGGGGAGGTCAAGCCGTCCAAGCATCAACGTTGACTTCAGGGCTGATCTAAAAGGCACCTGGTGTTTGTTGAAGCAGAAGAAAGAGAAAGCAGTGGGGAGAGGAGGGGAGGGGGAGGGAGCTCCCATCAGCCCTTCTCCCTCTCTCCCTCTCTGTCTCCCTCTCTCCCTCCTTCCCTCCCTCCCTCTACCTCCCTGCTTCTCACTCTCACTCTCCCTCCATCTCTCCCTCTGCCTCTCTCCCTCTCCCTCTTTCCCTCTCCCTCTCTCCCTGTCCCCCTTTCCCTGTCCCTGTTTCCCTGTTCCGCTCTTCCGATACCTCATTCCCTCTCCCTCTCTCCCTCTCTCCCTCTCGTGCTCCCTCTCCCTCTCCCTCCACCTCCTTCCCTCTCCGGAGAGGGTGCCTGCTTCCTTCTCTGTCTCCCTCTCTGGAGAGGGAAGGAGGTGGAGGGAGAGGGATAGAGGGAGGGAGGGAAAGACAAAGGCGTCTCTCCCTCCCTCCCTCCCTCCCTCTCTCCCTCCCTCTCTCCATCTCCCTCACTCCCTCCCAGAGATGGAGAGACAGAGGAAGAGGCAGAGACAAGGGAGAGGGAGAGGGAGAGAGAGGGGGAAGGGAGGGAGAGAGAGAGAGGTGTCTTCCTCCCTCCCTTTCCCTCTCTCCCTCCCTCTCTCCCTCTCCTGCTCCCTCTCCCTCTCTGGAGAGGGAAGGAGGTGGAGGGAGAGAGAGCAGGAGAGGGAGGGGGGAGAGAGAGGGGGAGAGGGAGGGAAGGAAAGACAAAGACGTCTCTCCCTCCCTCCCTCTATCCCTCTCTCCCTCCCTTTATCCCTCTCTCGCTCCCTCTCTCCCACTCCCTCGCTCCCTCTCCTCCCTCTCCCTCTCCCTCCGTCTCTCCATCTCCCTCACTCCCTCCCAAAGATGGAGAGACAGAGGAAGAGGCAGAGACAAGGGAGAGGGAGAGGGAGAGAGAGGGGGGAGGGAGGGAGAGAGAGAGAGGTGTCTTCTTCCCTCCCTTTCCCTCTCTCCCTCCCTCTCTCCCTCTCCTGCTCCCTCTCCGTCTCTGGAGAGGGAAGGAGGTGGAGGGAGAGAGAGCAGGAGAGGGAGGGGGGAGAGGGAGAGAGAGGGAGAGAGGGATAGAGGGAGGGAAGGAAAGACAAAGTCGTCTCTCCCTCCCTCCCTCTATCCCTCTCTCCCTCCCTTTATCCCTCTCTCGCTCCCTCTCTCCCACTCCCTCGCTCCCTCTCCTCCCTCTCCCTCTCCCTCCGTCTCTCCATCTCCCTCACTCCCTCCCAGAGACGGAGGAAGAGGCAGAGACAAGGGAGAGGGAGAGGGAGAGAGAGGGGGGAGGGAGGGAGAGAGAGAGAGGTGTCTTCCTCTCTCCCTTTCCCTCTCTCCCTCCCTCTCTCCCTCTCCTGCTCCCTCTCCCTCTCTGGAGAGGGAAGGAGGTGGAGGGAGAGAGAGCAGGAGAGGGAGGGGGGAGAGGGAGAGAGAGGGAGAGAGGGAGGGAAGGAAAGACAAAGACGTCTCTCCCTCCCTCCCTCTATCCCTCTCTCCCTCCCTTTATCCCTCTCTCGCTCCCTCTCTCCCACTCCCTCGCTCCCTCTCCTCCCTCTCCCTCTCCCTCCGTCTCTCCATCTCCCTCACTCCCTCCCAGAGACGGAGGAAGAGGCAGAGACAAGGGAGAGGGAGAGGGAGAAGGAGAGAGAGGGGGGAGAGAGGGAGAGAGAGAGAGGTCTCTTCTTCCCTCCCTTTCCCTCTCTCCTTCTTCTCTCCCTCTCTCCCTCTCCCTCTCTCCCTCTCCCTCTCTCCCCCCTCCCTCTGCTCCTCTCCCTCATCTCTGCCTCTCCCTCCATCTCTCCCTGTCTGAGAGGGAATGAGGGAGCGGGAGAGACGGAGGGAGAGGGAGAGACGGAGGGAGCGGGAGAGACAGAGGGAGGGAGAGGGAGAAGGAGGGAGGGAGAGGGAGAGAGGAAGGGAAAGGGCGAGGGAGAGGGAGGGAGGGCGAGACATCTCTCCCTCTCCCTCTCCCTCTCCCTCCCTTCCTCTCCCTCTCCTAGAGGGAGGGAGGGAGAGGGAGAGACAGAGGGAGAGGAGAGGGAGGGAGCGAAGGAGAGGGGGAGTCGGAGAAGGAGGTAGGGAGAGGGAGAAGGAGAGAGGATGCCTGCTTCCCTCTCTGTCTCCCTCCCTCCCTCTCCGTGTCCCTCTCTCCCCCCTCTCCCTCTCCCTCTGTCTCTCCCTCTCTGGGAGGGAGAGAGGGAGAGGGAGCAGGAGGGAAAATGATGGAGGGATGGAGAGGGAGAGAGGGTGAGGGAGAGAAGGAGAGGAGGAGGAGAGAGGCAGAGGGAGGGAGGAAGAGACCTCTCCCTCCCTCCCTCTGCCTCCCTCCTTCTCCTCCCTCTTCTCCCTCTCTCTCCAACTCTCCCTCTCCCTCCGTCTCTCCATCTCCCTCACTCCCTCCCAGAGAGGGAGAGACAGAGGTAGAGGCAGAGCGGAACACGGAAACAAGGACAGGGAAACAGGCACAGGGAGAGAGGCAGGGACAGAGGGAGAGGAGAGGGAAGAGGGAGAGGAAAGAGGGAGAGGGAGGGAGAGAGGGAGAGACAGATGGAGAGAGAGGGAGGGAGAGAGAGAGAGGGAGAGGGAAAGAGGTAGAGGGAGAGCAGAACAGGGAAAGAGGGACAGGGAGGGAGAGAGGGAGGAGAGGAAGCAGGGAGAAAAGAGAGAAAGAACACACCATCTACATTTCTGTCAGATGACACCGGGGATCCTTACACAACCAGGAGAAAATAACACAGGGAGGCTCTTTCTCAGCTGGAACTGGCACTGCAGAGGGGGCCAAACACCACCAGGCTGGCCACACATGTCCAGCCGCCGCTCCAGCCCCGTCAGCCGTGAGTCCGGTCACCAGGGCTCTGAGTGTCTGCTCCAGGGAGCTGGGGTTCACCCTCTCACCGGGGAGGCCGGGCCAAGACCGCGGGGCCCCGGGCTGGACACATAGGGGGAAAAGCATCCCCACAGGACAGCTTGTGCGAGCAGATTCAGCTGCCAGATTCTAGAGGCCCGGGACCACCCTGTGGCCCGTGAAAAACAGGAGGCCACGAGGGTCTTGCATCGTGATTCCTGTCCGTTGGACTGTAAAGTTTATGTAGGGAATCTTGCAAACAGTGGTAACAAGGCTGAATTGGAACGAGATTTAGGCTATTACGGACCACTCTGAAGTGTGTGGGTTGCTAAAAGCCCTCCCGGCTTCGCTCTTGTTGAATGTGAAGATCCCCGAGATGCAGCCGATGCTGTCCGAGAACTAGATGGGAGAACACTATGTGGCTGCCGAGTAAGAGTGGACCTGTCGAATGGGGAAAAGAGAAGTCGAAATCGTGACCGCCTCCTTCTTGGGGTCGTCGCCCTCGAGATGATTATCGGAGGAGGAGTCCTCCACCTCCCACACATCTCCAAGATGGAGAGCCTTCTCCGTCAGCCAGAGCAGGTCCCTTTCTAGATATAGGAGAAGAGAGAGATGACTGTCCCAGGAGAGAAATCACAAGCCGTCCCGATCTTTCTCTAGGTCTCCTAGCCGATCTAGGTCAAATGAAAGGAAATAGAAGACCACTTTGCAAGAGGAGTGGTGTACAGGCAATAACTTCATTTGACAGGAGTATGTACAGAAAATTCAAGTTTGGTTTGAGACTTCTGAAGCTTGGTGCACTTTTTAAATGTTTTAGTTGTTCACATTTGTTTGTCTCTTGGGACAGTGACCCATAAAGGTGTCATTCTCTATGGTTTGAAATGGGTCACATGAGGCATGTGATATGAAGAATTGTTACCTTCCAATGTTCCCTTAAGCAAAATTGAATTTGCTTTGAATTTTTGGTCTTGCCTAGACTGATAATAAAACTTTAACTCCTGCCCACCTAAAGTGTGATGTTTACTATTATGGAAACAACACTGGCAAACGTGTAAAAGACTTTCTGTAGCTGGGATATGGTATGCAGCTGTAGTTAAGCAAGCAGTCTTTAAAAGGTGCTGTGAACACAAGCCAGCAGGTAAAAATGAAAGCCGCACCCTTACCCTAGATTAGAGGTTTAAAAATTCCACTAGTCTTCACACGGGACAAGAGGTTGTCCAGGGAGTTGAGAATCTAAGAAGTTTCAAGGAAGTTAGTTTACCTTTGAGTTAGGTCATAAGTCCCCTCTGTGATTGCTGTACATGAATACATAGCTCTTTGTAATATTTTTTGGAAATCTGAGATGATCAAGATACCAATGTCCTGCCGGATTAAGAGTATTGTAGAGCTGAACTTTGAGTTACTGTGCAATTTTTTTTTTCATGCTGTCATTTGTAATATGTTTTGTGAGAATCCTTGGGATTAAAGTTTTGGTTGCAAAAGAAAAGAAGAAAAGAAAAGAATCCGCCTGCCAGTGCAGGGGACACAGGTTCAAGCCCTGGTCCGGGAAGATCCCAGGTGCCGCAGATCAACTAAGCCCGTGGGCCACAACTACTGAGCCTGCGCTCTAGATCCTGGGAGCCAGAACTACTGAGCCCCCACGCACAACTACAGAAGCCCGCACGCAACGAAGACCCAACGCAGCAAAAAAAAAAAAAAAAAAAGACGCTACTGGCCAGGTGATCAAGGGTAAAATCATTTGTCATAAGTCCCGTTGATGGTGTGTATCCTTGATGTGACCTGAGGAGAATGGCATTTTTATCTCTGTCTGGATCTTCCGCCCCAAACCCCATAACTCCAGACCAACCATAAGAAAACATCAGAAAACAAACAGACAAACAAATTGAGGGACAAAATACCTGACCAGTCCTCCTCAAAACTTTCAAGGTATCAAAACCCAGGGACATCTGAGAAATGTCACAGCCCAGAGGAGACTGGGACAGAAAAAGGATGTTAGGGGAAAACTAGGGAAATGCTAATGAAGTGTGGACTTTAGTTAATAACAATGTATCCATCTTGGTTCCTTAGTTGGATAAACATGTCATACTAACGTACTAACGTGTTGGAGATAGGGTTACTGGGTCAGGGTCCACGGCACTCTACACTCTGTACAGATCTTTGCCACTTTTTTGTAACTCTAAGCTATTCTAAAATTAAGCGAGTACTGAACAGAGATAAGAATGTTATTTCCCTGATTTGAACATGCCTGAGTTTCTTTTCATGGTCACATTTTTGCTATCTGGATGTGTCTTGGAATCAGTAGCAAAGGAGAGTTGCCAGCCCCTGGAAAGATGTGGGTGGTTTGCAGGTGGCTTGCTCTGGAGCTGAAGACCACGGTGGGAAGTCTGCAGCCTCGGGCTGCACTTAGAACCATGGGAGGGGATGGGCCAGCTCAGTTAGGGATGGAACCTATAAGTAAAACTTTTTTCTTTTCCATTATGGCTTATCACAGGATGTTGAATATAGTTCCCTGTGCTAGACAGTAGGATGTTGTAGTTTATCCATCCTATATTTAATAGTTTGCATCTGCTAACCCCAAACTCCCAATCCAACCCTCCCTCACTCTTTCTCCCCCTTGGCAACCACAAGTCTGTTCTCTATGTCTGTGAGTCTGTTTTTGTTTCGTAGACGAGTTCATTTGTGTCGTATTTTAGATTTCACATATAAGTGAGATCATATGATATGTGTCTTTCTCTTCTGACTTACTTCACTTAGTATGGTAATCTCTAGGTCCATCCACATTGCTGCAAATAGCATTATTTCATTCTTTTTATGGCTGGATAATATCCCATTGTATATATGTACCACATCTTCTTTATCCATTCATCCATCAGTGGACATTTAGGTAGCTTCCATGTCTTGGCTATTGTAAATAGTGCTGCAATGAACATTGGGGTGCATGTATCTTGTCTTTCTTTTTTTTTTCTTTCTTCCTTTCTTCCTCCCTTTCTTTCCTCCTTTCTTTCTTTCTTCCTTTCTTCCTTTATTTCTTTCTTCCTTTCTTTCTTCCTTGCTTCCTTCCCTTCTTTCTTTCTTTCTCTCTCTCCCTCTCTCTCTTTCTTTCTCTCTTTCTTTCTTTTTCTTTCTTTCTTTCTTTTTTTTTTTGTCACACAGCATGTGAGATCTTAGTTCCCTGACCAGAGATGGAACCCATGCCCCCCGCACTGGAAGCACGGAGTCTTAACCACTGGAGCACCAAGGAGATCCCAGGGGTGTGTGTATAGTTTTGAATTAGAGTTTTCTCCAGATCTATGCCCAGGAGTGGAATTGCGGGACCCTATGGCAGCTGTATCTGTTGCTGCACGTCTCACATCAACCACCTGCACTCCAATCCTTGCTCTCAACGTCATCTTTGGGGAACCCAACCTGCGACAGGGACCTTGACAAGAAGAAATGGCTCAGGGAAAAGCTACCTGCACAGGGAGGAGATAGAGGCCATCGCCCCTGGGGTGCGGCGCGGAGAGTGGGCACAGAGATTTGTCATTTCACCCCCGATGCTCATCTCAGCCCTCCTGGCTGCCCCACTCTAGGTCACCTCGGGATACAGAGGTGACCCGGTTAGAGTCCCTGCCTGTGCAGGAATCTGGGGGCACCAGCGGGTCTGAATAATATTAGTGCAGGGTCTCCCCTGCGGCACTGGGGTTATTCGGGGCGGGTCATCCTCTGCTGAGGGCCCCTCCTGGGCACTGTGTGGGGTTTAGCAGCAGCCCTGGCCACACCCCTTTGATTCCAGGGGCCCCTCCCCCCCAGTTGTGACAACCACAGATTTTCCCCACACATCACGGAAGAACTGGGTGAGGCGGGGGCAGGATGGCCCTGGGCGAGGACAGCTGTGTTGAAGCAACCAGCCTGGCCCAGGGCAAGGTCTGCCCCAATCCCGTCAGCGCCTGCATTTAGACCTGCCCCTTTCCTCTCCCACCTCCTCTGCCCTGCAGTGGTCTCCGAGACATCATCGCCATGTGATAAATCACACCTTCTCAGTCGACTGTTTGCTGCCCTCGCTAGAACGTGAGCTCTTTGAGGACAGGGATGCTGTTATGTCCCCAGCACCTAGAAGAGTGTCTGCTGTGTAGTAGATGCTTCATAAATACTTGCTGAATAAAGGAGTTGAATAAAGGGATGAGTGGATGGATGAATGAAGGTTACAATGGAAGGAGGGGGGAGATTCCCTTTCTGGCTCTCGGGGGTTGGGAGATCAAGTGAAAGATCCGTCCTAAATAGGCTGATCAGCCTTCTGGGGTTCCCCGGGACTGAGGGTTTCCCCACAGTTCCAGCGCTCAAACCTGAGCGGTCCTGGGCAAACTGGGGGCGGGTGTTGGTCACCCTATCTAAACACAGTAACAATTCCAGCTGCAATAGCAATGGCCAATGACCTCTATGGTCTTATTGACCATGCACAGTTCTTTACCTGGCAGGGAAGGGTGGGCCGGGATTGGAATTCTGGTGATCCAGGGCGGGTGAGGGCACACCCCGGGCTTGTGCAGGGGAGTCCAGGAAGGTTCTGGAGAAAGTGACAGTGACACAGGGGGGAGGGAGGAGTCTAAGGAAGAACATCCCACATGACAACGTGTGCCAATGGCCCTGGGCCCAAGGTCACACCTGACCAGGGCTTGCCTTTTTTTTTTTTTTCTAATTTACTTTTTCCCACATGGATATGCAATTGTCCTAATGCCATTTATTGAAAACTCCTTAATTTCCCCACTTTCTGTCATATCAAGTTCTCATAGATCTGTTTCTGGACCTTTATTCTATACCATAGAGCTATACGTCCCATCCTTGCACGACTAGTGCTGTCTCATCACTATAACTTTATTTTTTATTCATTTATTTTTCTTGGCCATGCCGTGCGGCATGTGGGATCTTATTTCCCTGACCAGGGATCGAACCCGCGCCCCCTGCCAGTGGAAGCTCGGAGTCTTAATCACTGGACCTCCAGGGAAGTCCCCAGGGTTTGCTTTGACATCCATCGAATGGTGGCAGGTGGGCACGGGGAGCAGCTGTCTGTGAGCCATCCTGTGTAGAAATGCAGGCTGGAGGGGAGGACAGATGGAGCGGGAGGGGAAGAAGCGGAGGAGGGAGGGAGGGCGGGCGAGAGACAGACAGAGCATGAAAGCTGAAAAGA
Source organism: Eschrichtius robustus (assembly GCF_028021215.1). NCBI lineage: Eukaryota > Metazoa > Chordata > Mammalia > Artiodactyla > Eschrichtiidae > Eschrichtius > Eschrichtius robustus. The sequence goes on from NC_090824.1 coordinate 79,606,191, forward strand.
GCTCCTAGTGCCGGGAGCCTTGGAGCCAGAGCCTGGGAGCCAGGGTGACTGGCTCTCCTCCCTGGTTTGTGTGTGTGTGTGTTGCGGGGGGTGGCTCTGGGCTTCTCAGGCTGGGAATGGGGTGCACAGAGCAGGGACGGAGCAGGGACCCTTCTCTCTGGGACCTCGTGGGCCATCCTCAGCTCACAAAGCTGAGCCACTCCTGGCCCTACGAGTGGGGGGGCTTATCCTCCCTGTCCCCTGGATCACACCCCCTCACACACAACTTCCCCGTGTGTGTTCCCAGCAACCAAGAGAATCTGTTTTTAAAAGATTTGGGGGAGGGGGGTAAACATACAAACAAGAGCAGAATGGATACTTTTTCAGAATGTGAATGGCTCTGTGTAAGCCCACCCCCAGGGTAACCACAGTCCTGACCTCTAACACCCTTGACGAGTCAGCCTTGGTCTGGGCTTGCGGACCCACGGAAGCTTCCTCATCCCCTCCTTCAGATCCCGTCTCTCCCTTGGCGTCTTTGTGAGAAGCACCCGGGGAAGTGGGACTGCTAGGCTGTACTGCTGCTAGAACTCCACCTGGGCTCCACCAGGCTCCAGCCCCCCACCCTGTGCACCTCTCTGACCCTGAGGCACCTCAACTGGTAGCAGCCGCATCACCTTCCCTCCTGGGACTTGTGACACTTAAGGGAGACACCGCAAGGACAAGCCTTTGGCTCCCTGGCTGGCAAAGAGCAGGTGCTCAATTGTCATAAGTGTCCGTATCAGTGAGGGTTCTCCAGACAAACAGAATCCATAGGGTGTGTGTGTGTATATACACACACACGTACATATGTACACGCGTACAAAAATATACAGCAGTGTATCTATGCAGTATGCATACACACATATAGTATATACAATACACACCTACCTGTATACACACATATAAAAGGCATAGTTTGTATATCTACAGTATGTATACACACATATGCACATAACATATACAATACCCACATACATAGACACTATACATACACACATATAAAATGCATCGTTTGTATGTATACAGTATGCACACATACGTATAACGTATGCAATATACACACCTAGGTACATATATGTCATACATATAGACACATACAAAGATATTTAGGTGTGTATATAGACAGTATACATACATACACATATAATACATGCAATACGTACACGTACATACATATAGACACACATATACACCTACATATAAAAGCATATAGCATAAAAATATATATGTACTGTATATATAAATTCATCGTATGTACATGTACATATATCATATATATCAGATATATACATATATACAATGTATACACACACATACACACCTATATGTAAATATGCGCATGTACATACACATATAAATACATACGCAAGTGTGTATATAACAGTATATACATATATACATGTAACACCTAGAAACATATACACATACAGGTATACAACATATATACACACCTATATATAAATACACACTGTATACATACATACAGTGTACATAAACTGTATATCTACACACACCCATATATCAATATATGGGTGTGTGTATATACACAGCATGTTCACATTTATAAAATGTATACTATATATATGCACATACATACATGTATACAATATATACACACAAATATATAGGCTTGTATGTATACTGTATATAGTACTTACACATATACTACAAACGCACGCACATATAAACATATGTGTATACATATATATAATATGTATGCACACATATACAAATTAATAGGCTTGTATATATTCAGTATTTTTACATATATAGTTTTGTTTTAAGGAGTTGACTCATGTGACCGTGAGGCAGGCAAGTCAGGGCAGGACTCTGGGCTGGAGACACAGGGAAGAGCTGATGTCCCAAGGCCATTGGAGGAACAGTTCCCTCTTTCTTCGGAACCTCATTTTTCTCTCCAGTCCTTCAGCTGATGGACGAGGCCCACCCACGCCACGGCATTGACAATCTCCTTTACCCAAAGTGGACCAATTTCAGTGTTCATCTCTTCTGAAAAATACCTTCCTGGCCACATCTGGAATAATGTTTGTGGTTGCCGGGGCCCCACGCAGTGCGCACATGAGATTAACCATCCCCGTGGCGATGATGACACTTTATTTTCTCCCTTGACCATTGTCACTACTATTCCAATTAAAATGGCAGCGCCATGAGGGCAGGGCATTTCCTTTTTTGCCAGTACTGAGCGTCCAGGGTCTGGTGCCTAGCATAGGCTAAATACAGGGCATTTTTGTGAACAGAAGCCGGGATTCCGGCTGTCATATTTAATGAGGAATTATAGTCTTATTATTGGGTGTGTGTGTGTGTGTGTGTGTGTGTGTGTGTGTGTGTGTGTGTGTGTGTGTGTGTGTGTGTCACGGTACGTCAAGGGCGGGAGTCGAACCCGCCACCCCAAGCCCCGAGGGGGTCTCCCCGGGTCCCGACTTCGGGCCGGTGCGGGTGGCCGGGGGCAGCCGAAGACGTGCGTGCGTGCGTGCGTGCGTGCGTGCGTAGGTGGAGCGGGCGAGTCCACGGGGTGGGCGGCGCGCGCGCGCCGCGAGTGAGTGGTTCAGCCCGGCCCCGGCTCATTGTGCTCGCCTCACGCCGGCCCGAGTTGGCGGCAGCGCTGGAGGTCCCGGGCCTGTGACCACAAAGAGGGAGCCGGGGGCCAGACGGGAGCGCGGCGGCGGCGGCGGCGGCGGCGGCGGTGGCTGAGGTCCAGGCCAGGCCCCCTCCCCTCAGCCTCCTGCCCGCCCGCCCGCCCGCCTGCCCGCCTGCCCCGCCCCCGCCGGCGGGCGTCCCGCCCCTCCCCCCAACCGCCAGACTAGCCTGGTGCGGGGGCCGCGCGCGAAGACATGGGGGAGAAGTTGGAGCCCAGGCTGGAGTCGTCCGTGGGGGCCGAGCCCGCCGTCTACCCGTGGCCGCTGCCGGTCTACGTGAGTGCCACCCGTCCCCTCTTCCCGGACCCCCGCCCCTCTTCCCCCACGGCGCGCGCTGAGCCCACCGAGAAACGGAGCGACTCGAGTCGCCAGACCCTCTTTGGAGCCCCCCTTCCCGCCCCGCCGTGGTTCTCCGCGGCCGTGTCCAGCCCCCGCGCGCAGGGTGGGCAGAGGGGAGCCGGGGCCGGCCGGGGGCGCAGACTCGGCCGCGGGGACCCCGCGCTTCCGAGGGGCGCCCGAGGCGGGCTGCCGTTGGCGCTGTAGGGCTGGGGACCCCGGTCCCCCCGGGCCTGGACTGCCGGCGGGCTTGCCCTTCCGTACTTCATGATCTGACATGTAGGGTTTCTTTTTCCTGGTAGTTTATTCTTAGCGCTGTCAACGTGCTTAGCTTTTTTATTTTTGAGGACACCCTTTCCTTCCTCTCTCCAGTTTTTTGTGTTTTTGTTTTGTGGTGTTTTAGTTAGGCATTTTGTCCCTCTGATCTTGAGTGGGTGGGCTGGCTGGACCCTTGGAGAGGAGGCGTTGTCTCCCCTAATTTGAGTGGGTGGGCTGGCAGGGCCCTTGGAACGGAGGCATTGTGTCCTGTAATTTTAGTGGGTGGGCTGGCTGGACCCTTGGAGAGGAGGCATCCTGTCCCCTGATCTTGAGTGGCCTTTGGCAAATGACACGCCGAACGGAAATTTACACAGGCGTCCGGTGATTCCAGAAATGCAGGGTGTCCGGGCAGGTGGGCGCCCGGCCTCTCGTCCCCCGTGGCGGCGTGGTGCGCGTGTTGTTGTCTCAGGGTTTACGCTTGGGCCCTGCAGCCCACCTTCGGGAGGGAAAGCGCAGCGGGCGCCTTGGGCCGGCGCCTTTGGGGCGCCCTTTCGTGCGCTCGGCTTGCGGGGGACCGGCCTGCAGGGGAGCCGGCGGGGAAGCCCGCGCGACCCGCCGCCCCTCGCGCGGGCTCCGTGTGTCTCAGTTTGTGGAAACTGTGTCGCGGCCGGGTGCGGGTCGGGACGCTGGGACCGCCTGGGAGCCGTTGTTGACTCCGGTCCCCGGTTCTCCGCAGTTCTCCGAGGTCGGAGGGTTTCCAGCCCGCCACTGCGCGCTGGCGCCTTCTATTTTTTGCTCTTCCTGTGGCCAGAGGCGCGGCTGAGTTGTGCACCCATCCCTCACTCTCCGTGTCCCTCTTCCTTTATTGTCTGCTTACTCGCTGGTTACTTTCCTCCCTCCCATTTTATCATTATCTGTGAGTTTTATTAACATGACGTTTACTCCCTCTTTTAAATTAATAATGAAGGAAACTGTGAAATGGTACTTTTATCTTTAATGGCTGATGCTGTAAAAGTGACAATTGCAATGCAAGCATCTTTCCCTCACTTGACTCCTGTCATGCATCTCAGTAGTGTCTCTGTGACAGGACTTGAAATGATAGCACCCACACCTCTTGCAGCTCATTCACACTGAAGGGATATAATCATCGGTTTGCTATCACAGCCACTTGCCCAGCTCAGACTGTGATGTCACAAACCAAAGATGATTCTCCCTCAGCAGGAAGAAGCCGGAGAGATGAATCTCCCCCATGATGGACCATCAGCCTTATTCAAATTTGGTCACTTCATGAAGAAAAATTAACCATAATAAAGATCAAAGATACCGGCTAGTTGAAATACCCTGTTGAATTAAGCTTGAAAAACTTTTCCATGATACTGGAATGAAGGAAGTTCTTTCAAAATTCTAAGGAAAAATTTGAGAGTTATAAAAATGCAGATATCAGTAAATATTTATGGAATTAAAAATATTATGTAGTGCTGGTCCCTTTAAATGTTAACACTTAAAAATAACTTCTAGGTATGTTTCTTATTTTCTATGCAAAATTATGTGGCTTGCTATTTCAGACAAAGATGACATATCAGTCTGAAAAGAGTCGGCAAAGACACAAAATGGATGTACTTTCTCTTGACCTATACACCTACTTTTATGTTCTCATGGTTTAAATAAAAAGTACAGCTTTTGGGTTATTTAAGAAGAGCAGAAGCTAAAAATACAGTACTAAATATCATTGCAAGGATTTGGTAGCCAAAACATTTGCTCCATTTCTAGGAAAGAATCCATTAAGACAAAATTATATTACTTTTATAATATAATACTTTTTGTATCATGTGCGCATGAAAAACATTCTAAGTTACAGAAAGAATTAGACAGTCATTGAGTACTCCCCAAGATGTTCAAAATCTCTTTAGTTGTTAAATCTATCAACACACAACACAAAAACTCTCATAAATAAACCACATCTTCAGGTATCCAACCAAATCTTCTAGCATAAAATTCCTTATCCGTTTGTACCCATGAGATGCTAAAGTTGAAGCAGTTTTCAACTTGAATCATTGATAAATGATGTGTTAAAAATTAGCTAATGTTTTTATTCTTTACTTTTTCACTTAAAATGAAGAAGAAACTGTAGATTGGGCTAATTTGGAATAAATTGCTATAGAGTTGTTTTTGGAAAGCTGTTATTTAAATCTCAATAATCATTATTCAGAATGGGTTATTATAGAGGAATAGCTTGATTTAGATAGGAAAGAGAAATGAAGGTTCACTGGGACTGATGCTAACCAGGGCTAAAGGGGAGGTGGGTTTGCTCATCCATTGTCTTTAGAAGATAAATCATAGAAGCAACGTCCCTAACCTGGTGGGACCTGGGTCTCTTTGTACATTACAATGAGTAAATAAAATCCAGAAGACTTGAGGAATGTCATTTTATACCCCCTTCAGTTCTATCTATTGGAAGCAAATTGTTTGAGTATAATATTGTTAATCTCTTCTTTTTGCCTAAGTTAAACAATTCTTTGAGTTGAAATAGTTTTGTAACTTAAAAAATATATGCCTATTTTCAAAGCATGTCAGGTTACAAAATATAATGAGGAAAAAGATGAATTCTTAAGGGTTCAGGTCCATGTCAGTACAGTTAAAAAATACTTTTAGTGAGGGCTGGTATACAAAGTATTTTGAAATTTTTAAATAAACATTTTTCTCTGCAACAAATTGATACACTACAGTATTACTGCTTGTATTTGAATTGCTGCTTTCCTTTACTGGAAAATGACGGGTGAATTTCTGTAATGAATTCCGACTTATGACATTTAAGGTTATTTATAGACTGTCTTGAAGAGAGTGATGGGATCATGTAATTTACTCTATTAATTAAAAGTTGAAAGAAGGAAAGAATTCAGTGAAATGGAAGAATTTCAAATTTGACTTATCAGGCAAGTACTGAATAATTACTTTAGATAGATTTCCCTATATTATCGGAAGATAATCTCCTATATCATCTCTTACCACCATCAGAAAACCACCCCCCAAAAGGGGGACCTCATTCATATTGAAAATAACTTCTTAACGTGCAGGCATTACAGTAGGGCATTCTAGACACTGGGGGAGGGAAAAACCATTGTATTTTTTTCTAACATTCATGTTCAACTTATTTCCAAAGTTCTTTAAAGTGTGGCATTCTTACAGGTAGACAATGTTGCTGAACAAGCGTTTGTTTCTTCCCTTTTCTTCCCCCAGGCTCAAAGATTTGGAAAGAGATAGTTAACAGAAAAGGTAAGGTAATCTCCACCTTAACAAAATATATGATCAAATGTGACCATTTGACAGATACTATGTAGTTCATAAAAACAAAATTAAGTGGAATTGGCTCTCTTTTCCCTAAAGTTGAGGATGACGTGGATGTTTCTGTCTAATGTGCTGTACTAATAGGCTATTATGGGTTAGCTTTTGGTAACTCATCGAGTTTCCCAGTCTGGGTTCCGTACCATCAAGTCTGGATTATAACTTGTCCTGGTCACACTGTTTTTCCAAATCAGTTTTGTTCTAGTACTCTATTATGTGTCTGTTTCACCTCTAATCTTTCCATTTGTCACCACTCTGGAGATGGTGTGTGATATGATCTTAACGGAAACATCAGGAACATGTCTTGCGAATATTTAGTTTTCTTTTTGGCCGACTCAGCATTGCCTGCCATTCAGTCATTGTTATGTGACCAGGCAGTGTAACTATTTGTGTATTAGTCCATTGGTTCCTACCTTGGGAATGTGGAGACTTGTAAACCTCTGTCCTTCCCTTAGGAATGCATGAAGGAGAAACGGAATCTCTTGCGTGAATTTCTGCAGACAGAAATAAAGAATCAGTTGTGTGACTTGAAAACCAAACTACATAGAGAAGAATTATCAGAGGTAAGTCGTCAGCATCCCGGCGGCTAGAAAACGTTTCCTCCCATGTAACTTGTCTGTGACCAGGGAGGCAGAATAATCCCACCTCTCCCTGTTCCCTGATAGTTATGAAGGAAGCGCCTGTGTTTCCTTATTCTCTCATGGCCCCTTGTTTACAGTCACTGCTACTTAAATGATCCTTTCCTGCTGTAGGAGGGCTACCTGGCTCAAGGCAGATCCCTTTTAAATAAAGATTTGTCCTTGGAGAACAGAGCTCATGCTTTCAGTTGGGAAGTGAACGGCTGTCTAGAAAACGGGAGCCAGACAAGTGGTGAGGAGCGCAGAGTGGAAATAGCAGAGAAAAACAAGTCCCCCAAACCTGTTTCCAAACTTTGCATGCCCAGGAGAAGCAAGTCCGATGGAGAAACAAACTGTAAGAGCGCTTGACTCGTTTGACCTCGTTGGAATCTGGTGCCACCTAAGGGGAGGACAGACTTGGCGCCATAGGGTCTGTCTGTTCCCCCCACACACAACCCCTCCACCGGCAGTACTTGTTTTTTGTGTATCCTTTTTTTTGGTGGGGGGATGGCTGTGTTGCTCGGCTTGTACCATCTTAGTTCTCCAACCAGGGATCGAACCCCGGCCCTTGGCAGTGAGAGTGCCGAGTCTTAACCACTGGACCGCCGTGGAATTCCCTCTTGTGTATACGTCTAACTAGCTTAGATATATACTTTAAATTTTTGTCTTCAACCAAGTTATAGAGCATTAGATCCCCAAATGCGGTTGAATTTATGAGGTATAAGATAACAGGAGCTGCTGATATCTATGACTTGTAAGTTACATGCCTGTTTAAGCTAAACATTTATTCTTAGACTCCTTCCCCACTTGTAGTCAGAGTAACTCTTCTGGAATTTTTAAAAAAAGAGCATGGGACTTGAGCTCAGGTCAGGTGCTTGGCCACTTCATCTTTTGACGAAATAAACGGAGGCTCTGTTTCCTTGTGCGTCTCAGGGTTGGGCCCCTCATACAAGAGCTTGTGTTGAAATGGCCCAGCAGACTGGCAGGTGCTAATTTGATGAGTTTATCAAGATGGTGGTTGCTGAGAATAAGAAGAGAAGGTTACTTAATCCTCAGAACCTGGTCTCTGCACCAGCTTGGTAATGCTGAAGAACTGTACCTTGGCTGTGAACTCTTTATTCATAGTGGCTTTTTTGTTTCTTTTTCTTTAAGCAGCTGAAGTCTCATCTAGCCCCAGGATTAGAAGGCAAACTGCCAGGCAGACCACCATCACATCTCATTTCACAAGGAGGTCAGTATATAATGAATGGACAGCCCCCATTTTAGGGGCCAACGGTTTTTGGTAAAACACATATAAATTAGTAGGATGTAACTTAGTAATTCTGACTTCCACATTGCTTCGGTTTTCCTTTTGATATTCTGTTATTAGACATTCGTGAACAGCATTTCTGAAGATCTCATCCATTTTTACTCTTCACATAGGCAACTTCAAATGTACATGCACAGAATTACCAAGGATAGTAAAATGAACCCCTGTGTACCTATCACCCAGTGTCAACAGTTAACATCTCCTGGCTGTTGTTTCATCTATACCCCCACATGCTCCAAGTGAAAATTGTTCCAAATGGATTACAGCTCCATACCCACCCATCTCCTCCCAGTTGGATTACTTTGAAACAAATCGGACATGTCATCTTATCCACACATACTGTATTTCTAGATGACAAGGTCTCTTTCTCTGACAAGTTTTTTATTCATATTTTGCCATAATTGCTAACATCTAGCAAACAGTCTTTTGAAGAAGACAAAACAGGCCTTATAAAGTGTAACAGTTCCTTACTAACAAATATATAGCAGTGTTCATTCTTCCCCTTGTGTAACAGAGTTTGGTTGATTTGCTCCTTAAGCCTTTCGAGTGATAGATTCCTTATCTTCTTGCCATTGATTTAAAGAAAATAGGTCTTTTTTTCTAATAGCGTCTAGGTCTGGCTGACTGCATCGTTTTGGTGGTTAATGTGTTCCCTTGCCTCCAGTTTTCTGTAAACTGGTAGTTAGGTCTAGAGTCTTGATCAGATTCCAGCTTTATTTTGTGAGACTTCATTGACAGCATGGGGCTGTCCATCAGAGGCATGTAATGTCTCTTCGGTGATTGTAGCAGCCATTGATCAAAGTCTAGATCCATTATTTCTTAAGGTTTGCAAAATGGTGGTATTCTAAACCTGTCATCCAAAGAAACATTAAGCTCGAAGCTTCTTTTAATGTCCTGGCAAAAAGGGCTTCTCAGAGGGAAGAGGGGAGCATGCCCTGAATCTTTCCAAAGAGAGGGTAGTCTTGGTAGGGAGGAATATGAGTTGTTTCGTGCCCACTGGAGGTCTAGGGTCTGGTGAGCTAACAGTTGGCTTTACTGTGTGTGTGTGTGTGACAGGCCTGCCAAACGGAAACCTGAGGAAGACCCTGAAAAAGCAAAATCGGATGATTCTGTCGATGAAGAAGAAAAAGACCAGGTAGGGCTCGCATTTAAGTTTCTTAACTCTGCCTTTTTTTGGTACACTTGCTGGTAATTGTGAATTTATACTTGGTCTGTCTATGGACCGTAAGTGACTGAGAGGGTGTTAGAACACACCCCTGGACCCAGGGCAGTACGAAGTGTATTATGGTTAGCCCCGAGGACTCAGCAGGCCCGTAACTTTGGTCTGTTCTCTCCTGTCTACCTTCCTACGTCTCCAGCTGTCAAGATTTGACAGTCGAACCAGCAGATGTGATGTGTTCAAAGCATTTGCTTCTGATGTCAGATAAGCTCCTTTCCCACATCGAATTTCTCTATAAAAGCAGAATTGTCGTGTTATTATGTGTATTGTAACAATGCTGCTTAGACTTTTTAGGTTAGAAAACTGGTGGCTTGCCAGAGACCTCCAATATAGAAAATGTCAGTCTCCAGCACTGTCTCATGTGACTTGAGGGGCAAACCTAGGTACTACCAGATGGTCACACGCTCTCTATTTCATTCCTGCCACAGGATTAGCTGTGTAAGTCGGGAAGTCTGTAGGTTTACAGGTGGGTAGTAAATGCCCTGTTACCTGCTAAAGATGAGTATCCGTGGTTTGCTCTAAGGCAGGGTTTCTCAACCAAGGCATTGACTTTTGGGGCCAGATAAACCTTTGCTGTGGTGTGTGAGTCCTGTGCATCGTAGAGTGTTTAGCAAGGTCCCGACCTCTTACTCACTAGGTGCCCGTAACATTCCCTCTCTCTCCTCCCAGTCGTGACAGCCAAAATCACCTTCAGACTTCCCCAGATGTCCCCTGGGGGGCACAGTTGCACTCAGTGAGAAGCAGTGGACTCAAGGCTACCAATATCTTTGAGGTAGACTTGACGTCCTGTTGTGAAAGACATACTCATTCTCCTGTTTTTATTTTGGAAATTAGATGCCACTGTTCATGATCGTTATTCAGATGTCTGTCATTAAGCTTCGTCAGACTACCCACTCACAGGTGGGACACTGAGACAGAGGGAAACAGCTTGTCCAAGTCACATGGCCACATCCCTTGCCTCCTAAGAAAACGTGTCACAAGTGAAAGCAAGCTGGCTCTTGTAATATTGACAAGTCTTTTTCTTTAAACAAATGTGCCAGTTTTAGAGTTGTTCTTTGCCCTCTAACCTTTTGGAGGGCTTACATAGCCTTCAAGCTTCTAAAGAAACGAACTGGGGCACTCTTTCCCAAGCAGGAAGCAGTTTCACTGGCAGTGTGTGAGAGGCCTTGGGGACTTGGAGGATGAACACTTGTCGAAACGGGGTGTATCCCGATATGCTAGAGTAAGGCTCGGTGCACCACACCGGTGTTATCAGGTGGTGTTGGTCAAATAAGTAGTACTACAGAGAGAATCTTACTTTAGTCAATTTCAAGTTTTTGAGATCTCACTATGTTTTTTAAAACAGGTGTTAAATACATGCATTTGGTAAAACAGTACAAAAGGCTGTTTGGTACATAGCAGCCAAAGAAAAACAATGTGGCTATTCCGTGCTGAGCTATGCTGTGAGCATTATCAAGTAAATACTGGATTCTGAGGCCTTTGTTCAGGAACAAAAAAGAATATAAAATATCTCATTACCACAACTAAGGAGCTGGCCTGTGGCAACTAAGACCTGGCACAATTAACTAACTAACTGACTATTTCTTTCTTTTTTTTTTTTTTTCTTTATGACAAAAGACTTAAAAATGACCACGGTTAAAGATTTGATGAAAGTTCATAATAATGCAGTTGACAAGAAAATTAGTTATTTCTGAGATATACATTTTAAAGTAATAACTAGGATTATTACATATAACATTATACCAGAACATATAAGATTTTTAGCAATTTCATGTAATGTCTGAAACATTTCTATTAACATATTTCCATACATATTTCCATACACATACAAATATAAGATTTTTAGAAATTTCATGTAATGTCTGAAACATTTATATTAACATATTTCCATACAAATAACCCAATGAAAGTTTAGTATTAGTTGTTTTGTTTGTTTGTTTATACTGCAGGTTCTTATTAGGCATCAATTTTATACACATCAGTGTATACATGTCAATCCCAATCGCCCAATTCAGCACACCACCATCCCCACCCCACCGCAGTTTTCCCCCCTTGGTGTCCATATGTCCATTCTCTACATCTGTGTCTCAACTTCTGCCCTGCAAACTGGCTCATCTGTACCATTTTTCTAGGTTCCACATACATGCATTAATATACGATATTTGTTTTTCTCTTTCTGACTTACTTCACTCTGTATGACAGTCTCTAGATCCATCCACGTCTCAACAAATGACTCAATTTCGTTCCTTTTTATGGCTGAGTAATATTCCATTGTATATATGTACCACAACTTCTTTATCCATTCGTCTGTCGATGGGCATTTAGGTTGCTTCCATGACCTGGCTATTGTAAATAGTGCTGCAATGAACATTCGGGTGCATGTGTCTTTTTGAATTACGGTTTTCTCTGGGTATATGCCCAGTAGTGGGATTGCTGGGTCATATGGTAATTCTATTTTTAGTTTTTTAAGGAACCTCCATATTGTTCTCCATAGTAGCTGTATCAATTTACATTCCCACCAACAGTGCAAGAGGGTTCCCTTTTCTCCACACCCTCTCCAGCATTTGTTGTTTGTAGATTTTCTGATGATGCCCATTCTAACAGGAGTGAGGTGATACCTCCTTGTAGTTTTGATTTGCATTTCTCTAATAATTAGTGATGTTGAGCATCTTTTCATGTGCTTCGTGGCCGTCTGTATGTCTTCTTTGGAGAAATGTCTGTTTAGGTCTTCTGCCCATTTTTGGATTGGGGTGTTTGTTTCTTTAATATTGAGCTGAATGAGCTGTTTATATATTTTGGAGATTAATCCTTTGTCCGTTGATTCATTTGCAAATATTTTCTCCCATTCTGAGGGTTGTCTTTTCGTCTTGTTTATGGTTTCCTTTGCTGTGCAAAAGCTTTGCAGTTTCGTTAGGTCCCACTTGTTTATTTTTGTTTTTATTTCCATTACTCTAGGAGGTGGATCAAAAAAGGTCTTGCTGTGATTTATGTCAGAGAGTGTTCTTCCTATGTTTTCCTCTAAGAGTTTTATAGTGTCCACTCTTATATTTAGGTCTCTAATCCATTTTGAGTTTATTTTTGTGTATGGTGTTAGGGAGTATTCTAATTTCATTCTTTTACATGTAGCTGTCCAGTTTTCCCAGCACCACTTATTGAAGAGACTGTCTTTTCTCCATTGTATATCTTTGCCTCCTTTGTCGTAGATTAGTTGACCATAGGTGCGTGGGTTAATCTCTGGGCTTTCTATCTTGTTCCATTGATCTATGTTTCTGTTTTTGTGCCAGTACCATATTGTCTTGATTACTGTAGCTTTGTAGTATAGTCTGAAGTCAGGGAGTCTGATTCCTCCAGCTCCATGTTTTTCCCTCAAGACTGCTTTGGCTATTCGGGGTCTTTTGTGTCTCCATACAAATTTTAAGAGGATTTGTTCTAGCTCCGTAAACAATGCCATTGGTAATTTGATGGGGATTGCATTGAATCTGTAGATTGCTTTGGGTAAGTATACTCATTTTCACAATGTTGATTCTTCCAATCCAAGAACACGGTATATCTCTCCATCTGTTGGTATCATCTTTAATTTCTTTCATCAGTGTCTTATAGTTTTCTGCATACAGGTCTTTTGTCTCCCTAGGTCGGTTTATTCCTAGGTATTTTATTCTTTTTGTTGCAATGGTAAATGGGAGTGTTTCCTTAATTTCTCTTTCAGATTTTTCATCATTAGTGTATAGGAATGCAAGAGATTTCTGTGCATTAATTTTGTATCCTGCAACTTTACCATATTCATTGATTAGCTCTAGCAGTTTTCTGGTGGCAGTTTTAGGATTCTCTATGTATAGTATCATGTCATCCGCAACCAGTGACAGTTTTACTTCTTCTTTTCCAATTTGTAGTCCTTTTATTTCTTTTTCTTCTCTGATTGCCGTGGCTAGGACTTCCAGAACTATGTTGAATAATAGTGGTGAGAGTGGACATCCTTGTCTCGTTCCTGATCTTAGAGGAAATGCTTTCAGTTTTTCACCATTGAGAATGATGTTTGCTGTGGGTTTGTCATATATGGCCTTTATTATGTTGAGGTAGGTTCCCTCTATGCCCACTTTCTGGAGAGTTTTTATCAGAAATGGGTGTTGAATTTTGTCAAAAGCTTTTTCTGCATCTATTGAGATGATCATATGGTTTTTATTCTTCAATTTGGTAATATGGTGTATCACATTGATTGATTTGCGTATGTTGAAGAATCCTTGCATCCCTGGGATAAATCCCACTTGATCGTGGTGTATGATCCTTTTAATGTGTGGTTGGATTCTGTTTGCTAGTATTTTGTTGAGGATTTTTGCATCTATATTCATCAGTGATATTGGTCTGTAATTTTCTTTTTTTGTAGTGTCTTTGTCTGGTTTTGGTATCAGGGTGATGGTGGCCTCACAGAATGAGTTTGGGAGTGTTCCTTCCTCTGCAATTTTTTGGAAGAGTTTGAGAAGGATGGGTGTTAGCTCTTCTCTAAATGTTTGATAGAATTCACCTGTGAAGCCATCTGGTCCTGGACTTTTGTTTGTTGGAAGATTTTTAATCACAGTTTCAATTTCATGACTTGTGATTGGTCTGTTCCTATTTTCTGTTTCTTCCTGGTTCAGTCTTGGAAGGTTATACCTTTCTAAGAATTTGTCCATTTCTTCCAGGTTGTCCATTTTATTGGCATAAAGTTGCTTGTAGTAGTCTCTTAGGATGCTTTGTATTTCTGCGGTGTCTGTTGTAACTTCTCCTTTTTCATTTCTGATTTTATTGATTTGAGTCCTCTCCCTCTTTTTCTTGATGAGTCTGGCTAATGGCTTATCCATTTTGTTTATCTTCTCAAAGAACCAACTTTTAGTTTTATTGATCTTTGCTATTGTTGTCTTTGTTTCTATTTCGTTTATTTCTGCTCTGATCTTTAAGATTTCTTTCCTTCTGCTAACTTTGGGTTTTGTTTGTTCTTCTTTCTCTAGTTTCTTTAGGTGTAAGGTTAGATTGTTTACTTGAGATTTTTCTTGTTTCTTTAGGTAGGCTTGTATAGCTATAAACTTCCCTCTTAGAACTGCTTTTGCTGCATCCCATAGGTTTTGGGTCGTCGTGTTTTCATTGTCATTTGTCTCTAGGTATTTTTTTGTTTCCTCTTTGATTTCTTCAGTGATCTCTTGGTTATTTAGTAACGTATTGTTTAGCCTCCATGTGTTTGTCTTTTTTACGTTTTTTTCCCTGTAATTCATTTCTAATCTCATAGCGTTGTGGTCAGAAAAGATGCTTGATATGATTTCAATTTTCTTAAATTTACTGAGGCTTGATTTGTGACCCAAGATGTGATCTATCCTGGAGAACGTTCCGTGCGCACTTGAGAAGAACGTGTAATCTGCTGTTTTTGGGTGGAATGTCCTATATATATCAATTAAATCTATCTGGTCTATTGTGTCATTTAAAGCTTCTGTTTCCTTATTTATTTTCATTTTGGATGATCTGTCCATTGGTGGAAGTGAGGTGTTAAAGTCCCCCACTATTACTGTGTTACTGTCGATTTCCTCTTTTATAGCTGTTAGCAGTTGCCTTATGTATTGAGGTGCTCCTGTGTTGGGTGCATATATATTTATAATTGTTATATCTTCTTCTTGGATTGATCCCTGGATCATTATGTAGTGTCCTTCCTTGTCTCTTGTAACGTTCTTTATTTTAAAGTCTATTTTATCTGATACGAGTATAGCTACTCCAGCTTTCTTTTGATTTCCATTTGCATGGAATATCTTTTTCCATCCCCTTACTTTCAGTCTGTATGTGTCCCTAGGTCTAAAGTGGGTCTCTTGTAGACAGCATATATATGGGTCTTGTTTTTGTATCCATTCAGCCAGTCTATGTCTTTTGGTTGGGGCATTTAATCCATTCACGTTTAAGGTAATTATCGATATGTATGTTCCTATGACCATTTTCTTAATTGTTTTGGGTTTGTTTTTGTAGGTCCTTTTCTTCTCTTGTGTTTCCCACTTAGAGAAGTTCCTTTAGCATTTGTTGTAGAGCTGGTTTGGTGGTGCTGAATTCTCTTAGCTTTTGCTTGTCTGTAAAGCTTTTGATTTCTCCATCAAAGCTAAATGAGATCCTTGCTGGGTAGAGTAATCTTGGTGGTAGGTTCTTCCCTTTCATCACTTTAAGTATATCATGCCACTCCCTTCTGGCTTGCAGAGTTTCTGCTGAGAAATCAGCTGTTAACCTTATGGGAGTTCCCTTGTATGTTATTTGTCGTTTTTCCCTTGCTGCTTTCAATAATTTTTCTTGGTCTTTGATTTTTGCCACTTTGATTACTATGTGTCTCGGCGTGTTTCTCCTTGGGTTTATTCTGTATGGGACTCTCTGCGCTTCCTGGACTTGGGTGGCTATTTCCTTTCCCATGTTAGGGAAGTTTTCGACTATAATCTCTTCAAATATTTTCTCTGGTCCTTTCTCTCTCTCTTCTCCTTCTGGGACCCCTATAATGCGAATGTTGTTGCGTTTAATGTTGTCCCAGAGGTCTCTTAGGCTGTCTTCATTTCGTTTCATTCTTTTTTCTTTAGTCTGTTCCGCAGCAGTGAATTCCACCATTCTGTCTTCCAGGTCACTTATCCGTTCTTCTGCCTCAGTTATTCTGCTATTGATTCCTTCTAGTGTAGTTTTCATTTCGGTTATTGTATTGGTCATCTCTGTTTGTTTGTTCTTTAATTCTTCTAGGTCTTTGTTAACCATTTCTTGCATCTTCTCAATCTTTGCCTCCATTCTTATTCCGAGGTCCTGGATCGTCTTCACTATCATTATTCTGAATTCTTTTTCTGGAAGGTTGCCTATCTCCACTTCATTTAGTTGTTTTTCTGGGGTTTTTTCTTGTTCCTTCATCTGGTACATGGCCCTCTGCCTTTTCATCTTCTCTATCTTTCTGTCACTGTGGTTTTTGGTCCACAGGCTGCAGGATTGTAGTTTCTCTTGCTTCTGCTGTCTGCCCTCTGGTGGTTGAGGCTATCTAAGAGGCTTGATGGGAGGCTCTGGTCCTGACTATTTCTTAAAATCTCATTGATAGGTATTTAATATGATTTTTAAAAAATTATTTATTTATTTAATTTATTTATTTTTGGCTGCGTTGGGTCTTCCTTGCTGCGTGTGTGCTTTCTCCAGTTGCGGTGAGCGGGGGCTACTCTTCGTTGCGGTGCGTGGGCTTCTCATTGCGGTGGCTTCTCTTGTTGCGGAGCACGGGCTCTAGGCGCGCGGGCTTCAGTAGTCGGGGCACGAGGACTCAGTAGTTGTGGCTTTTGGGCTCTAGAGCGCAGGCTCAGTAGTTGTGGCGCACGGGCTTCATTGCTCCGCGGCGTGTGGGAACTTCCCGGACCAGGGCTTGAACCCTTGTCCCCTGCATTGGCAGGCGGATTCTTAACCACTGCGCCAGCAGGGAAGCCCAGGCTCCAGCCTTTTTAAAAATGTGTTCCTTCCACCTTCGTGGAGCCGGCGTAGGGGATGGGGAGGAGTGAGAACCCGATTGGCAGGGGTCCGGTCGCAACCCCGGAAGGGGACGGGGGACGATCTAAGAGGTGGCACCGGGCCACAGTCGACCCCCAGTGACAGCTAACAGCTGCAGTGCTGCCCCTTCCTGCCCCAGGACCTGAGCTCAGGTCCCGGGGCGGCTGGAGAAACGCACTGTTTTTTGGTGAGGTGCTCTTACTTACTGTGTGGAGCTGCTCCGGCTGCCCCGGCGACCACACCCCTGCAGGGCCCTGTGCCCGTCCTCCCTGCCCCCTGCCCAGGGCTCGGAGAACAGCAGTCTCTGTGGGGCAACCCGCTTCCAAGCCCTTCAGTGACCACGGAGGACTGGGAACGGGCTGGGCTACCGGGGAGCCTGGGCATCCAACACCTGAGCTCAGCCCTGGGGGCTCACGTGAGGGCAGGGGCTGGGGGTTGCGGGCGGTGAGCGGAGGGGCCTCCAGCCGGCATCAGCCTGGGCCCTGGACCCGGGGAAAGGCCTCACCCTCTCAGTCCTGACCTGCCGCTCAGGAACCCTGTGGCCCACCAGCCCGAGGCTTGTGTCGCCCGCCATGGACTGCCCGGCACACGGCTGGGGTGCCAACGCCACACCTGGATTTTGCACGGGGACCACCTGGGGGCTCGGTGCACAGGAAGACGAGCAGCCCCCAGGCCCCGACACGCCCCTTCCATATCCATCGAGAGGTGCCTGATGGAAGGCCGGCTGTGCTCCTTTTCAAGCCCCAGGGAATTCACACGAACAGCCCTCCCGGCCACGGGGTGCCTGCCCACCGGCTCTGGGCCTGCGACCAGCCCAGAACACAGAAGGCACCGAAGTGGGTGCAGGGAGCTGAGCCGGGGCTGCAGAAGGGCAGACACCACAGCCTGGTCCACAACCGACTGCCCTAGGGCGGGTGAGAACGGGCGGGCAGGCTGAGGGGAGGACAGAGCGTGGCACCGCCTGCCCGCCTGGGCCACGGGGAGAAGGTCGGGGCGCCGCCCGCGCGCTCGCTCCGCTGCCTGGCGTCCTTTGTGGGGGCGAAGGGCCGGAGGCAGGGCTCCCGAGGAGCTCAAAGGCCCGGGAAGGACACACGGGACGGTCCAGAGCCACCCTACCGCTCCAGTGGTGCAGCACCCTCTCTGAATTCCTACTGCCACCAAAACACATCCCTAAGGCCTTTGGGAGGAATCGCTAGGACCCAGGAAGGCGGCCCCCTGCTGTGGTCCAGACTTCAGCAGCTGCCGATGATCAGAGGGAGCCAGCCGGCCGGCCTTGAGCAGGAGGACAGGACACGGGGACAGGGACAGCCACAGCCGGGCTTCCCACAGCTGTGCCCACCGCCAGAACCAGCTCCAGCCAATCACAGCCCCCGAGATGCCAAACAGTGACGGGCGAGAGGCTGGCAGGAAACTGACACCCCCTCACTGGAGAGCCTGCCCGGCCGGGGTGCGGGGCACCATCCCCGTCTGAACTCACCACCCCACAGCTCAGCCATCTCCCAGTGACCCAGACGCGTCACCACGGCCCCAGGGCTGATCCCCGACCAAGGTCAGAACTCCCCCCAGTGTGACGGCCCCCATGCCACTCCTGTGGTGGAAGGGACGGCAGGCAGAGACCAGGAGTAGAGTCTTTTTATTAACGGCTGCGTTTTCAAAGAACCGTTTTGTTACCAGGAAAGCTCCCCAGGAAGGGATTGCATTAGTGCAACAAGGGGGAGCCTTGATGCCAGGCTCTCCAGACACTTCCAGGTGGAGACTTTTGGCCTAGGCCGGCCGCCGGGGACTCAGGGGCTGGGAGGACACGCGGCCCCTCCCCCGCCCTGACGGGGCGCTAAGGCACCCGGCCCGCCTGGGTGGGCAAAACCCCGTGCCTTCAGCAGGCCGGCGGCTTGCAGCCCTCAACCTGCAGCCCTTTGCTCAGGAGGAAGGCGTCCTGCGTGGGGTCACAACCCAGGAAGAGCTTCACCATGCCCTTGGCATCCTCGGAGCCCCCTGGCCTCAGAATGCAGCTTCTGTAGTCCATGGCAACCTGACGAGAGGGGGTGGGGCTGCAGGAGGGTGGAGCACCCCCTTCACTGAGGGTGTGGGTGTGGCCACCTCTGCTGTGACTCAAGAAAGGGCAGGGGAGCAGGGGGTCCAGGGCAGGGCCCTCAGAGCCTGGCAGGCCCAGGCGGGCGGCACAAGCATCTAGGCCCAGGCCAAGGACCTCCGTGTTGGTCTGCATGGCAGGCTGGCCTCTCACCTTGCCACTCAGGACGCCCTCCCGCTTGAAACGTGTGTGGAACGTGTCCGCGGAGTACACCTCGCTGCACAGGTAGCCATAGGACTGGGCGTCGTAGCTTCCTGCCAGGTGGCCGAAGGTCGCAAGCAGGTGGGTCCCTGGGACACACGCGGAGAAGCTCCTGCCCGGCCCCCTGGCCGCTCCGTGCCCCTTCCCCAGAGAGGGGGCCTCAAAGCAGCCCTGTCTGAGTCCCCTGCCACTAGAGGGAGTATTGGCCCAACACTTCTAGAAAACGGGGACCTTGCGGGCAACTCAGTGGAGGGACACAAATAAATTTTTGCCGACTTTCTGCTGAAGCTCACGAGGGTTCACCCCGAAGCCTCTTACAAGGTCAGCTGCCCGAGGCTCCGAGGGATGAGTCAGGGCTCACCTTCCAGCACGGGGAGAGCGCGGGTTCAAGCGCTCACGAGGGAGTGAACTGCGTCTCCGCACCGACACGCACGGGCAAACCTCGTCGACGCGTTCCGTCCGGGGTATGAAGCCCTCTCCTGCCTCTTCCAGGCTCTCCAGAAAGCACGTGCAGATACGCCCACCCCACCCTCGGACTCCGCGGGCCACAGCTGGAGGGACCAGCCCAGGAACCGAGGCAGGAAGAGGCCAGAGGTCAGCGGGCCTCGGCCAGAGCCCGTCAGTCGGTCCCCCTTCACACACCACCAGAGGATCCTCTTGACCTGGGCAGTAGCCGCCAAGCGACCGCTAAGGTGGGCCCGGCGTGCACTTGGCTACCTGGCGTGGCTGGGACCCCGAGGACCTCCTGGCAGAGGCGGGCATTCTCCTGGGCCGGGTCCGCGGGCGTCTGCGTGTGCAGGGCCTTGTCCACCTTGGCCAGGACGATCTGGCGCAGGTTGAAGAGGCCTGGAGGGCGGGAGGAAGGAGACGGGGGGCTGGCACTGTGTGCAGGCCGCGCTTTCCAGCCGGGCGGTCCGGGAGCCCCTTTCCTTTCCCTCGGCCCGACCGCACCGGGGTTGGCCAGCCGGGACTTGATGAGTTGGCCAGCAGCTCCGGGGGACGGCGCTGCCCGTGCCCCACCGAGACTGGCAGCAACGCCAGGGCTTCACAGGGCGCGGCGCTCCCGGCCCCAGAGCCTTCCCTCTGGTTCTCATCACCGGCTGTCGCCAGAGTCGCAGGTAACGTGCCTTTCTTGTCGTTTGTCTTTTTTCCGGCCCTCAGCCACGCAAAGGTGTGAAGCCCTGACACTCGCTGCCACGTGGATGCACCCTGAGAACACGATGCTCAGCGAGACAAGTCAGATACAGAAGGGCACACAGGGTGTGACCCCACTGAGGGGAAACTTCCAGAACAGGTAGATCCACAGAGTCAGAGTGGGTTCCTGGTTGTCAGGGGCAGGGGAGGGGAGGGAATGATAACTAAAGGCGTGAGGGACATTTTTGGGGTGAGGGAAATGTTCCAAAATAGGGCAGTAGTGACGGCTGCACAGCTCAGTAAAGTGTCCCCACGCGCTCCGGTGCAGCCTGTGAGAGCATCGCTCTCAGGACGAAGGGCTGACCGCAGGAAGACTGAAGGAGCACTGGGTCCTGGGCCCAGACGCTCAGCTGGGGACACCCCCGCCCCCCTGGTGGGGAAGTCCCTGGGACTTGCTGAGCCTCCACCGAGACTGGCAGCAGCCCCAGGGCCTCACAGGGCACGGCGCTCCCGGCCCCAGAGCCTACCCTCTGGTTCTCATCACCGCCTGTCACCAGACTTGCATGCAACGTTCCTTTCTTTTCTTTTGTCTTTTTAAAGGCAACTCTTGAATACACGTATTTAACATGCAGGGAACCAGTCCTGACTCCTTGATCTGCGGCTTCCAGGCTCCAGAGTCTCGAGGACATCCACTTCCATTTTTTTACACGCCCTGTGCGTGGGGTTTGATGATGGAAACTGACACCGAGGGCGTCACCACGTGCGGGGTGACATCAGCGGAAGAATCCCGTGGCGAGGGCCTGCCTGAGAACCACGGGAGAGCCCGGGCCCTCCCCGCCCCCTGCCTGCAGCCCCGCGCCCGCACCCACCTGGGAGCGGAGCTGGTGCATCGCTTGCCAGAACTCATGGAAGTAGGTCTCCAGCTCATCATGCTGCAACAGGGAGGGCGGGTTGGGCGTAGACTTGGTGAAGTTGGCCACCATGGCCGCGATGGCAATCTGGCGCCTCCCATCCTGCTGCAGGCAGCCCGGCTGCAGGCCAAAGCAGGCCATGTGCCCAGACTTCCCTTCCCTGGGGAGGGACGCGGGTGAGGCCCCGCTTCCACAGAGGAGCCCTGGCCCACGGCCGACAGGTTCCCCCACGCATGCACCGAGGGTAGAGGTCCAGGTAGAACTTGCCGATGGATGACCTTGTCCGCGGCCGCGTCCCGGACCGTGTAGAGCCTCACATCTCCGTGACACACGTTGGCACCCTCCTCCAGGTCGAAGGTCAGCCCCAGCAGCTCCTGGGAGATGCCCAGCTACCCGCGCGTGACCACCTGCATGGGGAAGGACTCATCGAGCAGGTATTGGTCCACGTGGTAGCGCGTCTCCTCCCCCTGGTTCATGTAGCAGCACAGGTCCTAGACGTTGATGGGCCCGTCAAAGTGCAGGCCCCGCCTCTGGCACTTGGCCTTCTTTAGGTCCAGGATCACGGCCGCTCCTGCTCCCCGAGGGGCTTCAGCTTCTGGGCCAGCTCATCTGCGGGCGGAGGGGAGAGGTTCGGCTATGTCCCTGTGGCAGCCTCCCAGCCGCCACCCACCCCACGCCCCTCGAGGCAGAATGAAGGGTTGGGGAAGGCGACCCCCAAGGGCTGACACAGTCGGGTCTCAGGCAGCACCACGTCCAGTCAAGGTCCGCCTGACCCTCGGGGAGGCGGGGTTACCTAGGAAAGTGGCCACCACCTGGCTGGTCTTGGCCATGTTCATCTCCAGCACGGAGTCGGCACGCGTGCTGAACCCCAGCAGGCGGGACTTCTGAGCCTGCAGCCTTACCAGCTCCCCGAGGATCGCGCAGTTCTCCTGGAACCCAGAGACGGCCAGCGCTGGGGACCGTGGGCCACGCCCTCCCCACGGGCCCCGGGCCAGGTCTCTGAGGACGGGCAGGGCTCTCAGGCCACTGGCGGGCACAGCCAATCCCCCTCCCTCCTCCTCCTGGCCCGGATTTCTAGACACTTTGGTGCTGTCCTAACACGTGGTCTTTATGAACACAGGTCCTTTTGGAACCAGAAACGGCGTGAACCGTGATGAGCTCTAAGGCCAAGGGCAGGAAGAAATGTGACCAGGCTCTCCAGGAGCCACCCAGGGGCCTCCCCGGGCTCAACAATACAGACTCGGCTGCCGTGCAGACAGCAGGTCATCCCCACGGCGCCCGAACACCCAGCCCCCTGGACGGCGAGACGCCTGTTGCTGCAGGTGGCCCGGGGCTGGCTGGTGAGGCCCGGCCCCAGGCGTACGCCACCTTCTCTGGGGCCACCTCTCCGGCTCTGCGGTGGGGTTCTCCTGGGAGCCCCCAGTCACCACAGGACCAACGTGGCCTGTCTGCAGCCCAAGAAGGTGGGGACACAGGACTGTCCCCCATGACCCCCACATCACCCACGAGGCCGAGCAAGCACCAGTGGTGTCTGCGGGGAAGATGAAGGGCTCACGCACAGCCCCCATCTACTGAAGATGCTGAACAGGAGAAGCACAGACTGCAGCCACACGCGGTATGGACCAAACGCAAGTGTCCTTGCAGGAACCGATGTCTGAATGTCAAGGCCGTACCCGGGCCACAGTGAGAAGGCCCAGACCCCACGCAAGGCACAGAGAGGAGATGGGGGGAACATCTGCGAATCTGAGCTCATCGGGCATCACCCCAGAAGGAGAGGGAGAGGAGGAGGGAGAGGGAGAGGGAGAGGGAGGGAGGTACAGACGTCTCTCCCTTCCCTGGGGGTTCTCTAGTGCAGCCAAGGCTGAAAAGCACTGCATTTCGGGAGATGGGTCCTCGTGGAAAAGTTAAATAGTAGCTCATGGCATTATCGACACATATTAAAAAGGCCCCAAATCTTGGGGAGTCAGGGAGGGGAGCTGGCGGCTGCCTCGTAAAGGAGGAGAGATTGGGCGTCAGAGGAGGTGCCTGTGCAGCCCGCCGCCGCTGCCCAGGACCCCGCAGACTTCATCTCCCAGCTGTGGTCCCGGGCTGGAAGGCAGCGGGGAGGTCAAGCCGTCCAAGCATCAACCTTGACTTCAGGGCTGATCTAAAAGGCGCCTGGTGTTTGTTGAAGCAGAAGAAAGAGAAAGCAGTGGGGAGAGGAGGGGAGGGGGAGGGAGCCCCCATCAGCCCTTCTCCCTCTCTCCCTCTCTGTCTCCCTCTCTCCCTCCTTCCCTCCCTCCCTCTACCTCCCTGCTTCTCACTCTCACTCTCCCTCCATCTCTCCCTCTGCCTCTCTCCCTCTCCCTCTTTCCCTCTCCCTCTCTCCCTGTCCCCCTTTCCCTGTCCCTGTTTCCCTGTTCCGCTCTTCCGATACCTCATTCCCTCTCCCTCTCTCCCTCTCTCCCTCTCTCCCTCTCGTGCTCCCTCTCCCTCTCCCTCCACCTCCTTCCCTCTCCGGAGAGGGTGCCTGCTTCCTTCTCTGTCTCCCTCTCTGGAGAGGGAAGGAGGTGGAGGGAGAGGGATAGAGGGAGGGAGGGAAAGACAAAGGCGTCTCTCCCTCCCTCCCTCCCTCCCTCTCTCCCTCCCTCTCTCCATCTCCCTCACTCCCTCCCAGAGAGGAAGAGGCAGAGACAAGGGAGAGGGAGAGGGAGAGAGAGGGGGGAGGGAGGGAGAGAGAGAGAGGTGTCTTCCTCCCTCCCTTTCCCTCTCTCCCTCCCTCTCTCCCTCTCCTGCTCCCTCTCCCTCTCTGGAGAGGGAAGGAGGTGGAGGGAGAGAGAGCAGGAGAGGGAGGGGGGAGAGGGAGAGAGAGGGAGAGAGGGATAGAGGGAGGGAAGGAAAGACAAAGTCGTCTCTCCCTCCCTCCCTCTATCCCTCTCTCCCTCCCTTTATCCCTCTCTCGCTCCCTCTCTCCCACTCCCTCGCTCCCTCTCCTCCCTCTCCCTCTCCCTCCGTCTCTCCATCTCCCTCACTCCCTCCCAGAGACGGAGGAAGAGGCAGAGACAAGGGAGAGGGAGAGGGAGAGAGAGGGGGGAGGGAGGGAGGGAGAGAGAGGTGTCTTCCTCTCTCCCTTTCCCTCTCTCCCTCTCCTGCTCCCTCTCCCTCTCTGGAGAGGGAAGGAGGTGGAGGGAGAGAGAGCAGGAGAGGGAGGGGGGAGAGAGAGGGAGAGAGGGAGGGAAGGAAAGACAAAGACGTCTCTCCCTCCCTCCCTCTATCCCTCTCTCCCTCCCTTTATCCCTCTCTCGCTCCCTCTCTCCCACTCCCTTGCTCCCTCTCCTCCCTCTCCCTCTCCCTCCGTCTCTCCATCTCCCTCACTCCCTCCCAGAGACGGAGGAAGAGGCAGAGACAAGGGAGAGGGAGAGGGAGAAGGAGAGAGAGGGGGGAGAGAGGGAGAGAGAGAGAGGTCTCTTCCTCCCTCCCTTTCCCTCTCTCCTTCTTCTCTCCCTCTCTCCCTCTCCCTCTCCCTCTCTCCCCCCTCCCTCTGCTCCTCTCCCTCATCTCTGCCTCTCCCTCCATCTCTCCCTGTCTGAGAGGGAATGAGGGAGCGGGAGAGACGGAGGGACAGGGAGAGACGGAGGGAGCGGGAGAGACAGAGGGAGGGAGAGGGAGAGAGGAAGGGAAAGGGCGAGGGAGAGGGAGGGAGGGCGAGACATCTCTCCCTCTCCCTCTCCCTCTCCCTCCCTTCCTCTCCCTCTCCTAGAGGGAGGGAGGGAGAGGGAGAGACAGAGGGAGAGGAGAGGGAGGGAGCGAAGGAGAGGGGGAGTCGGAGAAGGAGGTAGGGAGAGGGAGAAGGAGAGAGGGTGCCTGCTTCCCTCTCTGTCTCCCTCCCTCCCTCTCCGTGTCCCTCTCTCCCCCCTCTCCCTCTCCCTCTGTCTCTCCCTCTCTGGGAGGGAGAGAGGGAGAGGGAGCAGGAGGGAAAATGATGGAGGGATGGAGAGGGAGAGAGGGTGAGGGAGAGAAGGAGAGGAGGAGGAGAGAGGCAGAGGGAGGGAGGAAGAGACCTCTCCCTCCCTCCCTCTGCCTCCCTCCTTCTCCTCCCTCTTCTCCCTCTCTCTCCAACTCTCCCTCTCCCTCCGTCTCTCCATCTCCCTCACTCCCTCCCAGAGAGGGAGAGACAGAGGTAGAGGCAGAGCGGAACACGGAAACAAGGACAGGGAAACAGGCACAGGGAGAGAGGCAGGGACAGAGGGAGAGGAGAGGGAAGAGGGAGAGGAAAGAGGGAGAGGAAAGAGAGAGAGGGAGGGAGAGAGGGAGAGACAGATGGAGAGAGAGGGAGGGAGAGAGAGAGAGGGAGAGGGAAAGAGGTAGAGGGAGAGCAGAACAGGGAAAGAGGGACAGGGAGGGAGAGAGGGAGGAGAGGAAGCAGGGAGAAAAGAGAGAAAGAACACACCATCTACATTTCTGTCAGATGACACCGGGGATCCTTACACAACCAGGGAGGCTCTTTCTCAGCTGGAACTGGCACTGCAGAGGGGGCCAAACACCACCAGGCTGGCCACACATGTCCAGCCGCCGCTCCAGCCCCGTCAGCCGTGAGTCCGGTCACCAGGGCTCTGAGTGTCTGCTCCAGGGGGCTGGGGTTCACCCTCTCACCGGGGAGGCCGGGCCAAGACCGCGGGGCCCCGGGCTGGACACGTAGGGGGAAAAGCATCCCCACAGGACAGCTTGTGCGAGCAGATTCAGCTGCCAGATTCTAGAGGCCCGGGACCACCCTGTGGCCCGTGAAAAACAGGAGGCCACGAGGGTCTTGCATCGTGATTCCTGTCCGTTGGACTGTAAAGTTTATGTAGGGAATCTTGCAAACAGTGGTAACAAGGCTGAATTGGAACGAGATTTAGGCTATTACGGACCACTCTGAAGTGTGTGGGTTGCTAAAAGCCCTCCCGGCTTCGCTCTTGTTGAATGTGAAGATCCCCGAGATGCAGCCGATGCTGTCCGAGAACTAGATGGGAGAACACTATGTGGCTGCCGAGTAAGAGTGGACCTGTCGAATGGGGAAAAGAGAAGTCGAAATCGTGACCGCCTCCTTCTTGGGGTCGTCGCCCTCGAGATGATTATTGGAGGAGGAGTCCTCCACCTCCCACAC
Source organism: Eschrichtius robustus (assembly GCF_028021215.1). NCBI lineage: Eukaryota > Metazoa > Chordata > Mammalia > Artiodactyla > Eschrichtiidae > Eschrichtius > Eschrichtius robustus. Next base: position 79,632,904 of record NC_090824.1, read on the forward strand.
ATCTCCAAGATGGAGAGCCTTCTCCGTCAGCCAGAGCAGGTCCCTTTCTAGATATAGGAGAAGAGAGAGATGACTGTCCCAGGAGAGAAATCACAAGCCGTCCCGATCTTTCTCTAGGTCTCCTAGCCGATCTAGGTCAAATGAAAGGAAATAGAAGACCACTTTGCAAGAGGAGTGGTGTACAGGCAATAACTTCATTTGACAGGAGTATGTACAGAAAATACAAGTTTGGTTTGAGACTTCTGAAGCTTGGTGCACTTTTTAAATGTTTTAGTTGTTCACATTTGTTTGTCTCTTGGGACAGTGACCCATAAAGGTGTCATTCTCTATGGTTTGAAATGGGTCACATGAGGCATGTGATATGAAGAATTGTTACCTTCCAATGTTCCCTTAAGCAAAATTGAATTTGCTTTGAATTTTTGGTCTTGCCTAGACTGATAATAAAACTTTAACTCCTGCCCACCTAAAGTGTGATGTTTACTATTATGGAAACAACACTGGCAAACATGGAAAAGACTTTCTGTAGCTGGGATATGGTATGCAGCTGTAGTTAAGCAAGCAGTCTTTAAAAGGTGCTGTGAACACAAGCCAGCAGGTAAAAATGAAAGCCGCACCCTTACCCTAGATTAGAGGTTTAAAAATTCCACTAGTCTTCACACGGGACAAGAGGTTGTCCAGGGAGTTGAGAATCTAAGAAGTTTCAAGGAAGTTAGTTTACCTTTGAGTTAGGTCATAAGTCCCCTCTGTGATTGCTGTACATGAATACATAGCTCTTTGTAATATTTTTTGGAAATCTGAGATGATCAAGATACCAATGTCCTGCCGGATTAAGAGTATTGTAGAGCTGAACTTTGAGTTACTGTGCAATTTTTTTTTTCATGCTGTCATTTGTAATATGTTTTGTGAGAATCCTTGGGATTAAAGTTTTGGTTGCAAAAGAAAAGAAGAAAAGAAAAGAATCCGCCTGCCAGTGCAGGGGACACAGGTTCAAGCCCTGGTCCGGGAAGATCCCAGGTGCCGCAGATCAACTAAGCCCGTGGGCCACAACTACTGAGCCTGCGCTCTAGATCCTGGGAGCCAGAACTACTGAGCCCCCACGCACAACTACAGAAGCCCGCACGCAACGAAGACCCAACGCAGCAAAAAAAAAAAAGACGCTACTGGCCAGGTGATCAAGGGTAAAATCATTTGTCATAAGTCCCGTTGATGGTGTGTATCCTTGATGTGACCTGAGGAGAATGGCATTTTTATCTCTGTCTGGATCTTCCGCCCCAAACCCCATAACTCCAGACCAACCATAAGAAAACATCAGAAAACAAACAGACAAACAAATTGAGGGACAAAATACCTGACCAGTCCTCCTCAAAACTTTCAAGGTATCAAAACCCAGGGACATCTGAGAAATGTCACAGCCCAGAGGAGACTGGGACAGAAAAAGGATGTTAGGGGAAAACTAGGGAAATGCTAATGAAGTGTGGACTTTAGTTAATAACAATGTATCCATCTTGGTTCCTTAGTTGGATAAACATGTCATACTAACGTACTAACGTGTTGGAGATAGGGTTACTGGGTCAGGGTCCACGGCACTCTACACTCTGTACAGATCTTTGCCACTTTTTTGTAACTCTAAGCTATTCTAAAATTAAGCGAGTACTGAACAGAGATAAGAATGTTATTTCCCTGATTTGAACATGCCTGAGTTTCTTTTCATGGTCACATTTTTGCTATCTGGATGTGTCTTGGAATCAGTAGCAAAGGAGAGTTGCCAGCCCCTGGAAAGATGTGGGTGGTTTGCAGGTGGCTTGCTCTGGAGCTGAAGACCACGGTGGGAAGTCTGCAGCCTCGGGCTGCACTTAGAACCATGGGAGGGGATGGGCCAGCTCAGTTAGGGATGGAACCTATAAGTAAAACTTTTTTCTTTTCCATTATGGCTTATCACAGGATGTTGAATATAGTTCCCTGTGCTAGACAGTAGGATGTTGTAGTTTATCCATCCTATATTTAATAGTTTGCATCTGCTAACCCCAAACTCCCAATCCAACCCTCCCTCACTCTTTCTCCCCCTTGGCAACCACAAGTCTGTTCTCTATGTCTGTGAGTCTGTTTTTGTTTCGTAGACGAGTTCATTTGTGTCGTATTTTAGATTTCACATATAAGTGAGATCATATGATATGTGTCTTTCTCTTCTGACTTACTTCACTTAGTATGGTAATCTCTAGGTCCATCCACATTGCTGCAAATAGCATTATTTCATTCTTTTTATGGCTGGATAATATCCCATTGTATATATGTACCACATCTTCTTTATCCATTCATCCATCAGTGGACATTTAGGTAGCTTCCATGTCTTGGCTATTGTAAATAGTGCTGCAATGAACATTGGGGTGCATGTAACTTGTCTTTCTTTTTTTTTTCTTTCTTCCTTTCTTCCTCCCTTTCTTTCCTCCTTTCTTTCTTTCTTCCTTTCTTCCTTTATTTCTTTCTTCCTTTCTTTCTTCCTTGCTTCCTTCCCTTCTTTCTTTCTTTCTCTCTCTCCCTCTCTCTCTTTCTTTCTTTTTCTTTCTTTCTTTCTTTTTTTTTTTTGTCACACAGCATGTGAGATCTTAGTTCCCTGACCAGAGATGGAACCCATGCCCCCCGCACTGGAAGCACGGAGTCTTAACCACTGGAGCACCAAGGAGATCCCAGGGGTGTGTGTATAGTTTTGAATTAGAGTTTTCTCCAGATCTATGCCCAGGAGTGGAATTGCGGGACCCTATGGCAGCTGTATCTGTTGCTGCACGTCTCACATCAACCACCTGCACTCCAATCCTTGCTCTCAACGTCATCTTTGGGGAACCCAACCTGCGACAGGGACCTTGACAAGAAGAAATGGCTCAGGGAAAAGCTACCTGCACAGGGAGGAGATAGAGGCCATCGCCCCTGGGGTGCGGCGCGGAGAGTGGGCACAGAGATTTGTCATTTCACCCCCGATGCTCATCTCAGCCCTCCTGGCTGCCCCACTCTAGGTCACCTCGGGATACAGAGGTGACCCGGTTAGAGTCCCTGCCTGTGCAGGAATCTGGGGGCACCAGCGGGTCTGAATAATATTAGTGCAGGGTCTCCCCTGCGGCACTGGGGTTATTCGGGGCGGGTCATCCTCTGCTGAGGGCCCCTCCTGGGCACTGTGTGGGGTTTAGCAGCAGCCCTGGCCACACCCCTTTGATTCCAGGGGCCCCTCCCCCCCAGTTGTGACAACCACAGATTTTCCCCACACATCACGGAAGAACTGGGTGAGGCGGGGGCAGGATGGCCCTGGGCGAGGACAGCTGTGTTGAAGCAACCAGCCTGGCCCAGGGCAAGGTCTGCCCCAATCCCGTCAGCGCCTGCATTTAGACCTGCCCCTTTCCTCTCCCACCTCCTCTGCCCTGCAGTGGTCTCCGAGACATCATCGCCATGTGATAAATCACACCTTCTCAGTCGACTGTTTGCTGCCCTCTCTAGAACGTGAGCTCTTTGAGGACAGGGATGCTGTTATGTCCCCAGCACCTAGAAGAGTGTCTGCTGTGTAGTAGATGCTTCATAAATACTTGCTGAATAAAGGAGTTGAATAAAGGGATGAGTGGATGGATGAATGAAGGTTACAATGGAAGGAGGGGGGAGATTCCCTTTCTGGCTCTCGGGGGTTGGGAGATCAAGTGAAAGATCCGTCCTAAATAGGCTGATCAGCCTTCTGGGGTTCCCCGGGACTGAGGGTTTCCCCAGAGTTCCAGCGCTCAAACCTGAGCGGTCCTGGGCAAACTGGGGGCGGGTGTTGGTCACCCTATCTAAACACAGTAACAATTCCAGCTGCAATAGCAATGGCCAATGACCTCTATGGTCTTATTGACCATGCACAGTTCTTTACCTGGCAGGGAAGGGTGGGCCGGGATTGGAATTCTGGTGATCCAGGGCGGGTGAGGGCACACCCCGGGCTTGTGTAGGGGAGTCCAGGAAGGTTCTGGAGAAAGTGACAGTGACACAGGGGGGAGGGAGGAGTCTAAGGAAGAACATCCCACATGACAACGTGTGCCAATGGCCCTGGGCCCAAGGTCACACCTGACCAGGGCTTGCCTTTTTTTTTTTTTTTCTAATTTACTTTTTCCCACATGGATATGCAATTGTCCTAATGCCATTTATTGAAAACTCCTTAATTTCCCCACTTTCTGTCATATCAAGTTCTCATAGATCTGTTTCTGGACCTTTATTCTATACCATAGAGCTATACGTCCCATCCTTGCACGACTAGGGCTGTTTCATCACTATAACTTTATTTTTTATTCATTTATTTTTCTTGGCCATGCCGTGCGGCATGTGGGATCTTATTTCCCTGACCAGGGATCGAACCTGCGCCCCCTGCCAGTGGAAGCTCGGAGTCTTAATCACTGGACCTCCAGGGAAGTCCCCAGGGTTTGCTTTGACATCCATCGAATGGTGGCAGGTGGGCACGGGGAGCAGCTGTCTGTGAGCCATCCTGTGTAGAAATGCAGGCTGGAGGGGAGGACAGATGGAGCGGGAGGGGAAGAAGCGGAGGAGGGAGGGAGGGCGGGCGAGAGACAGACAGAGCATGAAAGCTGAAAAGAGCTCCTAGTGCCGGGAGCCTTGGAGCCAGAGCCTGGGAGCCAGGGTGACTGGCTCTCCTCCCTGGTTTGTGTGTGTGTGTGTTGCGGGGGGTGGCTCTGGGCTTCTCAGGCTGGGAATGGGGTGCACAGAGCAGGGACGGAGCAGGGACCCTTCTCTCTGGGACCTCGTGGGCCATCCTCAGCTCACAAAGCTGAGCCACTCCTGGCCCTACGAGTGGGGGGGCTTATCCTCCCTGTCCCCTGGATCACACCCCCTCACACACAACTTCCCCGTGTGTGTTCCCAGCAACCAAGAGAATCTGTTTTTAAAAGATTTGGGGGAGGGGGGTAAACATACAAACAAGAGCAGAATGGATACTTTTTCAGAATGTGAATGGCTCTGTGTAAGCCCACCCCCAGGGTAACCACAGTCCTGACCTCTAACACCCTTGACGAGTCAGCCTTGGTCTGGGCTTGCGGACCCACGGAAGCTTCCTCATCCCCTCCTTCAGATCCCGTCTCTCCCTTGGCGTCTTTGTGAGAAGCACCCGGGGAAGTGGGACTGCTAGGCTGTACTGCTGCTAGAACTCCACCTGGGCTCCACCAGGCTCCAGCCCCCCACCCTGTGCACCTCTCTGACCCTGAGGCACCTCAACTGGTAGCAGCCGCATCACCTTCCCTCCTGGGACTTGTGACACTTAAGGGAGACACCGCAAGGACAAGCCTTTGGCTCCCTGGCTGGCAAAGAGCAGGTGCTCAATTGTCATAAGTGTCCGTATCAGTGAGGGTTCTCCAGACAAACAGAATCCATAGGGTGTGTGTGTGTATATACACACACACGTACATATGTACACGCGTACAAAAATATACAGCAGTGTATCTATGCAGTATGCATACACACATATACACATATAGTATATACAATACACACCTACCTGTATACACACATATAAAAGGCATAGTTTGTATATCTACAGTATGTATACACACATATGCACATAACATATACAATACCCACATACATAGACACTATACATACACACATATAAAATGCATCGTTTGTATGTATACAGTATGCACACATACGTATAACGTATGCAATATACACACCTAGGTACATATATGTCATACATATAGACACATACAAAGATATTTAGGTGTGTATATAGACAGTATACATACATACACATATAATACATGCAATACATACACGTACATACATATAGACACACATATACACCTACATATAAAAGCATATAGCATAAAAATATATATGTACTGTATATATAAATTCATCGTATGTACACGTACATATATCATATATATCAGATATATACATATATACAATGTATACACACACATACACACCTATATGTAAATATGCGCATGTACATACACATATAAATACATACGCAAGTGTGTATATAACAGTATATACATATATACATGTAACACCTAGAAACATATACACATACAGGTATACAACATATATACACACCTATATATAAATACACACTGTATACATACATACAGTGTACATAAACTGTATATCTACACACACCCATATATCAATATATGGGTGTGTGTATATACACAGCATGTTCACATTTATAAAATGTATACTATATATATGCACATACATACATGTATACAATATATACACACAAATATATAGGCTTGTATGTATACTGTATATAGTACTTACACATATACTACAAACGCACGCACATATAAACATATGTGTATACATATATATAATATGTATGCACACATATACAAATTAATAGGCTTGTATATATTCAGTATTTTTACATATATAGTTTTGTTTTAAGGAGTTGACTCATGTGACCGTGAGGCAGGCAAGTCAGGGCAGGACTCTGGGCTGGAGACACAGGGAAGAGCTGATGTCCCAAGGCCATTGGAGGAACAGTTCCCTCTTTCTTCGGAACCTCATTTTTCTCTCCAGTCCTTCAGCTGATGGACGAGGCCCACCCACGCCACGGCATTGACAATCTCCTTTACCCAAGGTGGACCAATTTCAGTGTTCATCTCTTCTGAAAAATACCTTCCTGGCCACATCTGGAATAATGTTTGTGGTTGCCGGGGCCCCACGCAGTGCGCACATGAGATTAACCATCCCCGTGGCGATGATGACACTTTATTTTCTCCCTTGACCATTGTCACTACTATTCCAATTAAAATGGCAGCGCCATGAGGGCAGGGCATTTCCTTTTTTGCCAGTACTGAGCGTCCAGGGTCTGGTGCCTAGCATAGGCTAAATACAGGGCATTTTTGTGAACAGAAGCCGGGATTCCGGCTGTCATATTTAATGAGGAATTATAGTCTTATTATTGGGTGGGGGTGTGTGTGTGTGTGTGTGTGTGTGTGTGTCACGGTACGTCAAGGGCGGGAGTCGAACCCGCCACCCCAAGCCCCGAGGGGGTCTCCCCGGGTCCCGACTTCGGGCCGGTGCGGGTGGCCGGGGGCAGCCGAAGACGTGCGTGCGTGCGTGCGTGCGTGCGTGCGTAGGTGGAGCGGGCGAGTCCACGGGGTGGGCGGCGCGCGCGCGCCGCGAGTGAGTGGTTCAGCCCGGCCCCGGCTCATTGTGCTCGCCTCACGCCGGCCCGAGTTGGCGGCAGCGCTGGAGGTCCCGGGCCTGTGACCACAAAGAGGGAGCCGGGGGCCAGACGGGAGCGCGGCGGCGGCGGCGGCGGCGGCGGCGGTGGCTGAGGTCCAGGCCAGGCCCCCTCCCCTCAGCCTCCCGCCCGCCCGCCCGCCCCGCCCCCGCCGGCGTGCGTCCCGCCCCTCCCCCCAACCGCCAGACTAGCCTGGTGCGGGGGCCGCGCGCGAAGACATGGGGGAGAAGTTGGAGCCCAGGCTGGAGTCGTCCGTGGGGGCCGAGCCCGCCGTCTACCCGTGGCCGCTGCCGGTCTACGTGAGTGCCACCCGTCCCCTCTTCCCGGACCCCCGCCCCTCTTCCCCCACGGCGCGCGCTGAGCCCACCGAGAAACGGAGCGACTCGAGTCGCCAGACCCTCTTTGGAGCCCCCCTTCCCGCCCCGCCGTGGTTCTCCGCGGCCGTGTCCAGCCCCCGCGCGCAGGGTGGGCAGAGGGGAGCCGGGGCCGGCCGGGGGCGCAGACTCGGCCGCGGGGACCCCGCGCTTCCGAGGGGCGCCCGAGCCGGGCTGCCGTTGGCTCTGTAGGGCTGGGGACCCCGGTCCCCCCGGGCCTGGACTGCCGGCGGGCTTGCCCTTCCGTACTTCATGATCTGACATGTAGGGTTTCTTTTTCCTGGTAGTTTATTCTTAGCGCTGTCAACGTGCTTAGCTTTTTTATTTTTGAGGACACCCTTTCCTTCCTCTCTCCAGTTTTTTGTGTTTTTGTTTTGTGGTGTTTTAGTTAGGCATTTTGTCCCTCTGATCTTGAGTGGGTGGGCTGGCTGGACCCTTGGAGAGGAGGCGTTGTCTCCCCTAATTTGAGTGGGTGGGCTGGCAGGGCCCTTGGAACGGAGGCATTGTGTCCTGTAATTTTAGTGGGTGGGCTGGCTGGACCCTTGGAGAGGAGGCATCCTGTCCCCTGATCTTGAGTGGCCTTTGGCAAATGACACGCCGAACGGAAATTTACACAGGCGTCCGGTGATTCCAGAAATGCAGGGTGTCCGGGCAGGTGGGCGCCCGGCCTCTCGTCCCCCGTGGCGGCGTGGTGCGCGTGTTGTTGTCTCAGGGTTTACGCTTGGGCCCTGCAGCCCACCTTCGGGAGGGAAAGCGCAGCGGGCGCCTTGGGCCGGCGCCTTTGGGGCGCCCTTTCGTGCGCTCGGCTTGCGGGGGACCGGCCTGCAGGGGAGCCGGCGGGGAAGCCCGCGCGACCCGCCGCCCCTCGCGCGGGCTCCGTGTGTCTCAGTTTGTGGAAACTGTGTCGCGGCCGGGTGCGGGTCGGGACGCTGGGACCGCCTGGGAGCCGTTGTTGACTCCGGTCCCCGGTTCTCCGCAGTTCTCCGAGGTCGGAGGGTTTCCAGCCCGCCACTGCGCGCTGGCGCCTTCTATTTTTTGCTCTTCCTGTGGCCAGAGGCGCGGCTGAGTTGTGCACCCATCCCTCACTCTCCGTGTCCCTCTTCCTTTATTGTCTGGTTACTCGCTGGTTACTTTCCTCCCTCCCATTTTATCATTATCTGTGAGTTTTATTAACATGACGTTTACTCCCTCTTTTAAATTAATAATGAAGGAAACTGTGAAATGGTACTTTTATCTTTAATGGCTGATGCTGTAAAAGTGACAATTGCAATGCAAGCATCTTTCCCTCACTTGACTCCTGTCATGCATCTCAGTAGTGTCTCTGTGACAGGACTTGAAATGATAGCACCCACATCTCTTGCAGCTCATTCACACTGAAGGGATATAATCCTCGGTTTGCTATCACAGCCACTTGCCCAGCTCAGACTGTGATGTCACAAACCAAAGATGATTCTCCCTCAGCAGGAAGAAGCCGGAGAGATGAATCTCCCCCATGATGGACCATCAGCCTTATTCAAATTTGGTCACTTCATGAAGAAAAATTAACCATAATAAAGATCAAAGATACCGGCTAGTTGAAATACCCTGTTGAATTAAGCTTGAAAAACTTTTCCATGATACTGGAATGAAGGAAGTTCTTTCAAAATTCTAAGGAAAAATTTGAGAGTTATAATAATGCAGATATCAGTAAATATTTATGGAATTAAAAATATTATGTAGTGCTGGTCCCTTTAAATGTTAACACTTAAAAATAACTTCTAGGTATGTTTCTTATTTTCTATGCAAAATTATGTGGCTTGCTATTTCAGACAAAGATGACATATCAATCTGAAAAGAGTCGGCAAAGACACAAAATGGATGTACTTTCTCTTGACCTATACACCTACTTTTATGTTCTCATGGTTTAAATAAAAAGTACAGCTTTTGGGTTATTTAAGAAGAGCAGAAGCTAAAAATACAGTACTAAATATCATTGCAAGGATTTGGTAGCCAAAACATTTGCTCCATTTCTAGGAAAGAATCCATTAAGACAAAATTATATTACTTTTATAATATAATACTTTTTATATCATGTGCGCTTGAAAAACATTCTAAGTTACAGAAACAATTAGACAGTCATTGAGTACTCCCCAAGATGTTCAAAATCTCTTTAGTTGTTAAATCTATCAACACACAACACAAAAACTCTCATAAATAAACCACATCTTCAGGTATCCAACCAAATCTTCTAGCATAAAATTCCTTATCCGTTTGTACCCATGAGATGCTAAAGTTGAAGCAGTTTTCAACTTGAATCATTGATAAATGATGTGTTAAAAATTAGCTAATGTTTTTATTCTTTACTTTTTCACTTAAAATGAAGAAGAAACTGTAGATTGGGCTAATTTGGAATAAATTGCTATAGAGTTGTTTTTGGAAAGCTGTTATTTAAATCTCAATAATCATTATTCAGAATGGGTTATTATAGAGGAATAGCTTGATTTAGATAGGAAAGAGAGATGAAGGTTCACTGGGACTGATGCTAACCAGGGCTAAAGGGGAGGTGGGTTTGCTCATCCATTGTCTTTAGAAGATAAATCATAGAAGCAACGTCCCTAACCTGGTGGGACCTGGGTCTCTTTGTACATTACAATGAGTAAATAAAATCCAGAAGACTTGAGGAATGTCATTTTATACCCCCTTCAGTTCTATCTATTGGAAGCAAATTGTTTGAGTATAATATTGTTAATCTCTTCTTTTTGCCTAAGTTAAACAACTCTTTGAGTTGAAATAGTTTTGTAACTTAAAAAATATATGCCTATTTTCAAAGCATGTCAGGTTACAAAATATAATGAGGAAAAAGATGAATTCTTAAGGGTTCAGGTCCATGTCAGTACAGTTAAAAAATACTTTTAGTGAGGGCTGGTATACAAAGTATTTTGAAATTTTTAAATAAACATTTTTCTCTGCAACAAATTGATACACTACAGTATTACTGCTTGTATTTGAATTGCTGCTTTCCTTTACTGGAAAATGACGGGTGAATTTCTGTAATGAATTCCGACTTATGACATTTAAGGTTATTTATAGACTGTCTTGAAGAGAGTGATGGGATCATGTAATTTACTCTATTAATTAAAAGTTGAAAGAAGGAAAGAATTCAGTGAAATGGAAGAATTTCAAATTTGACTTATCAGGCAAGTACTGAATAATTACTTTAGATAGATTTCCCTATATTATCGGAAGATAATCTCCTATATCATCTCTTACCACCATCAGAAAACCACCCCCCAAAAGGGGGACCTCATTCATATTGAAAATAACTTCTTAACGTGCAGGCATTACAGTAGGGCATTCTAGACACTGGGGGAGGGAAAAACCATTGTATTTTTTTCTAACATTCATGTTCAACTTATTTCCAAAGTTCTTTAAAGTGTGGCATTCTTACAGGTAGACAATGTTGCTGAACAAGCGTTTGTTTCTTCCCTTTTCTTCCCCCAGGCTCAAAGATTTGGAAAGAGATAGTTAACAGAAAAGGTAAGGTAATCTCCACCTTAACAAAATATATGATCAAATGTGACCATTTGACAGATACTATGTAGTTCATAAAAACAAAATTAAGTGGAATTGGCTCTCTTTTCCCTAAAGTTGAGGATGACGTGGATGTTTCTGTCTAATGTGCTGTACTAATAGGCTATTATGGGTTAGCTTTTGGTAACTCATCGAGTTTCCCAGTCTGGGTTCCGTACCATCAAGTCTGGATTATAACTTGTCCTGGTCACACTGTTTTTCCAAATCAGTTTTGTTCTAGTACTCTATTATGTGTCTGTTTCACCTCTAATCTTTCCATTTGTCACCACTCTGGAGATGGTGTGTGATATGATCTTAACGGAAACATCAGGAACATGTCTTGCGAATATTTAGTTTTCTTTTTGGCCGACTCAGCATTGCCTGCCATTCAGTCATTGTTATGTGACCAGGCAGTGTAACTATTTGTGTATTAGTCCATTGGTTCCTACCTTGGGAATGTGGAGACTTGTAAACCTCTGTCCTTCCCTTAGGAATGCATGAAGGAGAAATGGAATCTCTTGCGTGAATTTCTGCAGACAGAAATAAAGAATCAGTTGTGTGACTTGAAAACCAAACTACATAGAGAAGAATTATCAGAGGTAAGTCGTCAGCATCCCGGCGGCTAGAAAACGTTTCCTCCCATGTAACTTGTCTGTGACCAGGGAGGCAGAATAATCCCACCTCTCCCTGTTCCCTGATAGTTATGAAGGAAGCGCCTGTGTTTCCTTATTCTCTCATGGCCCCTTGTTTACAGTCACTGCTACTTAAATGATCCTTTCCTGCTGTAGGAGGGCTACCTGGCTCAAGGCAGATCCCTTTTAAATAAAGATTTGTCCTTGGAGAACAGAGCTCATGCTTTCAGTTGGGAAGTGAACGGCTGTCTAGAAAACGGGAGCCAGACAAGTGGTGAGGAGCGCAGAGTGGAAATAGCAGAGAAAAACAAGTCCCCCAAACCTGTTTCCAAACTTTGCATGCCCAGGAGAAGCAAGTCCGATGGAGAAACAAACTGTAAGAGCGCTTGACTCGTTTGACCTCGTTGGAATCTGGTACCACCTAAGGGGAGGACAGACTTGGCGCCATAGGGTCTGTCTGTTCCCCCCCCACACAACCCCTCCACCGGCAGTACTTGTTTTTTGTGTATCCTTTTTTTTGGTGGGGGGATGGCTGTGTTGCTCGGCTTGTACCATCTTAGTTCTCCAACCAGGGATCGAACCCCGGCCCTTGGCAGTGAGAGTGCCGAGTCTTAACCACTGGACCGCCGTGGAATTCCCTCTTGTGTATACGTCTAACTAGCTTAGATATATACTTTAAATTTTTGTCTTCAACCAAGTTATAGAGCATTAGATCCCCAAATGCGGTTGAATTTATGAGGTATAAGATAACAGGAGCTGCTGATATCTATGACTTGTAAGTTACATGCCTGTTTAAGCTAAACATTTATTCTTAGACTCCTTCCCCACTTGTAGTCAGAGTAACTCTTCTGGAATTTTTAAAAAAAGAGCATGGGACTTGAGCTCAGGTCAGGTGCTTGGCCACTTCATCTTTTGACGAAATAAACGGAGGCTCTGTTTCCTTGTGCGTCTCAGGGTTGGGCCCCTCATACAAGAGCTTGTGTTGAAATGGCCCAGCAGACTGGCAGGTGCTAATTTGATGAGTTTATCAAGATGGTGGTTGCTGAGAATAAGAAGAGAAGGTTACTTAATCCTCAGAACCTGGTCTCTGCACCAGCTTGGTAATGCTGAAGAACTGTACCTTGGCTGTGAACTCTTTATTCATAGTGGCTTTTTTGTTTCTTTTTCTTTAAGCAGCTGAAGTCTCATCTAGCCCCAGGATTAGAAGGCAAACTGCCAGGCAGACCACCATCACATCTCATTTCACAAGGAGGTCAGTATATAATGAATGGACAGCCCCCATTTTAGGGGCCAACGGTTTTTGGTAAAACACATATAAATTAGTAGGATGTAACTTAGTAATTCTGACTTCCACATTGCTTCGGTTTTCCTTTTGATATTCTGTTATTAGACATTCGTGAACAGCATTTCTGAAGATCTCATCCATTTTTACTCTTCACATAGGCAACTTCAAATGTACATGCACAGAATTACCAAGGATAGTAAAATGAACCCCTGTGTACCTATCACCCAGTGTCAACAGTTAACATCTCCTGGCTGTTGTTTCATCTATACCCCCACATGCTCCAAGTGAAAATTGTTCCAAATGGATTACAGCTCCATACCCACCCATCTCCTCCCAGTTGGATTACTTTGAAACAAATCGGACATGTCATCTTATCCACACATACTGTATTTCTAGATGACAAGGTCTCTTTCTATGACAAGTTTTTTATTCATATTTTGCCATAATTGCTAACATCTAGCAAACAGTCTTTTGAAGAAGACAAAACAGGCCTTATAAAGTGTAACAGTTCCTTACTAACAAATATATAGCAGTGTTCATTCTTCCCCTTGTGTAACAGAGTTTGGTTGATTTGCTCCTTAAGCCTTTCGAGTGATAGATTCCTTATCTTCTTGCCATTGATTTAAAGAAAATAGGTCTTTTTTTCTAATAGCGTCTAGGTCTGGCTGACTGCATCGTTTTGGTGGTTAATGTGTTCCCTTGCCTCCAGTTTTCTGTAAACTGGTAGTTAGGTCTAGAGTCTTGATCAGATTCCAGCTTTATTTTGTGAGACTTCATTGACAGCATGGGGCTGTCCATCAGAGGCATGTAATGTCTCTTCGGTGATTGTAGCAGCCATTGATCAAAGTCTAGATCCATTATTTCTTAAGGTTTGCAAAATGGTGGTATTCTAAACCTGTCATCCAAAGAAACATTAAGCTCGAAGCTTCTTTTAATGTCCTGGCAAAAAGGGCTTCTCAGAGGGAAGAGGGGACCATGCCCTGAATCTTTCCAAAGAGAGGGTACTCTTGGTAGGGAGGAATATGAGTTGTTTCGTGCCCACTGGAGGTCTAGGGTCTGGTGAGCTAACAGTTGGCTTTACTGTGTGTGTGTGTGTGACAGGCCTGCCAAACGGAAACCTGAGGAAGACCCTGAAAAAGCAAAATCGGATGATTCTGTCGATGAAGAAGAAAAAGACCAGGTAGGGCTCGCATTTAAGTTTCTTAACTCTGCCTTTTTTTGGTACACTTGCTGGTAATTGTGAATTTATACTTGGTCTGTCTATGGACCGTAAGTGACCGAGAGGGTGTTAGAACACACCCCTGGACCCAGGGCAGTACGAAGTGTATTATGGTTAGCCCCGAGGACTCAGCAGGCCCGTAACTTTGGTCTGTTCTCTCCTGTCTACCTTCCTACGTCTCCAGCTGTCAAGATTTGACAGTCGAACCAGCAGATGTGATGTGTTCAAAGCATTTGCTTCTGATGTCAGATAAGCTCCTTTCCCACATCGAATTTCTCTATAAAAGCAGAATTGTCGTGTTATTATGTGTATTGTAACAATGCTGCTTAGACTTTTTAGGTTAGAAAACTGGTGGCTTGCCAGAGACCTCCAATATAGAAAATGTCAGTCTCCAGCACTGTCTCATGTGACTTGAGGGGCAAACCTAGGTACTACCAGATGGTCACACGCTCTCTATTTCATTCCTGCCACAGGATTAGCTGTGTAAGTCGGGAAGTCTGTAGGTTTACAGGTGGGTAGTAAATGCCCTGTTACCTGCTAAAGATGAGTATCCGTGGTTTGCTCTAAGGCAGGGTTTCTCAACCAAGGCATTGACTTTTGGGGCCAGATAAACCTTTGCTGTGGTGTGTGAGTCCTGTGCATCGTAGAGTGTTTAGCAAGGTCCCGACCTCTTACTCACTAGGTGCCCGTAACATTCCCTCTCTCTCCTCCCAGTCGTGACAGCCAAAATCACCTTCAGACTTCCCCAGATGTCCCCTGGGGGGCACAGTTGCACTCAGTGAGAAGCAGTGGACTCAAGGCTACCAATATCTTTGAGGTAGACTTGACGTCCTGTTGTGAAAGACATACTCATTCTCCTGTTTTTATTTTGGAAATTAGATGCCACTGTTCATGATCGTTATTCAGATGTCTGTCATTAAGCTTCGTCAGACTACCCACTCACAGGTGGGACACTGAGACAGAGGGAAACAGCTTGTCCAAGTCACATGGCCACATCCCTTGCCTCCTAAGAAAACGTGTCACAAGTGAAAGCAAGCTGGCTCTTGTAATATTGACAAGTCTTTTTCTTTAAACAAATGTGCCAGTTTTAGAGTTGTTCTTTGCCCTCTAACCTTTTGGAGGGCTTACATAGCCTTCAAGCTTCTAAAGAAACGAACTGGGGCACTCTTTCCCAAGCAGGAAGCAGTTTCACTGGCAGTGTGTGAGAGGCCTTGGGGACTTGGAGGATGAACACTTGTCGAAACGGGGTGTATCCCGATATGCTAGAGTAAGGCTCGGTGCACCACACCGGTGTTATCAGGTGGTGTTGGTCAAATAAGTAGTACTACAGAGAGAATCTTACTTTAGTCAATTTCAAGTTTTTGAGATCTCACTATGTTTTTTAAAACAGGTGTTAAATACATGCATTTGGTAAAACAGTACAAAAGGCTGTTTGGTACATAGCAGCCAAAGAAAAACAATGTGGCTATTCCGTGCTGAGCTATGCTGTGAGCATTATCAAGTAAATACTGGATTCTGAGGCCTTTGTTCAGGAACAAAAAAGAATATAAAATATCTCATTACCACAACTAAGGAGCTGGCCTGTGGCAACTAAGACCTGGCACAATTAACTAACTAACTGACTATTTCTTTCTTTTTTTTTTTTTTTCTTTATGACAAAAGACTTAAAAATGACCACGGTTAAAGATTTGATGAAAGTTCATAATAATGCAGTTGACAAGAAAATTAGTTATTTCTGAGATATACATTTTAAAGTAATAACTAGGATTATTACATATAACATTATACCAGAACATATAAGATTTTTAGCAATTTCATGTAATGTCTGAAACATTTCTATTAACATATTTCCATACATATTTCCATACACATACAAATATAAGATTTTTAGAAATTTCATGTAATGTCTGAAACATTTATATTAACATATTTCCATACAAATAACCCAATGAAAGTTTAGTATTAGTTGTTTTGTTTGTTTGTTTATACTGCAGGTTCTTATTAGGCATCAATTTTATACACATCAGTGTATACATGTCAATCCCAATCGCCCAATTCAGCACACCACCATCCCCACCCCACCGCAGTTTTCCCCCCTTGGTGTCCATATGTCCATTCTCTACATCTGTGTCTCAACTTCTGCCCTGCAAACTGGCTCATCTGTACCATTTTTCTAGGTTCCACATACATGCATTAATATACGATATTTGTTTTTCTCTTTCTGACTTACTTCACTCTGTATGACAGTCTCTAGATCCATCCACGTCTCAACAAATGACTCAATTTCGTTCCTTTTTATGGCTGAGTAATATTCCATTGTATATATGTACCACAACTTCTTTATCCATTCGTCTGTCGATGGGCATTTAGGTTGCTTCCATGACCTGGCTATTGTAAATAGTGCTGCAATGAACATTCGGGTGCATGTGTCTTTTTGAATTACGGTTTTCTCTGGGTATATGCCCAGTAGTGGGATTGCTGGGTCATATGGTAATTCTATTTTTAGTTTTTTAAGGAACCTCCATATTGTTCTCCATAGTAGCTGTATCAATTTACATTCCCACCAACAGTGCAAGAGGGTTCCCTTTTCTCCACACCCTCTCCAGCATTTGTTGTTTGTAGATTTTCTGATGATGCCCATTCTAACAGGAGTGAGGTGATACCTCCTTGTAGTTTTGATTTGCATTTCTCTAATAATTAGTGATGTTGAGCATCTTTTCATGTGCTTCGTGGCCGTCTGTATGTCTTCTTTGGAGAAATGTCTGTTTAGGTCTTCTGCCCATTTTTGGATTGGGGTGTTTGTTTCTTTAATATTGAGCTGAATGAGCTGTTTATATATTTTGGAGATTAATCCTTTGTCCGTTGATTCATTTGCAAATATTTTCTCCCATTCTGAGGGTTGTCTTTTCGTCTTGTTTATGGTTTCCTTTGCTGTGCAAAAGCTTTGCAGTTTCGTTAGGTCCCACTTGTTTATTTTTGTTTTTATTTCCATTACTCTAGGAGGTGGATCAAAAAAGGTCTTGCTGTGATTTATGTCAGAGAGTGTTCTTCCTATGTTTTCCTCTAAGAGTTTTATAGTGTCCACTCTTATATTTAGGTCTCTAATCCATTTTGAGTTTATTTTTGTGTATGGTGTTAGGGAGTATTCTAATTTCATTCTTTTACATGTAGCTGTCCAGTTTTCCCAGCACCACTTATTGAAGAGACTGTCTTTTCTCCATTGTATATCTTTGCCTCCTTTGTCGTAGATTAGTTGACCATAGGTGCGTGGGTTAATCTCTGGGCTTTCTATCTTGTTCCATTGATCTATGTTTCTGTTTTTGTGCCAGTACCATATTGTCTTGATTACTGTAGCTTTGTAGTATAGTCTGAAGTCAGGGAGTCTGATTCCTCCAGCTCCATGTTTTTCCCTCAAGACTGCTTTGGCTATTCGGGGTCTTTTGTGTCTCCATACAAATTTTAAGAGGATTTGTTCTAGCTCCGTAAACAATGCCATTGGTAATTTGATGGGGATTGCATTGAATCTGTAGATTGCTTTGGGTAAGTATACTCATTTTCACAATGTTGATTCTTCCAATCCAAGAACACGGTATATCTCTCCATCTGTTGGTATCATCTTTAATTTCTTTCATCAGTGTCTTATAGTTTTCTGCATACAGGTCTTTTGTCTCCCTAGGTCGGTTTATTCCTAGGTATTTTATTCTTTTTGTTGCAATGGTAAATGGGAGTGTTTCCTTAATTTCTCTTTCAGATTTTTCATCATTAGTGTATAGGAATGCAAGAGATTTCTGTGCATTAATTTTGTATCCTGCAACTTTACCATATTCATTGATTAGCTCTAGCAGTTTTCTGGTGGCAGTTTTAGGATTCTCTATGTATAGTATCATGTCATCCGCAACCAGTGACAGTTTTACTTCTTCTTTTCCAATTTGTAGTCCTTTTATTTCTTTTTCTTCTCTGATTGCCGTGGCTAGGACTTCCAGAACTATGTTGAATAATAGTGGTGAGAGTGGACATCCTTGTCTCGTTCCTGATCTTAGAGGAAATGCTTTCAGTTTTTCACCATTGAGAATGATGTTTGCTGTGGGTTTGTCATATATGGCCTTTATTATGTTGAGGTAGGTTCCCTCTATGCCCACTTTCTGGAGAGTTTTTATCAGAAATGGGTGTTGAATTTTGTCAAAAGCTTTTTCTGCATCTATTGAGATGATCATATGGTTTTTATTCTTCAATTTGGTAATATGGTGTATCACATTGATTGATTTGCGTATGTTGAAGAATCCTTGCATCCCTGGGATAAATCCCACTTGATCGTGGTGTATGATCCTTTTAATGTGTGGTTGGATTCTGTTTGCTAGTATTTTGTTGAGGATTTTTGCATCTATATTCATCAGTGATATTGGTCTGTAATTTTCTTTTTTTGTAGTGTCTTTGTCTGGTTTTGGTATCAGGGTGATGGTGGCCTCACAGAATGAGTTTGGGAGTGTTCCTTCCTCTGCAATTTTTTGGAAGAGTTTGAGAAGGATGGGTGTTAGCTCTTCTCTAAATGTTTGATAGAATTCACCTGTGAAGCCATCTGGTCCTGGACTTTTGTTTGTTGGAAGATTTTTAATCACAGTTTCAATTTCATGACTTGTGATTGGTCTGTTCCTATTTTCTGTTTCTTCCTGGTTCAGTCTTGGAAGGTTATACCTTTCTAAGAATTTGTCCATTTCTTCCAGGTTGTCCATTTTATTGGCATAAAGTTGCTTGTAGTAGTCTCTTAGGATGCTTTGTATTTCTGCGGTGTCTGTTGTAACTTCTCCTTTTTCATTTCTGATTTTATTGATTTGAGTCCTCTCCCTCTTTTTCTTGATGAGTCTGGCTAATGGCTTATCCATTTTGTTTATCTTCTCAAAGAACCAACTTTTAGTTTTATTGATCTTTGCTATTGTTGTCTTTGTTTCTATTTCGTTTATTTCTGCTCTGATCTTTAAGATTTCTTTCCTTCTGCTAACTTTGGGTTTTGTTTGTTCTTCTTTCTCTAGTTTCTTTAGGTGTAAGGTTAGATTGTTTACTTGAGATTTTTCTTGTTTCTTTAGGTAGGCTTGTATAGCTATAAACTTCCCTCTTAGAACTGCTTTTGCTGCATCCCATAGGTTTTGGGTCGTCGTGTTTTCATTGTCATTTGTCTCTAGGTATTTTTTTGTTTCCTCTTTGATTTCTTCAGTGATCTCTTGGTTATTTAGTAACGTATTGTTTAGCCTCCATGTGTTTGTCTTTTTTACGTTTTTTTCCCTGTAATTCATTTCTAATCTCATAGCGTTGTGGTCAGAAAAGATGCTTGATATGATTTCAATTTTCTTAAATTTACTGAGGCTTGATTTGTGACCCAAGATGTGATCTATCCTGGAGAACGTTCCGTGCGCACTTGAGAAGAACGTGTAATCTGCTGTTTTTGGGTGGAATGTCCTATATATATCAATTAAATCTATCTGGTCTATTGTGTCATTTAAAGCTTCTGTTTCCTTATTTATTTTCATTTTGGATGATCTGTCCATTGGTGGAAGTGAGGTGTTAAAGTCCCCCACTATTACTGTGTTACTGTCGATTTCCTCTTTTATAGCTGTTAGCAGTTGCCTTATGTATTGAGGTGCTCCTGTGTTGGGTGCATATATATTTATAATTGTTATATCTTCTTCTTGGATTGATCCCTGGATCATTATGTAGTGTCCTTCCTTGTCTCTTGTAACGTTCTTTATTTTAAAGTCTATTTTATCTGATACGAGTATAGCTACTCCAGCTTTCTTTTGATTTCCATTTGCATGGAATATCTTTTTCCATCCCCTTACTTTCAGTCTGTATGTGTCCCTAGGTCTAAAGTGGGTCTCTTGTAGACAGCATATATATGGGTCTTGTTTTTGTATCCATTCAGCCAGTCTATGTCTTTTGGTTGGGGCATTTAATCCATTCACGTTTAAGGTAATTATCGATATGTATGTTCCTATGACCATTTTCTTAATTGTTTTGGGTTTGTTTTTGTAGGTCCTTTTCTTCTCTTGTGTTTCCCACTTAGAGAAGTTCCTTTAGCATTTGTTGTAGAGCTGGTTTGGTGGTGCTGAATTCTCTTAGCTTTTGCTTGTCTGTAAAGCTTTTGATTTCTCCATCAAAGCTAAATGAGATCCTTGCTGGGTAGAGTAATCTTGGTGGTAGGTTCTTCCCTTTCATCACTTTAAGTATATCATGCCACTCCCTTCTGGCTTGCAGAGTTTCTGCTGAGAAATCAGCTGTTAACCTTATGGGAGTTCCCTTGTATGTTATTTGTCGTTTTTCCCTTGCTGCTTTCAATAATTTTTCTTGGTCTTTGATTTTTGCCACTTTGATTACTATGTGTCTCGGCGTGTTTCTCCTTGGGTTTATTCTGTATGGGACTCTCTGCGCTTCCTGGACTTGGGTGGCTATTTCCTTTCCCATGTTAGGGAAGTTTTCGACTATAATCTCTTCAAATATTTTCTCTGGTCCTTTCTCTCTCTCTTCTCCTTCTGGGACCCCTATAATGCGAATGTTGTTGCGTTTAATGTTGTCCCAGAGGTCTCTTAGGCTGTCTTCATTTCGTTTCATTCTTTTTTCTTTAGTCTGTTCCGCAGCAGTGAATTCCACCATTCTGTCTTCCAGGTCACTTATCCGTTCTTCTGCCTCAGTTATTCTGCTATTGATTCCTTCTAGTGTAGTTTTCATTTCGGTTATTGTATTGGTCATCTCTGTTTGTTTGTTCTTTAATTCTTCTAGGTCTTTGTTAACCATTTCTTGCATCTTCTCAATCTTTGCCTCCATTCTTATTCCGAGGTCCTGGATCGTCTTCACTATCATTATTCTGAATTCTTTTTCTGGAAGGTTGCCTATCTCCACTTCATTTAGTTGTTTTTCTGGGGTTTTTTCTTGTTCCTTCATCTGGTACATGGCCCTCTGCCTTTTCATCTTCTCTATCTTTCTGTCACTGTGGTTTTTGGTCCACAGGCTGCAGGATTGTAGTTTCTCTTGCTTCTGCTGTCTGCCCTCTGGTGGTTGAGGCTATCTAAGAGGCTTGATGGGAGGCTCTGGTCCTGACTATTTCTTAAAATCTCATTGATAGGTATTTAATATGATTTTTAAAAATTTATTTATTTATTTAATTTATTTATTTTTGGCTGCGTTGGGTCTTCCTTGCTGCGTGTGTGCTTTCTCCAGTTGCGGTGAGCGGGGGCTACTCTTCGTTGCGGTGCGTGGGCTTCTCATTGCGGTGGCTTCTCTTGTTGCGGAGCACGGGCTCTAGGCGCGCGGGCTTCAGTAGTCGGGGCACGAGGACTCAGTAGTTGTGGCTTTTGGGCTCTAGAGCGCAGGCTCAGTAGTTGTGGCGCACGGGCTTCATTGCTCCGCGGCGTGTGGGAACTTCCCGGACCAGGGCTTGAACCCTTGTCCCCTGCATTGGCAGGCGGATTCTTAACCACTGCGCCAGCAGGGAAGCCCAGGCTCCAGCCTTTTTAAAAATGTGTTCCTTCCACCTTCGTGGAGCCGGCGTAGGGGATGGGGAGGAGTGAGAACCCGATTGGCAGGGGTCCGGTCGCAACCCCGGAAGGGGACGGGGGACGATCTAAGAGGTGGCACCGGGCCACAGTCGACCCCCAGTGACAGCTAACAGCTGCAGTGCTGCCCCTTCCTGCCCCAGGACCTGAGCTCAGGTCCCGGGGCGGCTGGAGAAACGCACTGTTTTTTGGTGAGGTGCTCTTACTTACTGTGTGGAGCTGCTCCGGCTGCCCCGGCGACCACACCCCTGCAGGGCCCTGTGCCCGTCCTCCCTGCCCCCTGCCCAGGGCTCGGAGAACAGCAGTCTCTGTGGGGCAACCCGCTTCCAAGCCCTTCAGTGACCACGGAGGACTGGGAACGGGCTGGGCTACCGGGGAGCCTGGGCATCCAACACCTGAGCTCAGCCCTGGGGGCTCACGTGAGGGCAGGGGCTGGGGGTTGCGGGCGGTGAGCGGAGGGGCCTCCAGCCGGCATCAGCCTGGGCCCTGGACCCGGGGAAAGGCCTCACCCTCTCAGTCCTGACCTGCCGCTCAGGAACCCTGTGGCCCACCAGCCCGAGGCTTGTGTCGCCCGCCATGGACTGCCCGGCACACGGCTGGGGTGCCAACGCCACACCTGGATTTTGCACGGGGACCACCTGGGGGCTCGGTGCACAGGAAGACGAGCAGCCCCCAGGCCCCGACACGCCCCTTCCATATCCATCGAGAGGTGCCTGATGGAAGGCCGGCTGTGCTCCTTTTCAAGCCCCAGGGAATTCACACGAACAGCCCTCCCGGCCACGGGGTGCCTGCCCACCGGCTCTGGGCCTGCGACCAGCCCAGAACACAGAAGGCACCGAAGTGGGTGCAGGGAGCTGAGCCGGGGCTGCAGAAGGGCAGACACCACAGCCTGGTCCACAACCGACTGCCCTAGGGCGGGTGAGAACGGGCGGGCAGGCTGAGGGGAGGACAGAGCGTGGCACCGCCTGCCCGCCTGGGCCACGGGGAGAAGGTCGGGGCGCCGCCCGCGCGCTCGCTCCGCTGCCTGGCGTCCTTTGTGGGGGCGAAGGGCCGGAGGCAGGGCTCCCGAGGAGCTCAAAGGCCCGGGAAGGACACACGGGACGGTCCAGAGCCACCCTACCGCTCCAGTGGTGCAGCACCCTCTCTGAATTCCTACTGCCACCAAAACACATCCCTAAGGCCTTTGGGAAGAATCGCTAGGACCCAGGAAGGCAGCCCCCTGCTGTGGTCCAGACTTCAGCAGCTGCCGATGATCAGAGGGAGCCAGCCGGCCGGCCTTGAGCAGGAGGACAGGACACGGGGACAGGGACAGCCACAGCCGGGCTTCCCACAGCTGTGCCCACCGCCAGAACCAGCTCCAGCCAATCACAGCCCCCGAGATGCCAAACAGTGACGGGCGAGAGGCTGGCAGGAAACTGACACCCCCTCACTGGAGAGCCTGCCCGGCCGGGGTGCGGGGCACCATCCCCGTCTGAACTCACCCCACAGCTCAGCCATCTCCCAGTGACCCAGACGCGTCACCACGGCCCCAGGGCTGATCCCCGACCAAGGTCAGAACTCCCCCCAGTGTGACGGCCCCCATGCCACTCCTGTGGTGGAAGGGACGGCAGGCAGAGACCAGGAGTAGAGTCTTTTTATTAACGGCTGCGTTTTCAAAGAACCGTTTTGTTACCAGGAAAGCTCCCCAGGAAGGGATTGCATTAGTGCAACAAGGGGGAGCCTTGATGCCAGGCTCTCCAGACACTTCCAGGTGGAGACTTTTGGCCTAGGCCGGCCGCCGGGGACTCAGGGGCTGGGAGGACACGCGGCCCCTCCCCCGCCCTGACGGGGCGCTAAGGCACCCGGCCCGCCTGGGTGGGCAAAACCCCGTGCCTTCAGCAGGCCGGCGGCTTGCAGCCCTCAACCTGCAGCCCTTTGCTCAGGAGGAAGGCGTCCTGCGTGGGGTCACAACCCAGGAAGAGCTTCACCATGCCCTTGGCATCCTCGGAGCCCCCTGGCCTCAGAATGCAGCTTCTGTAGTCCATGGCAACCTGACGAGAGGGGGTGGGGCTGCAGGAGGGTGGAGCACCCCCTTCACTGAGGGTGTGGGTGTGGCCACCTCTGCTGTGACTCAAGAAAGGGCAGGGGAGCAGGGGGTCCAGGGCAGGGCCCTCAGAGCCTGGCAGGCCCAGGCGGGCGGCACAAGCATCTAGGCCCAGGCCAAGGACCTCCGTGTTGGTCTGCATGGCAGGCTGGCCTCTCACCTTGCCACTCAGGACGCCCTCCCGCTTGAAACGTGTGTGGAACGTGTCCGCGGAGTACACCTCGCTGCACAGGTAGCCATAGGACTGGGCGTCGTAGCTTCCTGCCAGGCGGCCGAAGGTCGCAAGCAGGTGGGTCCCTGGGACACACGCGGAGAAGCTCCTGCCCGGCCCCCTGGCCGCTCCGTGCCCCTTCCCCAGAGAGGGGGCCTCAAAGCAGCCCTGTCTGAGTCCCCTGCCACTAGAGGGAGTATTGGCCCAACACTTCTAGAAAACGGGGACCTTGCGGGCAACTCAGTGGAGGGACACAAATAAATTTTTGCCGACTTTCTGCTGAAGCTCACGAGGGTTCACCCCGAAGCCTCTTACAAGGTCAGCTGCCCGAGGCTCCGAGGGATGAGTCAGGGCTCACCTTCCAGCACGGGGAGAGCGCGGGTTCAAGCGCTCACGAGGGAGTGAACTGCGTCTCCGCACCGACACGCACGGGCAAACCTCGTCGACGCGTTCCGTCCGGGGTATGAAGCCCTCTCCTGCCTCTTCCAGGCTCTCCAGAAAGCACGTGCAGATACGCCCACCCCACCCTCGGACTCCGCGGGCCACAGCTGGAGGGACCAGCCCAGGAACCGAGGCAGGAAGAGGCCAGAGGTCAGCGGGCCTCGGCCAGAGCCCGTCAGTCGGTCCCCCTTCACACACCACCAGAGGATCCTCTTGACCTGGGCAGTAGCCGCCAAGCGACCGCTAAGGTGGGCCCGGCGTGCACTTGGCTACCTGGCGTGGCTGGGACCCCGAGGACCTCCTGGCAGAGGCGGGCATTCTCCTGGGCCGGGTCCGCGGGCGTCTGCGTGTGCAGGGCCTTGTCCACCTTGGCCAGGACGATCTGGCGCAGGTTGAAGAGGCCTGGAGGGCGGGAGGAAGGAGACGGGGGGCTGGCACTGTGTGCAGGCCGCGCTTTCCAGCCGGGCGGTCCGGGAGCCCCTTTCCTTTCCCTCGGCCCGACCGCACCGGGGTTGGCCAGCCGGGACTTGATGAGTTGGCCAGCAGCTCTGGGGGACGGCGCTGCCCGTGCCCCACCGAGACTGGCAGCAACGCCAGGGCTTCACAGGGCGCGGCGCTCCCGGCCCCAGAGCCTTCCCTCTGGTTCTCATCACCGGCTGTCGCCAGAGTCGCAGGTAACGTGCCTTTCTTGTCGTTTGTCTTTTTTCCGGCCCTCAGCCACGCAAAGGTGTGAAGCCCTGACACTCGCTGCCACGTGGATGCACCCTGAGAACACGATGCTCAGCGAGACAAGTCAGACACAGAAGGGCACACAGGGTGTGACCCCACTGAGGGGGAACATCCAGAACAGGTAGATCCACAGAGTCAGAGTGGGTTCCTGGTTGTCAGGGGCAGGGGAGGGGAGGGAATGATAACTAAAGGCGTGAGGGACATTTTTGGGGTGAGGGAAATGTTCCAAAATAGGGCAGTAGTGACGGCTGCACAGCTCAGTAAAGTGTCCCCACGCGCTCCGGTGCAGCCTGTGAGAGCATTGCTCTCAGGACGAAGGGCTGACCGCAGGAAGACTGAAGGAGCACTGGGTCCTGGGCCCAGACGCTCAGCTGGGGACACCCCCGCCCCCCCGGTGGGGAAGTCCCTGGGACTTGCTGAGCCTCCACCGAGACTGGCAGCAGCCCCAGGGCCTCACAGGGCACGGCGCTCCCGGCCCCAGAGCCTACCCTCTGGTTCTCATCACCGCCTGTCACCAGACTTGCATGCAACGTTCCTTTCTTTTCTTTTGTCTTTTTAAAGGCAACTCTTGAATACACGTATTTAACATGCAGGGAACCAGTCCTGACTCCTTGATCTGCGGCTTCCAGGCTCCAGAGTCTCGAGGACATCCACTTCCATTTTTTTACACGCCCTGTGCGTGGGGTTTGATGATGGAAACTGACACCGAGGGCGTCACCACGTGCGGGGTGACATCAGCGGAAGAATCCCGTGGCGAGGGCCTGCCTGAGAACCACGGGAGAGCCCGGGCCCTCCCCGCCCCCTGCCTGCAGCCCCGCGCCCGCACCCACCTGGGAGCGGAGCTGGTGCATCGCTTGCCAGAACTCATGGAAGTAGGTCTCCAGCTCATCATGCTGCAACAGGGAGGGCGGGTTGGGCGTAGACTTGGTGAAGTTGGCCACCATGGCCGCGATGGCAATCTGGCGCCTCCCATCCTGCTGCAGGCAGCCCGGCTGCAGGCCAAAGCAGGCCATGTGCCCAGACTTCCCTTCCCTGGGGAGGGACGCGGGTGAGGCCCCGCTTCCACAGAGGAGCCCTGGCCCACGGCCGACAGGTTCCCCCACGCATGCACCGAGGGTAGAGGTCCAGGTAGAACTTGCCGATGGATGACCTTGTCCGCGGCCGCGTCCCGGACCGTGTAGAGCCTCACATCTCCGTGACACACGGCACCCTCCTCCAGGTCGAAGGTCAGCCCCAGCAGCTCCTGGGAGATGCCCAGCTACCCGCGCGTGACCACCTGCATGGGGAAGGACTCATCGAGCAGGTATTGGTCCACGTGGTAGCGCGTCTCCTCCCCCTGGTTCATGTAGCAGCACAGGTCCTAGACGTTGATGGGCCCGTCAAAGTGCAGGCCCCGCCTCTGGCACTTGGCCTTCTTTAGGTCCAGGATCACGGCCGCTCCTGCTCCCCGAGGGGCTTCAGCTTCTGGGCCAGCTCATCTGCGGGCGGAGGGGAGAGGTTCGGCTATGTCCCTGTGGCAGCCTCCCAGCCGCCACCCACCCCACGCCCCTCGAGGCAGAATGAAGGGTTGGGGAAGGCGACCCCCAAGGGCTGACACAGTCGGGTCTCAGGCAGCACCACGTCCAGTCAAGGTCCGCCTGACCCTCGGGGAGGCGGGGTTACCTAGGAAAGTGGCCACCACCTGGCTGGTCTTGGCCATGTTCATCTCCAGCACGGAGTCGGCACGCGTGCTGAACCCCAGCAGGCGGGACTTCTGAGCCTGCAGCCTTACCAGCTCCCCGAGGATCGCGCAGTTCTCCTGGAACCCAGAGACGGCCAGCGCTGGGGACCGTGGGCCACGCCCTCCCCACGGGCCCCGGGCCAGGTCTCTGAGGGCGGGCAGGGCTCTCAGGCCACTGGCGGGCACAGCCAATCCCCCTCCCTCCTCCTCCTGGCCCGGATTTCTAGACACTTTGGTGCTGTCCTAACACGTGGTCTTTATGAACACAGGTCCTTTTGGAACCAGAAACGGCGTGAACCGTGATGAGCTCTAAGGCCAAGGGCAGGAAGAAATGTGACCAGGCTCTCCAGGAGCCACCCAGGGGCCTCCCCGGGCTCAACAATACAGACTCGGCTGCCGTGCAGACAGCAGGTCATCCCCACGGCGCCCGAACACCCAGCCCCCTGGACGGCGAGACGCCTGTTGCTGCAGGTGGCCTGGGGCTGGCTGGTGAGGCCCGGCCCCAGGCGTACGCCACCTTCTCTGGGGCCACCTCTCCGGCTCTGCGGTGGGGTTCTCCTGGGAGCCCCCAGTCACCACAGGACCAACGTGGCCTGTCTGCAGCCCAAGAAGGTGGGGACACAGGACTGTCCCCCATGACCCCCACATCACCCACGAGGCCGAGCAAGCACCAGTGGTGTCTGCGGGGAAGATGAAGGGCTCACGCACAGCCCCCATCTACTGAAGATGCTGAACAGGAGAAGCACAGACTGCAGCCACACGCGGTATGGACCAAACGCAAGTGTCCTTGCAGGAACCGATGTCTGAATGTCAAGGCCGTACCCGGGCCACAGTGAGAAGGCCCAGACCCCACGCAAGGCACAGAGAGGAGATGGGGGGAACATCTGCGAATCTGAGCTCATCGGGCATCACCCCAGAAGGAGAGGGAGAGGAGGAGGGAGAGGGAGAGGGAGAGGGAGGGAGGTACAGACGTCTCTCCCTTCCCTGGGGGTTCTCTAGTGCAGCCAAGGCTGAAAAGCACTGCATTTCGGGAGATGGGTCCTCGTGGAAAAGTTAAATAGTAGCTCATGGCATTATCGACACATATTAAAAAGGCCCCAAATCTTGGGGAGTCAGGGAGGGGAGCTGGCGGCTGCCTCGTAAAGGAGGAGAGATTGGGCGTCAGAGGAGGTGCCTGTGCAGCCCGCCGCCGCTGCCCAGGACCCCGCAGACTTCATCTCCCAGCTGTGGTCCCGGGCTGGAAGGCAGCGGGGAGGTCAAGCCGTCCAAGCATCAACCTTGACTTCAGGGCTGATCTAAAAGGCGCCTGGTGTTTGTTGAAGCAGAAGAAAGAGAAAGCAGTGGGGAGAGGAGGGGAGGGGGAGGGAGCTCCCATCAGCCCTTCTCCCTCTCTCCCTCTCTGTCTCCCTCTCTCCCTCCTTCCCTCCCTCCCTCTACCTCCCTGCTTCTCACTCTCACTCTCCCTCCATCTCTCCCTCTGCCTCTCTCCCTCTCCCTCTTTCCCTCTCCCTCTCTCCCTGTCCCCCTTTCCCTGTCCCTGTTTCCCTGTTCTGCTCTTCCGATACCTCATTCCCTCTCCCTCTCTCCCTCTCTCCCTCTCTCCCTCTCCTGCTCCCTCTCCCTCTCCCTCCACCTCCTTCCCTCTCCGGAGAGGGTGCCTGCTTCCTTCTCTGTCTCCCTCTCTGGAGAGGGAAGGAGGTGGAGGGAGAGGGATAGAGGGAGGGAGGGAAAGACAAAGGCGTCTCTCCCTCCCTCCCTCCCTCCCTCTCTCCCTCCCTCTCTCCATCTCCCTCACTCCCTCCCAGAGATGGAGAGACAGAGGAAGAGGCAGAGACAAGGGAGAGGGAGAGGGAGAGAGAGGGGGGAGGGAGGGAGAGAGAGAGAGGTGTCTTCCTCCCTCCCTTTCCCTCTCTCCCTCCCTCTCTCCCTCTCCTGCTCCCTCTCCCTCTCTGGAGAGGGAAGGAGGTGGAGGGAGAGAGAGCAGGAGAGGGAGGGGGGAGAGGGAGAGAGAGGGAGAGAGGGATAGAGGGAGGGAAGGAAAGACAAAGTCGTCTCTCCCTCCCTCCCTCTATCCCTCTCTCCCTCCCTTTATCCCTCTCTCGCTCCCTCTCTCCCACTCCCTCGCTCCCTCTCCTCCCTCTCCCTCTCCCTCCGTCTCTCCATCTCCCTCACTCCCTCCCAGAGACTGAGGAAGAGGCAGAGACAAGGGAGAGGGAGAGGGAGAGAGAGGGGGGAGGGAGGGAGGGAGAGAGAGGTGTCTTCCTCTCTCCCTTTCCCTCTCTCCCTCCCTCTCTCCCTCTCCTGCTCCCTCTCCCTCTCTGGAGAGGGAAGGAGGTGGAGGGAGAGAGAGCAGGAGAGGGAGGGGGGAGAGGGAGAGAGAGGGAGAGAGGGAGGGAAGGAAAGACAAAGACGTCTCTCCCTCCCTCCCTCTATCCCTCTCTCCCTTTATCCCTCTCTCGCTCCCTCTCTCCCACTCCCTCGCTCCCTCTCCTCCCTCTCCCTCTCCCTCCGTCTCTCCATCTCCCTCACTCCCTCCCAGAGACGGAGGAAGAGGCAGAGACAAGGGAGAGGGAGAGGGGGGAGAGAGGGAGAGAGAGAGAGGTCTCTTCCTCCCTCCCTTTCCCTCTCTCCTTCTTCTCTCCCTCTCCCTCTCTCCCCCCTCCCTCTGCTCCTCTCCCTCATCTCTGCCTCTCCCTCCATCTCTCCCTGTCTGAGAGGGAATGAGGGAGCGGGAGAGACGGAGGGAGCGGGAGAGACAGAGGGAGGGAGAGGGAGAAGGAGGGAGGGAGAGGGAGAGAGGAAGGGAAAGGGAGAGGGAGGGAGGGCGAGACATCTCTCCCTCTCCCTCTCCCTCTCCCTTTCCCTTCCTCTCCCTCTCCTAGAGGGAGGGAGGGAGAGGGAGAGACAGAGGGAGAGGAGAGGGAGGGAGCGAAGGAGAGGGGGAGTCGGAGAAGGAGGTAGGGAGAGGGAGAAGGAGAGAGGGTGCCTGCTTCCCTCTCTGTCTCCCTCCCTCCCTCTCCGTGTCCCTCTCTCCCCCCTCTCCCTCTCCCTCTGTCTCTCCCTCTCTGGGAGGGAGAGAGGGAGAGGGAGCAGGAGGGAAAATGATGGAGGGATGGAGAGGGAGAGAGGGTGAGGGAGAGAAGGAGAGGAGGAGGAGAGAGGCAGAGGGAGGGAGGAAGAGACCTCTCCCTCCCTCCCTCTGCCTCCCTCCTTCTCCTCCCTCTTCTCCCTCTCTCTCCAACTCTCCCTCTCCCTCCGTCTCTCCATCTCCCTCACTCCCTCCCAGAGAGGGAGAGACAGAGGTAGAGGCAGAGCAGAACACGGAAACAAGGACAGGGAAACAGGCACAGGGAGAGAGGCAGGGACAGAGGGAGAGGAGAGGGAAGAGGGAGAGGAAAGAGAGGGAGGGAGAGAGGGAGAGACAGATGGAGAGAGAGGGAGGGAGAGAGAGAGAGGGAGAGGGAAAGAGGTAGAGGGAGAGCAGAACAGGGAAAGAGGGACAGGGAGGGAGAGAGGGAGGAGAGGAAGCAGGGAGAAAAGAGAGAAAGAACACACCATCTACATTTCTGTCAGATGACACCGGGGATCCTTACACAACCAGGAGAAAATAACACAGGGAGGCTCTTTCTCAGCTGGAACTGGCACTGCAGAGGGGGCCAAACACCACCAGGCTGGCCACACATGTCCAGCCGCCGCTCCAGCCCCGTCAGCCGTGAGTCCGGTCACCAGGGCTCTGAGTGTCTGCTCCAGGGAGCTGGGGTTCACCCTCTCACCGGGGAGGCCGGGCCAAGACCGCGGGGCCCCGGGCTGGACACATAGGGGGGAAAAGCATCCCCACAGGACAGCTTGTGCGAGCAGATTCAGCTGCCAGATTCTAGAGGCCCGGGACCACCCTGTGGCCCGTGAAAAACAGGAGGCCACGAGGGTCTTGCATCGTGATTCCTGTCCGTTGGACTGTAAAGTTTATGTAGGGAATCTTGCAAACAGTGGTAACAAGGCTGAATTGGAACGAGATTTAGGCTATTACGGACCACTCTGAAGTGTGTGGGTTGCTAAAAGCCCTCCCGGCTTCGCTCTTGTTGAATGTGAAGATCCCCGAGATGCAGCCGATGCTGTCCGAGAACTAGATGGGAGAACACTATGTGGCTGCCGAGTAAGAGTGGACCTGTCGAATGGGGAAAAGAGAAGTCGAAATCGTGACCGCCTCCTTCTTGGGGTCGTCGCCCTCGAGATGATTATCGGAGGAGGAGTCCTCCACCTCCCACACATCTCCAAGATGGAGAGCCTTCTCCGTCAGCCAGAGCAGGTCCCTTTCTAGATATAGGAGAAGAGAGAGATGACTGTCCCAGGAGAGAAATCACAAGCCGTCCCGATCTTTCTCTAGGTCTCCTAGCCGATCTAGGTCAAATGAAAGGAAATAGAAGACCACTTTGCAAGAGGAGTGGTGTACAGGCAATAACTTCATTTGACAGGAGTATGTACAGAAAATTCAAGTTTGGTTTGAGACTTCTGAAGCTTGGTGCACTTTTTAAATGTTTTAGTTGTTCACATTTGTTTGTCTCTTGGGACAGTGACCCATAAAGGTGTCATTCTCTATGGTTTGAAATGGGTCACATGAGGCATGTGATATGAAGAATTGTTACCTTCCAATGTTCCCTTAAGCAAAATTGAATTTGCTTTGAATTTTTGGTCTTGCCTAGACTGATAATAAAACTTTAACTCCTGCCCACCTAAAGTGTGATGTTTACTATTATGGAAACAACACTGGCAAAAGTGTAAAAGACTTTCTGTAGCTGGGATATGGTATGCAGCTGTAGTTAAGCAAGCAGTCTTTAAAAGGTGCTGTGAACACAAGCCAGCAGGTAAAAATGAAAGCCACACCCTTACCCTAGATTAGAGGTTTAAAAATTCCACTAGTCTTCACACGGGACAAGAGGTTGTCCAGGGAGTTGAGAATCTAAGAAGTTTCAAGGAAGTTAGTTTACCTTTGAGTTAGGTCATAAGTCCCCTCTGTGATTGCTGTACATGAATACATAGCTCTTTGTAATATTTTTTGGAAATCTGAGATGATCAAGATACCAATGTCCTGCCGGATTAAGAGTATTGTAGAGCTGAACTTTGAGTTACTGTGCAATTTTTTTTTTCATGCTGTCATTTGTAATATGTTTTGTGAGAATCCTTGGGATTAAAGTTTTGGTTGCAAAAGAAAAGAAGAAAAGAAAAGAATCCGCCTGCCAGTGCAGGGGACACAGGTTCAAGCCCTGGTCCGGGAAGATCCCAGGTGCCGCAGATCAACTAAGCCCGTGGGCCACAACTACTGAGCCTGCGCTCTAGATCCTGGGAGCCAGAACTACTGAGCCCCCACGCACAACTACAGAAGCCCGCACGCAACGAAGACCCAACGCAGCAAAAAAAAAAAAAAAAAAAAAAAAAGACGCTACTGGCCCGGTGATCAAGGGTAAAATCATTTGTCATAAGTCCCGTTGATGGTGTGTATCCTTGATGTGACCTGAGGAGAATGGCATTTTTATCTCTGTCTGGATCTTCCGCCCCAAACCCCATAACTCCAGACCAACCATAAGAAAACATCAGAAAACAAACAGACAAACAAATTGAGGGACAAAATACCTGACCAGTCCTCCTCAAAACTTTCAAGGTATCAAAACCCAGGGACATCTGAGAAATGTCACAGCCCAGAGGAGACTGGGACAGAAAAAGGATGTTAGGGGAAAACTAGGGAAATGCTAATGAAGTGTGGACTTTAGTTAATAACAATGTATCCATCTTGGTTCCTTAGTTGGATAAACATGTCATACTAACGTACTAACGTGTTGGAGATAGGGTTACTGGGTCAGGGTCCACGGCACTCTACACTCTGTACAGATCTTTGCCACTTTTTTGTAACTCTAAGCTATTCTAAAATTAAGCGAGTACTGAACAGAGATAAGAATGTTATTTCCCTGATTTGAACATGCCTGAGTTTCTTTTCATGGTCACATTTTTGCTATCTGGATGTGTCTTGGAATCAGTAGCAAAGGAGAGTTGCCAGCCCCTGGAAAGATGTGGGTGGTTTGCAGGTGGCTTGCTCTGGAGCTGAAGACCACGGTGGGAAGTCTGCAGCCTCGGGCTGCACTTAGAACCATGGGAGGGGATGGGCCAGCTCAGTTAGGGATGGAACCTATAAGTAAAACTTTTTTCTTTTCCATTATGGCTTATCACAGGATGTTGAATATAGTTCCCTGTGCTAGACAGTAGGATGTTGTAGTTTATCCATCCTATATTTAATAGTTTGCATCTGCTAACCCCAAACTCCCAATCCAACCCTCCCTCACTCTTTCTCCCCCTTGGCAACCACAAGTCTGTTCTCTATGTCTGTGAGTCTGTTTTTGTTTCGTAGACGAGTTCATTTGTGTCGTATTTTAGATTTCACATATAAGTGAGATCATATGATATGTGTCTTTCTCTTCTGACTTACTTCACTTAGTATGGTAATCTCTAGGTCCATCCACATTGCTGCAAATAGCATTATTTCATTCTTTTTATGGCTGGATAATATCCCATTGTATATATGTACCACATCTTCTTTATCCATTCATCCATCAGTGGACATTTAGGTAGCTTCCATGTCTTGGCTATTGTAAATAGTGCTGCAATGAACATTGGGGTGCATGTATCTTGTCTTTCTTTTTTTTTCTTTCTTCCTTTCTTCCTCCCTTTCTTTCCTCCTTTCTTTCTTTCTTCCTTTCTTCCTTTATTTCTTTCTTCCTTTCTTTCTTCCTTGCTTCCTTCCCTTCTTTCTTTCTTTCTCTCTCTCCCTCTCTCTCTTTCTTTCTCTCTTTCTTTCTTTTTCTTTCTTTCTTTGTTTTTTTTTTTGTCACACAGCATGTGAGATCTTAGTTCCCTGACCAGAGATGGAACCCATGCCCCCCGCACTGGAAGCACGGAGTCTTAACCACTGGAGCACCAAGGAGATCCCAGGGGTGTGTGTATAGTTTTGAATTAGAGTTTTCTCCAGATCTATGCCCAGGAGTGGAATTGCGGGACCCTATGGCAGCTGTATCTGTTGCTGCACGTCTCACATCAACCACCTGCACTCCAATCCTTGCTCTCAACGTCATCTTTGGGGAACCCAACCTGCGACAGGGACCTTGACAAGAAGAAATGGCTCAGGGAAAAGCTACCTGCACAGGGAGGAGATAGAGGCCATCGCCCCTGGGGTGCGGCGCGGAGAGTGGGCACAGAGATTTGTCATTTCACCCCCGATGCCCATCTCAGCCCTCCTGGCTGCCCCACTCTAGGTCACCTCGGGATACAGAGGTGACCCGGTTAGAGTCCCTGCCTGTGCAGGAATCTGGGGGCACCAGCGGGTCTGAATAATATTAGTGCAGGGTCTCCCCTGCGGCACTGGGGTTATTCGGGGCGGGTCATCCTCTGCTGAGGGCCCCTCCTGGGCACTGTGTGGGGTTTAGCAGCAGCCCTGGCCACACCCCTTTGATTCCAGGGGCCCCTCCCCCCCAGTTGTGACAACCACAGATTTTCCCCACACATCACGGAAGAACTGGGTGAGGCGGGGGCAGGATGGCCCTGGGCGAGGACAGCTGTGTTGAAGCAACCAGCCTGGCCCAGGGCAAGGTCTGCCCCAATCCCGTCAGCGCCTGCATTTAGACCTGCCCCTTTCCTCTCCCACCTCCTCTGCCCTGCAGTGGTCTCCGAGACATCATCGCCATGTGATAAATCACACCTTCTCAGTCGACTGTTTGCTGCCCTCGCTAGAACGTGAGCTCTTTGAGGACAGGGATGCTGTTATGTCCCCAGCACCTAGAAGAGTGTCTGCTGTGTAGTAGATGCTTCATAAATACTTGCTGAATAAAGGAGTTGAATAAAGGGATGAGTGGATGGATGAATGAAGGTTACAATGGAAGGAGGGGGGAGATTCCCTTTCTGGCTCTCGGGGGTTGGGAGATCAAGTGAAAGATCCGTCCTAAATAGGCTGATCAGCCTTCTGGGGTTCCCCGGGACTGAGGGTTTCCCCAGAGTTCCAGCGCTCAAACCTGAGCGGTCCTGGGCAAACTGGGGGCGGGTGTTGGTCACCCTATCTAAACACAGTAACAATTCCAGCTGCAATAGCAATGGCCAATGACCTCTATGGTCTTATTGACCATGCACAGTTCTTTACCTGGCAGGGAAGGGTGGGCCGGGATGGGAATTCTGGTGATCCAGGGCGGGTGAGGGCACACCCCGGGCTTGTGCAGGGGAGTCCAGGAAGGTTCTGGAGGAAGTGACAGTGACACAGGGGGGAGGGAGGAGTCTAAGGAAGAACATCCCACATGACAACGTGTGCCAATGGCCCTGGGCCCAAGGTCACACCTGACCAGGGCTTGCCTTTTTTTTTTTTTTTCTAATTTACTTTTTCCCACATGGATATGCAATTGTCCTAATGCCATTTATTGAAAACTCCTTAATTTCCCCACTTTCTGTCATATCAAGTTCTCATAGATCTGTTTCTGGACCTTTATTCTATACCATAGAGCTATACGTCCCATCCTTGCACGACTGGGGCTGTTTCATCACTATAACTTTATTTTTTATTCATTTATTTTTCTTGGCCATGCCGTGCGGCATGTGGGATCTTATTTCCCTGACCAGGGATCGAACCCGCGCCCCCTGCCAGTGGAAGCTCGGAGTCTTAATCACTGGACCTCCAGGGAAGTCCCCAGGGTTTGCTTTGACATCCATCGAATGGTGGCAGGTGGGCACGGGGAGCAGCTGTCTCTGAGCCATCCTGTGTAGAAATGCAGGCTGGAGGGGAGGACAGATGGAGCGGGAGGGGAAGAAGCGGAGGAGGGAGGGAGGGCGGGCGAGAGACAGACAGAGCATGAAAGCTGAAAAGAGCTCCTAGTGCCGGGAGCCTTGGAGCCAGAGCCTGGGAGCCAGGGTGACTGGCTCTCCTCCCTGGTGTGTGTGTGTGTGTGTTGCGGGGGGTGGCTCTGGGCTTCTCAGGCTGGGAATGGGGTGCACAGAGCAGGGACGGAGCAGGGACCCTTCTCTCTGGGACCTCGTGGGCCATCCTCAGCTCACAAAGCTGAGCCACTCCTGGCCCTACGAGTGGGGGGGCTTATCCTCCCTGTCCCCTGGATCACACCCCCTCACACACAACTTCCCCGTGTGTGTTCCCAGCAACCAAGAGAATCTGTTTTTAAAAGATTTGGGGGAGGGGGGTAAACATACAAACAAGAGCAGAATGGATACTTTTTCAGAATGTGAATGGCTCTGTGTAAGCCCACCCCCAGGGTAACCACAGTCCTGACCTCTAACACCCTTGACGAGTCAGCCTTGGTCTGGGCTTGCGGACCCACGGAAGCTTCCTCATCCCCTCCTTCAGATCCCGTCTCTCCCTTGGCGTCTTTGTGAGAAGCACCCGGGGAAGTGGGACTGCTAGGCTGTACTGCTGCTAGAACTCCACCTGGGCTCCACCAGGCTCCAGCCCCCCACCCTGTGCACCTCTCTGACCCTGAGGCACCTCAACTGGTAGCAGCCGCATCACCTTCCCTCCTGGGACTTGTGACACTTAAGGGAGACACCGCAAGGACAAGCCTTTGGCTCCCTGGCTGGCAAAGAGCAGGTGCTCAATTGTCATAAGTGTCCGTATCAGTGAGGGTTCTCCAGACAAACAGAAGCCATAGGGTGTGTGTGTGTATATACACACACACGTACATATGTACACGCGTACAAAAATATACAGCAGTGTATCTATGCAGTATGCATACACACATATACACATATAGTATATACAATACACACCTACCTGTATACACACATATAAAAGGCATAGTTTGTATATCTACAGTATGTATACACACATATGCACATAACATATACAATACCCACATACATAGACACTATACATACACACATATAAAATGCATCGTTTGTATGTATACAGTATGCACACATACGTATAACATATGCAATATACACACCTAGGTACATATATGTCATACATATAGACACACATACAAAGATATTTAGGTGTGTATATAGACAGTATACATACATACACATATAATACATGCAATACGTACACGTACATACATATAGACACACATATACACCTACATATAAAAGCATATAGCATAAAAATATATATGTACTGTATATATAAATTCATCGTATGTACACGTACATATATCATATATATCAGATATATACATATATACAATGTATACACACACATACACACCTATATGTAAATATGCGCATGTACATACACATATAAATACATACGCAAGTGTGTATATAACAGTATATACATATATACATGTAACACCTAGAAACATATACACATACAGGTATACAACATATATACACACCTATATATAAATACACACTGTATACATACATACAGTGTACATAAACTGTATATCTACACACACCCATATATCAATATATGGGTGTGTGTATATACACAGCATGTTCACATTTATAAAATGTATACTATATATATGCACATACATACATGTATACAATATATACACACAAATATATAGGCTTGTATGTATACTGTATATAGTACTTACACATATACTACAAACGCACGCACATATAAACATATGTGTATACATATATATAATATGTATGCACACATATAGAAATTAATAGGCTTGTATATATTCAGCATTTTTACATATATAGTTTTGTTTTAAGGAGTTGACTCATGTGACCGTGAGGCAGGCAAGTCAGGGCAGGACTCTGGGCTGGAGACACAGGGAAGAGCTGATGTCCCAAGGCCATTGGAGGAACAGTTCCCTCTTTCTTCGGAACCTCATTTTTCTCTCCAGTCCTTCAGCTGATGGACCAGGCCCACCCACGCCACGGCATTGACAATCTCCTTTACCCAAGGTGGACCAATTTCAGTGTTCATCTCTTCTGAAAAATACCTTCCTGGCCACATCTGGAATAATGTTTGTGGTTGCCGGGGCCCCACGCAGTGCGCACATGAGATTAACCATCCCCGTGGCGATGATGACACTTTATTTTCTCCCTTGACCATTGTCACTACTATTCCAATTAAAATGGCAGCGCCATGAGGGCAGGGCATTTCCTTTTTTGCCAGTACTGAGCGTCCAGGGTCTGGTGCCTAGCATAGGCTAAATACAGGGCATTTTTGTGAACAGAAGCCGGGATTCCGGCTGTCATATTTAATGAGGAATTATAGTCTTATTATTGGGTGGGGGGTGTGTGTGTGTGTGTGTGTCACGGTACGTCAAGGGCGGGAGTCGAACCCGCCACCCCAAGCCCCGAGGGGGTCTCCCCGGGTCCCGACTTCGGGCCGGTGCGGGTGGCCGGGGGCAGCCGAAGACGTGCGTGCGTGCGTGCGTGCGTGCGTAGGTGGAGCGGGCGAGTCCACGGGGTGGGCGGCGCGCGCGCGCCGCGAGTGAGTGGTTCAGCCCGGCCCCGGCTCATTGTGCTCGCCTCACGCCGGCCCGAGTTGGCGGCAGCGCTGGAGGTCCCGGGCCTGTGACCACAAAGAGGGAGCCGGGGGCCAGACGGGAGCGCGGCGGCGGCGGCGGCGGCGGCGGCGGTGGCTGAGGTCCAGGCCAGGCCCCCTCCCCTCAGCCTCCCGCCCGCCCGCCTGCCCGCCTGCCCGCCTGCCCCGCCCCCGCCGGCGGGCGTCCCGCCCCTCCCCCCAACCGCCAGACTAGCCTGGTGCGGGGGCCGCGCGCGAAGACATGGGGGAGAAGTTGGAGCCCAGGCTGGAGTCGTCCGTGGGGGCCGAGCCCGCCGTCTACCCGTGGCCGCTGCCGGTCTACGTGAGTGCCACCCGTCCCCTCTTCCCGGACCCCCGCCCCTCTTCCCCCACGGCGCGCGCTGAGCCCACCGAGAAACGGAGCGACTCGAGTCGCCAGACCCTCTTTGGAGCCCCCCTTCCCGCCCCGCCGTGGTTCTCCGCGGCCGTGTCCAGCCCCCGCGCGCAGGGTGGGCAGAGGGGAGCCGGGGCCGGCCGGGGGCGCAGACTCGGCCGCGGGGACCCCGCGCTTCCGAGGGGCGCCCGAGCCGGGCTGCCGTTGGCTCTGTAGGGCTGGGGACCCCGGTCCCCCCGGGCCTGGACTGCCGGCGGGCTTGCCCTTCCGTACTTTATGATCTGACATGTAGGGTTTCTTTTTCCTGGTAGTTTATTCTTAGCGCTGTCAACGTGCTTAGCTTTTTTATTTTTGAGGACACCCTTTCCTTCCTCTCTCCAGTTTTTTGTGTTTTTGTTTTGTGGTGTTTTAGTTAGGCATTTTGTCCCTCTGATCTTGAGTGGGTGGGCTGGCTGGACCCTTGGAGAGGAGGCGTTGTCTCCCCTAATTTGAGTGGGTGGGCTGGCAGGGCCCTTGGAACGGAGGCATTGTGTCCTGTAATTTTAGTGGGTGGGCTGGCTGGACCCTTGGAGAGGAGGCATCCTGTCCCCTGATCTTGAGTGGCCTTTGGCAAATGACACGCCGAACGGAAATTTACACAGGCGTCCGGTGATTCCAGAAATGCAGGGTGTCCGGGCAGGTGGGCGCCCGGCCTCTCGTCCCCCGTGGCGGCGTGGTGCGCGTGTTGTTGTCTCAGGGTTTACGCTTGGGCCCTGCAGCCCACCTTCGGGAGGGAAAGCGCAGCGGGCGCCTTGGGCCGGCGCCTTTGGGGCGCCCTTTCGTGCGCTCGGCTTGCGGGGGACCGGCCTGCAGGGGAGCCGGCGGGGAAGCCCGCGCGACCCGCCGCCCCTCGCGCGGGCTCCGTGTGTCTCAGTTTGTGGAAACTGTGTCGCGGCCGGGTGCGGGTCGGGACGCTGGGACCGCCTGGGAGCCGTTGTTGACTCCGGTCCCCGGTTCTCCGCAGTTCTCCGAGGTCGGAGGGTTTCCAGCCCGCCACTGCGCGCTGGCGCCTTCTATTTTTTTGCTCTTCCTGTGGCCAGAGGCGCGGCTGAGTTGTGCACCCATCCCTCACTCTCCGTGTCCCTCTTCCTTTATTGTCTGGTTACTCGCTGGTTACTTTCCTCCCTCCCATTTTATCATTATCTGTGAGTTTTATTAACATGACGTTTACTCCCTCTTTTAAATTAATAATGAAGGAAACTGTGAAATGGTACTTTTATCTTTAATGGCTGATGCTGTAAAAGTGACAATTGCAATGCAAGCATCTTTCCCTCACTTGACTCCTGTCATGCATCTCAGTAGTGTCTCTGTGACAGGACTTGAAATGATAGCACCCACATCTCTTGCAGCTCATTCACACTGAAGGGATATAATCCTCGGTTTGCTATCACAGCCACTTGCCCAGCTCAGACTGTGATGTCACAAACCAAAGATGATTCTCCCTCAGCAGGAAGAAGCCGGAGAGATGAATCTCCCCCATGATGGACCATCAGCCTTATTCAAATTTGGTCACTTCATGAAGAAAAATTAACCATAATAAAGATCAAAGATACCGGCTAGTTGAAATACCCTGTTGAATTAAGCTTGAAAAACTTTTCCATGATACTGGAATGAAGGAAGTTCTTTCAAAATTCTAAGGAAAAATTTGAGAGTTATAATAATGCAGATATCAGTAAATATTTATGGAATTAAAAATATTATGTAGTGCTGGTCCCTTTAAATGTTAACACTTAAAAATAACTTCTAGGTATGTTTCTTATTTTCTATGCAAAATCATGTGGCTTGCTATTTCAGACAAAGATGACATATCAATCTGAAAAGAGTCGGCAAAGACACAAAATGGATGTACTTTCTCTTGACCTATACACCTACTTTTATGTTCTCATGGTTTAAATAAAAAGTACAGCTTTTGGGTTATTTAAGAAGAGCAGAAGCTAAAAA
The DNA here is from genome assembly GCF_028021215.1 of Eschrichtius robustus. NCBI lineage: Eukaryota > Metazoa > Chordata > Mammalia > Artiodactyla > Eschrichtiidae > Eschrichtius > Eschrichtius robustus. The sequence continues at coordinate 79,673,745 of NC_090824.1, forward strand.
TACAGTACTAAATATCATTGCAAGGATTTGGTAGCCAAAACATTTGCTCCATTTCTAGGAAAGAATCCATTAAGACAAAATTATATTACTTTTATAATATAATACTTTTTATATCGTGTGCGCTTGAAAAACATTCTAAGTTACAGAAACAATTAGACAGTCATTGAGTACTCCCCAAGATGTTCAAAATCTCTTTAGTTGTTAAATCTATCAACACACAACACAAAAACTCTCATAAATAAACCACATCTTCAGGTATCCAACCAAATCTTCTAGCATAAAATTCCTTATCCGTTTGTACCCATGAGATGCTAAAGTTGAAGCAGTTTTCAACTTGAATCATTGATAAATGATGTGTTAAAAATTAGCTAATGTTTTTATTCTTTACTTTTTCACTTAAAATGAAGAAGAAACTGTAGATTGGGCTAATTTGGAATAAATTGCTATAGAGTTGTTTTTGGAAAGCTGTTATTTAAATCTCAATAATCATTATTCAGAATGGGTTATTATAGAGGAATAGCTTGATTTAGATAGGAAAGAGAAATGAAGGTTCACTGGGACTGATGCTAACCAGGGCTAAAGGGGAGGTGGGTTTGCTCATCCATTGTCTTTAGAAGATAAATCATAGAAGCAACGTCCCTAACCTGGTGGGACCTGGGTCTCTTTGTACATTACAATGAGTAAATAAAATCCAGAAGACTTGAGGAATGTCATTTTATACCCCCTTCAGTTCTATCTATTGGAAGCAAATTGTTTGAGTATAATATTGTTAATCTCTTCTTTTTGCCTAAGTTAAACAACTCTTTGAGTTGAAATAGTTTTGTAACTTAAAAAATATATGCCTATTTTCAAAGCATGTCAGGTTACAAAATATAATGAGGAAAAAGATGAATTCTTAAGGGTTCAGGTCCATGTCAGTACAGTTAAAAAATACTTTTAGTGAGGGCTGGTGTACAAAGTACTTTGAAATTTTTAAATAAACATTTTTCTCTGCAACAAATTGATACACTACAGTATTACTGCTTGTATTTGAATTGCTGCTTTCCTTTACTGGAAAATGACGGGTGAATTTCTGTAATGAATTCCGACTTATGACATTTAAGGTTATTTATAGACTGTCTTGAAGAGAGTGATGGGATCATGTAATTTACTCTATTAATTAAAAGTTGAAAGAAGGAAAGAATTCAGTGAAATGGAAGAATTTCAAATTTGACTTATCAGGCAAGTACTGAATAATTACTTTAGATAGATTTCCCTATATTATCGGAAGATAATCTCCTATATCATCTCTTACCACCATCAGAAAACCACCCCCCAAAAGGGGGACCTCATTCATATTGAAAATAACTTCTTAACGTGCAGGCATTACAGTAGGGCATTCTAGACACTGGGGGAGGGAAAAACCATTGTATTTTTTTCTAACATTCATGTTCAACTTATTTCCAAAGTTCTTTAAAGTGTGGCATTCTTACAGGTGGACAATGTTGCTGAACAAGCGTTTGTTTCTTCCCTTTTCTTCCCCCAGGCTCAAAGATTTGGAAAGAGATAGTTAACAGAAAAGGTAAGGTAATCTCCACCTTAACAAAATATATGATCAAATGTGACCATTTGACAGATACTATGTAGTTCATAAAAACAAAATTAAGTGGAATTGGCTCTCTTTTCCCTAAAGTTGAGGATGACGTGGATGTTTCTGTCTAATGTGCTGTACTAATAGGCTATTATGGATTAGCTTTTGGTAACTCATCGAGTTTCCCAGTCTGGGTTCCGTACCATCAAGTCTGGATTATAACTTGTCCTGGTCACACTGTTTTTCCAAATCAGTTTTGTTCTAGTACTCTATTATGTGTCTGTTTCACCTCTAATCTTTCCATTTGTCACCACTCTGGAGATGGTGTGTGATATGATCTTAACGGAAACATCAGGAACATGTCTTGTGAATATTTAGTTTTCTTTTTGGCCGACTCAGCATTGCCTGCCATTCAGTCATTGTTATGTGACCAGGCAGTGTAACTATTTGTGTATTAGTCCATTGGTTCCTACCTTGGGAATGTGGAGACTTGTAAACCTCTGTCCTTCCCTTAGGAATGCATGAAGGAGAAACGGAATCTCTTGCGTGAATTTCTGCAGACAGAAATAAAGAATCAGTTGTGTGACTTGAAAACCAAACTACATAGAGAAGAATTATCAGAGGTAAGTCGTCAGCATCCCGGCGGCTAGAAAACGTTTCCTCCCATGTAACTTGTCTGTGACCAGGGAGGCAGAATAATCCCACCTCTCCCTGTTCCCTGATAGTTATGAAGGAAGCGCCTGTGTTTCCTTATTCTCTCATGGCCCCTTGTTTACAGTCACTGCTACTTAAATGATCCTTTCCTGCTGTAGGAGGGCTACCTGGCTCAAGGCAGATCCCTTTTAAATAAAGATTTGTCCTTGGAGAACAGAGCTCATGCTTTCAGTTGGGAAGTGAACGGCTGTCTAGAAAACGGGAGCCAGACAAGTGGTGAGGAGCGCAGAGTGGAAATAGCAGAGAAAAACAAGTCCCCCAAACCTGTTTCCAAACTTTGCATGCCCAGGAGAAGCAAGTCCGATGGAGAAACAAACTGTAAGAGCGCTTGACTCGTTTGACCTCGTTGGAATCTGGTACCACCTAAGGGGAGGACAGACTTGGCGCCATAGGGTCTGTCTGTTCCCCCCCCACACAACCCCTCCACCGGCAGTACTTGTTTTTTGTGTATCCTTTTTTTTGGTGGGGGGATGGCTGTGTTGCTCGGCTTGTACCATCTTAGTTCTCCAACCAGGGATCGAACCCCGGCCCTTGGCAGTGAGAGTGCCGAGTCTTAACCACTGGACCGCCGTGGAATTCCCTCTTGTGTATACGTCTAACTAGCTTAGATATATACTTTAAATTTTTGTCTTCAACCAAGTTATAGAGCATTAGATCCCCAAATGCGGTTGAATTTATGAGGTATAAGATAACAGGAGCTGCTGATATCTATGACTTGTAAGTTACATGCCTGTTTAAGCTAAACATTTATTCTTAGACTCCTTCCCCACTTGTAGTCAGAGTAACTCTTCTGGAATTTTTAAAAAAAGAGCATGGGACTTGAGCTCAGGTCAGGTGCTTGGCCACTTCATCTTTTGACGAAATAAACGGAGGCTCTGTTTCCTTGTGCGTCTCAGGGTTGGGCCCCTCATACAAGAGCTTGTGTTGAAATGGCCCAGCAGACTGGCAGGTGCTAATTTGATGAGTTTATCAAGATGGTGGTTGCTGAGAATAAGAAGAGAAGGTTACTTAATCCTCAGAACCTGGTCTCTGCACCAGCTTGGTAATGCTGAAGAACTGTACCTTGGCTGTGAACTCTTTATTCCTAGTGGCTTTTTTGTTTCTTTTTCTTTAAGCAGCTGAAGTCTCATCTAGCCCCAGGATTAGAAGGCAAACTGCCAGGCAGACCACCATCACATCTCATTTCACAAGGAGGTCAGTATATAATGAATGGACAGCCCCCATTTTAGGGGCCAACGGTTTTTGGTAAAACACATATAAATTAGTAGGATGTAACTTAGTAATTCTGACTTCCACATTGCTTCGGTTTTCCTTTTGATATTCTGTTATTAGACATTCGTGAACAGCATTTCTGAAGATCTCATCCATTTTTACTCTTCACATAGGCAACTTCAAATGTACATGCACAGAATTACCAAGGATAGTAAAATGAACCCCTGTGTACCTATCACCCAGTGTCAACAGTTAACATCTCCTGGCTGTTGTTTCATCTATACCCCCACATGCTCCAAGTGAAAATTGTTCCAAATGGATTACAGCTCCATACCCACCCATCTCCTCCCAGTTGGATTACTTTGAAACAAATCGGACAGGTCATCTTATCCACACATACTGTATTTCTAGATGACAAGGTCTCTTTCTCTGACAAGTTTTTTATTCATATTTTGCCATAATTGCTAACATCTAGCAAACAGTCTTTTGAAGAAGACAAAACAGGCCTTATAAAGTGTAACAGTTCCTTACTAACAAATATATAGCAGTGTTCATTCTTCCCCTTGTGTAACAGAGTTTGGTTGATTTGCTCCTTAAGCCTTTCGAGTGATAGATTCCTTATCTTCTTGCCATTGATTTAAAGAAAATAGGTCTTTTTTTCTAATAGCGTCTAGGTCTGGCTGACTGCATCGTTTTGGTGGTTAATGTGTTCCCTTGCCTCCAGTTTTCTGTAAACTGGTAGTTAGGTCTAGAGTCTTGATCAGATTCCAGCTTTATTTTGTGAGACTTCATTGACAGCATGGGGCTGTCCATCAGAGGCATGTAATGTCTCTTCGGTGATTGTAGCAGCCATTGATCAAAGTCTAGATCCATTATTTCTTAAGGTTTGCAAAATGGTGGTATTCTAAACCTGTCATCCAAAGAAACATTAAGCTCGAAGCTTCTTTTAATGTCCTGGCAAAAAGGGCTTCTCAGAGGGAAGAGGGGACCATGCCCTGAATCTTTCCAAAGAGAGGGTACTCTTGGTAGGGAGGAATATGAGTTGTTTCGTGCCCACTGGAGGTCTAGGGTCTGGTGAGCTAACAGTTGGCTTTACTGTGTGTGTGTGTGTGACAGGCCTGCCAAACGGAAACCTGAGGAAGACCCTGAAAAAGCAAAATCGGATGATTCTGTCGATGAAGAAGAAAAAGACCAGGTAGGGCTCGCATTTAAGTTTCTTAACTCTGCCTTTTTTTGGTACACTTGCTGGTAATTGTGAATTTATACTTGGTCTGTCTATGGACCGTAAGTGACCGAGAGGGTGTTAGAACACACCCCTGGACCCAGGGCAGTACGAAGTGTATCATGGTTAGCCCCGAGGACTCAGCAGGCCCGTAACTTTGGTCTGTTCTCTCCTGTCTACCTTCCTACGTCTCCAGCTGTCAAGATTTGACAGTCGAACCAGCAGATGTGATGTGTTCAAAGCATTTGCTTCTGATGTCAGATAAGCTCCTTTCCCACATCGAATTTCTCTATAAAAGCAGAATTGTCGTGTTATTATGTGTATTGTAACAATGCTGCTTAGACTTTTTAGGTTAGAAAACTGGTGGCTTGCCAGAGACCTCCAATATAGAAAATGTCAGTCTCCAGCACTGTCTCATGTGACTTGAGGGGCAAACCTAGGTACTACCAGATGGTCACACGCTCTCTATTTCATTCCTGCCACAGGATTAGCTGTGTAAGTCGGGAAGTCTGTAGGTTTACAGGTGGGTAGTAAATGCCCTGTTACCTGCTAAAGATGAGTATCCGTGGTTTGCTCTAAGGCAGGGTTTCTCAACCAAGGCATTGACTTTTGGGGCCAGATAAACCTTTGCTGTGGTGTGTGAGTCCTGTGCATCGTAGAGTGTTTAGCAAGGTCCCGACCTCTTACTCACTAGGTGCCCGTAACATTCCCTCTCTCTCCTCCCAGTCGTGACAGCCAAAATCACCTTCAGACTTCCCCAGATGTCCCCTGGGGGGCACAGTTGCACTCAGTGAGAAGCAGTGGACTCAAGGCTACCAATATCTTTGAGGTAGACTTGACGTCCTGTTGTGAAAGACATACTCATTCTCCTGTTTTTATTTTGGAAATTAGATGCCACTGTTCATGATCGTTATTCAGATGTCTGTCATTAAGCTTCGTCAGACTACCCACTCACAGGTGGGACACTGAGACAGAGGGAAACAGCTTGTCCAAGTCACATGGCCACATCCCTTGCCTCCTAAGAAAACGTGTCACAAGTGAAAGCAAGCTGGCTCTTGTAATATTGACAAGTCTTTTTCTTTAAACAAATGTGCCAGTTTTAGAGTTGTTCTTTGCCCTCTAACCTTTTGGAGGGCTTACATAGCCTTCAAGCTTCTAAAGAAACGAACTGGGGCACTCTTTCCCAAGCAGGAAGCAGTTTCACTGGCAGTGTGTGAGAGGCCTTGGGGACTTGGAGGATGAACACTTGTCGAAACGGGGTGTATCCCGATATGCTAGAGTAAGGCTCGGTGCACCACACCGGTGTTATCAGGTGGTGTTGGTCAAATAAGTAGTACTACAGAGAGAATCTTACTTTAGTCAATTTCAAGTTTTTGAGATCTCACTATGTTTTTTAAAACAGGTGTTAAATACATGCATTTGGTAAAACAGTACAAAAGGCTGTTTGGTACATAGCAGCCAAAGAAAAACAATGTGGCTATTCCGTGCTGAGCTATGCTGTGAGCATTATCAAGTAAATACTGGATTCTGAGGCCTTTGTTCAGGAACAAAAAAGAATATAAAATATCTCATTACCACAACTAAGGAGCTGGCCTGTGGCAACTAAGACCCGGCACAATTAACTAACTAACTGACTATTTCTTTCTTTTTTTTTTTTTTTCTTTATGACAAAAGACTTAAAAATGACCACGGTTAAAGATTTGATGAAAGTTCATAATAATGCAGTTGACAAGAAAGTTAGTTATTTCTGAGATATACATTTTAAAGTAATAACTAGGATTATTACATATAACATTATACCAGAACATATAAGATTTTTAGCAATTTCATGTAATGTCTGAAACATTTCTATTAACATATTTCCATACATATTTCCATACACATACAAATATAAGATTTTTAGAAATTTCATGTAATGTCTGAAACATTTATATTAACATATTTCCATACAAATAACCCAATGAAAGTTTAGTATTAGTTGTTTTGTTTGTTTGTTTATACTGCAGGTTCTTATTAGGCATCAATTTTATACACATCAGTGTATACATGTCAATCCCAATCGCCCAATTCAGCACCCCACCATCCCCACCCCACCGCAGTTTTCCCCCCTTGGTGTCCATATGTCCATTCTCTACATCTGTGTCTCAACTTCTGCCCTGCAAACTGGCTCATCTGTACCATTTTTCTAGGTTCCACATACATGCATTAATATACGATATTTGTTTTTCTCTTTCTGACTTACTTCACTCTGTATGACAGTCTCTAGATCCATCCACGTCTCAACAAATGACTCAATTTCGTTCCTTTTTATGGCTGAGTAATATTCCATTGTATATATGTACCACAACTTCTTTATCCATTCGTCTGTCGATGGGCATTTAGGTTGCTTCCATGACCTGGCTATTGTAAACAGTGCTGCAATGAACATTCGGGTGCATGTGTCTTTTTGAATTACGGTTTTCTCTGGGTATATGCCCAGTAGTGGGATTGCTGGGTCATATGGTAATTCTATTTTTAGTTTTTTAAGGAACCTCCATATTGTTCTCCATAGTAGCTGTATCAATTTACATTCCCACCAACAGTGCAAGAGGGTTCCCTTTTCTCCACACCCTCTCCAGCATTTGTTGTTTGTAGATTTTCTGATGATGCCCATTCTAACAGGAGTGAGGTGATACCTCCTTGTAGTTTTGATTTGCATTTCTCTAATAATTAGTGATGTTGAGCATCTTTTCATGTGCTTCGTGGCCGTCTGTATGTCTTCTTTGGAGAAATGTCTGGTTAGGTCTTCTGCCCATTTTTGGATTGGGGTGTTTGTTTCTTTAATATTGAGCTGAATGAGCTGTTTATATATTTTGGAGATTAATCCTTTGTCCGTTGATTCATTTGCAAATATTTTCTCCCATTCTGAGGGTTGTCTTTTCGTCTTGTTTATGGTTTCCTTTGCTGTGCAAAAGCTTTGCCGTTTCGTTAGGTCCCACTTGTTTATTTTTGTTTTTATTTCCATTACTCTAGGAGGTGGATCAAAAAAGGTCTTGCTGTGATTTATGTCAGAGAGTGTTCTTCCTATGTTTTCCTCTAAGAGTTTTATAGTGTCCACTCTTATATTTAGGTCTCTAATCCATTTTGAGTTTATTTTTGTGTATGGTGTTAGGGAGTATTCTAATTTCATTCTTTTACATGTAGCTGTCCAGTTTTCCCAGCACCACTTATTGAAGAGACTGTCTTTTCTCCATTGTATATCTTTGCCTCCTTTGTCGTAGATTAGTTGACCATAGGTGCGTGGGTTAATCTCTGGGCTTTCTATCTTGTTCCATTGATCTATGTTTCTGTTTTTGTGCCAGTACCATATTGTCTTGATTGCTGTAGCTTTGTAGTATAGTCTGAAGTCAGGGAGTCTGATTCCTCCAGCTCCATGTTTTTCCCTCAAGACTGCTTTGGCTATTCGGGGTCTTTTGTGTCTCCATACAAATTTTAAGAGGATTTGTTCTAGCTCCGTAAACAATGCCATTGGTAATTTGATGGGGATTGCATTGAATCTGTAGATTGCTTTGGGTAGTATACTCATTTTCACAATGTTGATTCTTCCAATCCAAGAACATGGTATATCTCTCCATCTGTTGGTATCATCTTTAATTTCTTTCATCAGTGTCTTATAGTTTTCTGCATACAGGTCTTTTGTCTCCCTAGGTCGGTTTATTCCTAGGTATTTTATTCTTTTTGTTGCAATGGTAAATGGGAGTGTTTCCTTAATTTCTCTTTCAGATTTTTCATCATTAGTGTATAGGAATGCAAGAGATTTCTGTGCATTAATTTTGTATCCTGCAACTTTACCATATTCATTGATTAGCTCTAGCAGTTTTCTGGTGGCAGTTTTAGGATTCTCTATGTATAGTATCATGTCATCCGCAACCAGTGACAGTTTTACTTCTTCTTTTCCAATTTGTAGTCCTTTTATTTCTTTTTCTTCTCTGATTGCCGTGGCTAGGACTTCCAGAACTATGTTGAATAATAGTGGTGAGAGTGGACATCCTTGTCTCGTTCCTGATCTTAGAGGAAATGCTTTCAGTTTTTCAGCATTGAGAATGATGTTTGCTGTGGGTTTGTCATATATGGCCTTTATTATGTTGAGGTAGGTTCCCTCTATGCCCACTTTCTGGAGAGTTTTTATCAGAAATGGGTGTTGAATTTTGTCAAAAGCTTTTTCTGCATCTATTGAGATGATCATATGGTTTTTATTCTTCAATTTGGTAATATGGTGTATCACATTGATTGATTTGCGTATGTTGAAGAATCCTTGCATCCCTGGGATAAATCCCACTTGATCGTGGTGTATGATCCTTTTAATGTGTGGTTGGATTCTGTTTGCTAGTATTTTGTTGAGGATTTTTGCATCTATATTCATCAGTGATATTGGTCTGTAATTTTCTTTTTTTGTAGTGTCTTTGTCTGGTTTTGGTATCAGGGTGATGGTGGCCTCACAGAATGAGTTTGGGAGTGTTCCTTCCTCTGCAATTTTTTGGAAGAGTTTGAGAAGGATGGGTGTTAGCTCTTCTCTAAATGTTTGATAGAATTCACCTGTGAAGCCATCTGGTCCTGGACTTTTGTTTGTTGGAAGATTTTTAATCACAGTTTCAATTTCATGACTTGTGATTGGTCTGTTCCTATTTTCTGTTTCTTCCTGGTTCAGTCTTGGAAGGTTATACCTTTCTAAGAATTTGTCCGTTTCTTCCAGGTTGTCCATTTTATTGGCATAAAGTTGCTTGTAGTAGTCTCTTAGGATGCTTTGTATTTCTGCGGTGTCTGTTGTAACTTCTCCTTTTTCATTTCTGATTTTATTGATTTGAGTCCTCTCCCTCTTTTTCTTGATGAGTCTGGCTAATGGCTTATCCATTTTGTTTATCTTCTCAAAGAACCAACTTTTAGTTTTATTGATCTTTGCTATTGTTGTCTTTGTTTCTATTTCGTTTATTTCTGCTCTGATCTTTAAGATTTCTTTCCTTCTGCTAACTTTGGGTTTTGTTTGTTCTTCTTTCTCTAGTTTCTTTAGGTGTAAGGTTAGATTGTTTACTTGAGATTTTTCTTGTTTCTTTAGGTAGGCTTGTATAGCTATAAACTTCCCTCTTAGAACTGCTTTTGCTGCATCCCATAGGTTTTGGGTCGTCGTGTTTTCATTGTCATTTGTCTCTAGGTATTTTTTTGTTTCCTCTTTGATTTCTTCAGTGATCTCTTGGTTATTTAGTAACGTATTGTTTAGCCTCCATGTGTTTGTCTTTTTTACGTTTTTTTCCCTGTAATTCATTTCTAATCTCATAGCGTTGTGGTCAGAAAAGATGCTTGATATGATTTCAATTTTCTTAAATTTACTGAGGCTTGATTTGTGACCCAAGATGTGATCTATCCTGGAGAACGTTCCGTGCGCACTTGAGAAGAACGTGTAATCTGCTGTTTTTGGGTGGAATGTCCTATATATATCAATTAAATCTATCTGGTCTATTGTGTCATTTAAAGCTTCTGTTTCCTTATTTATTTTCATTTTGGATGATCTGTCCATTGGTGGAAGTGAGGTGTTAAAGTCCCCCACTATTACTGTGTTACTGTCGATTTCCTCTTTTATAGCTGTTAGCAGTTGCCTTATGTATTGAGGTGCTCCTGTGTTGGGTGCATATATATTTATAATTGTTATATCTTCTTCTTGGATTGATCCCTGGATCATTATGTAGTGTCCTTCCTTGTCTCTTGTAACATTCTTTATTTTAAAGTCTATTTTATCTGATACGAGTATAGCTACTCCAGCTTTCTTTTGATTTCCATTTGCATGGAATATCTTTTTCCATCCCCTTACTTTCAGTCTGTATGTGTCCCTAGGTCTAAAGTGGGTCTCTTGTAGACAGCATATATATGGGTCTTGTTTTTGTATCCATTCAGCCAGTCTATGTCTTTTGGTTGGGGCATTTAATCCATTCACGTTTAAGGTAATTATCGATATGTATGTTCCTATGACCATTTTCTTAATTGTTTTGGGTTTGTTTTTGTAGGTCCTTTTCTTCTCTTGTGTTTCCCACTTAGAGAAGTTCCTTTAGCATTTGTTGTAGAGCTGGTTTGGTGGTGCTGAATTCTCTTAGCTTTTGCTTGTCTGTAAAGCTTTTGATTTCTCCATCAAAGCTAAATGAGATCCTTGCTGGGTAGAGTAATCTTGGTGGTAGGTTCTTCCCTTTCATCACTTTAAGTATGTCATGCCACTCCCTTCTGGCTTGCAGAGTTTCTGCTGAGAAATCAGCTGTTAACCTTATGGGAGTTCCCTTGTATGTTATTTGTCGTTTTTCCCTTGCTGCTTTCAATAATTTTTCTTGGTCTTTAATTTTTGCCACTTTGATTACTATGTGTCTCGGCGTGTTTCTCCTTGGGTTTATTCTGTATGGGACTCTCTGCGCTTCCTGGACTTGGGTGGCTATTTCCTTTCCCATGTTAGGGAAGTTTTCGACTATAATCTCTTCAAATATTTTCCCTGGTCCTTTCTCTCTCTCTTCTCCTTCTGGGACCCCTATAATGCGAATGTTGTTGCGTTTAATGTTGTCCCAGAGGTCTCTTAGGCTGTCTTCATTTCGTTTCATTCTTTTTTCTTTAGTCTGTTCCGCAGCAGTGAATTCCACCCTTCTGTCTTCCAGGTCACTTATCCGTTCTTCTGCCTCAGTTATTCTGCTATTGATTCCTTCTAGTGTAGTTTTCATTTCGGTTATTGTATTGGTCATCTCTGTTTGTTTGTTCTTTAATTCTTCTAGGTCTTTGTTAACCATTTCTTGCATCTTCTCAATCTTTGCCTCCATTCTTATTCCGAGGTCCTGGATCGTCTTCACTATCATTATTCTGAATTCTTTTTCTGGAAGGTTGCCTATCTCCACTTCATTTAGTTGTTTTTCTGGGGTTTTTTCTTGTTCCTTCATCTGGTACATGGCCCTCTGCCTTTTCATCTTCTCTATCTTTCTGTCACTGTGGTTTTTGGTCCACAGGCTGCAGGATTGTAGTTTCTCTTGCTTCTGCTGTCTGCCCTCTGGTGGTTGAGGCTATCTAAGAGGCTTGATGGGAGGCTCTGGTCCTGACTATTTCTTAAAATCTCATTGATAGGTATTTAATATGATTTTTAAATATTTATTTATTTATTTAATTTATTTATTTTTGGCTGCGTTGGGTCTTCCTTGCTGCGTGTGTGCTTTCTCCAGTTGCGGTGAGCGGGGGCTACTCTTCGTTGCGGTGCGTGGGCTTCTCATTGCGGTGGCTTCTCTTGTTGCGGAGCACGGGCTCTAGGCGCGCGGGCTTCAGTAGTTGGGGCACGAGGACTCAGTAGTTGTGGCTTTTGGGCTCTAGAGCGCAGGCTCAGTAGTTGTGGCGCACGGGCTTCATTGCTCCGCGGCGTGTGGGAACTTCCCGGACCAGGGCTTGAACCCTTGTCCCCTGCATTGGCAGGCGGATTCTTAACCACTGCGCCAGCAGGGAAGCCCAGGCTCCAGCCTTTTTAAAAATGTGTTCCTTCCACCTTCGTGGAGCCGGCGTAGGGGATGGGGAGGAGTGAGAACCCGATTGGCAGGGGTCCGGTCGCAACCCCGGAAGGGGACGGGGGACGATCTAAGAGGTGGCACCGGGCCACAGTCGACCCCCAGTGACAGCTAACAGCTGCAGTGCTGCCCCTTCCTGCCCCAGGACCTGAGCTCAGGTCCCGGGGCGGCTGGAGAAACGCACTGTTTTTTGGTGAGGTGCTCTTACTTACTGTGTGGAGCTGCTCCGGCTGCCCCGGCGACCACACCCCTGCAGGGCCCTGTGCCCGTCCTCCCTGCCCCCTGCCCAGGGCTCGGAGAACAGCAGTCTCTGTGGGGCAACCCGCTTCCAAGCCCTTCAGTGACCACGGAGGACTGGGAACGGGCTGGGCTACCGGGGAGCCTGGGCATCCAACACCTGAGCTCAGCCCTGGGGGCTCACGTGAGGGCAGGGGCTGGGGGTTGCGGGCGGTGAGCGGAGGGGCCTCCAGCCGGCATCAGCCTGGGCCCTGGACCCGGGGAAAGGCCTCACCCTCTCAGTCCTGACCTGCCGCTCAGGAACCCTGTGGCCCACCAGCCCGAGGCTTGTGTCGCCCGCCATGGACTGCCCGGCACACGGCTGGGGTGCCAACGCCACACCTGGATTTTGCACGGGGACCACCTGGGGGCTCGGTGCACAGGAAGACGAGCAGCCCCCAGGCCCCGACACGCCCCTTCCATATCCATCGAGAGGTGCCTGATGGAAGGCCGGCTGTGCTCCTTTTCAAGCCCCAGGGAATTCACACGAACAGCCCTCCCGGCCACGGGGTGCCTGCCCACCGGCTCTGGGCCTGCGACCAGCCCAGAACACAGAAGGCACCGAAGTGGGTGCAGGGAGCTGAGCCGGGGCTGCAGAAGGGCAGACACCACAGCCTGGTCCACAACCGACTGCCCTAGGGCGGGTGAGAACGGGCGGGCAGGCTGAGGGGAGGACAGAGCGTGGCACCGCCTGCCCGCCTGGGCCACGGGGAGAAGGTCGGGGCGCCGCCCGCGCGCTCGCTCCGCTGCCTGGCGTCCTTTGTGGGGGCGAAGGGCCGGAGGCAGGGCTCCCGAGGAGCTCAAAGGCCCGGGAAGGACACACGGGACGGTCCAGAGCCACCCTACCGCTCCAGTGGTGCAGCACCCTCTCTGAATTCCTACTGCCACCAAAACACATCCCTAAGGCCTTTGGGAGGAATCGCTAGGACCCAGGAAGGCGGCCCCCTGCTGTGGTCCAGACTTCAGCAGCTGCCGATGATCAGAGGGAGCCAGCCGGCCGGCCTTGAGCAGGAGGACAGGACACGGGGACAGGGACAGCCACAGCCGGGCTTCCCACAGCTGTGCCCACCGCCAGAACCAGCTCCAGCCAATCACAGCCCCCGAGATGCCAAACAGTGACGGGCGAGAGGCTGGCAGGAAACTGACACCCCCTCACTGGAGAGCCTGCCCGGCCGGGGTGCGGGGCACCATCCCCGTCTGAACTCACCACCCCACAGCTCAGCCATCTCCCAGTGACCCAGACGCGTCACCACGGCCCCAGGGCTGATCCCCGACCAAGGTCAGAACTCCCCCCAGTGTGACGGCCCCCATGCCACTCCTGTGGTGGAAGGGACGGCAGGCAGAGACCAGGAGTAGAGTCTTTTTATTAACGGCTGCGTTTTCAAAGAACCGTTTTGTTACCAGGAAAGCTCCCCAGGAAGGGATTGCATTAGTGCAACAAGGGGGAGCCTTGATGCCAGGCTCTCCAGACACTTCCAGGTGGAGACTTTTGGCCTAGGCCGGCCGCCGGGGACTCAGGGGCTGGGAGGACACGCGGCCCCTCCCCCGCCCCGACGGGGCGCTAAGGCACCCGGCCCGCCTGGGTGGGCAAAACCCCGTGCCTTCAGCAGGCCGGCGGCTTGCAGCCCTCAACCTGCAGCCCTTTGCTCAGGAGGAAGGCGTCCTGCGTGGGGTCACAACCCAGGAAGAGCTTCACCATGCCCTTGGCATCCTCGGAGCCCCCTGGCCTCAGAATGCAGCTTCTGTAGTCCATGGCAACCTGACGAGAGGGGGTGGGGCTGCAGGAGGGTGGAGCACCCCCTTCACTGAGGGTGTGGGTGTGGCCACCTCTGCTGTGACTCAAGAAAGGGCAGGGGAGCAGGGGGTCCAGGGCAGGGCCCTCAGAGCCTGGCAGGCCCAGGCGGGCGGCACAGGCATCTAGGCCCAGGCCAAGGACCTCCGTGTTGGTCTGCATGGCAGGCTGGCCTCTCACCTTGCCACTCAGGACGCCCTCCCGCTTGAAACGTGTGTGGAACGTGTCCGCGGAGTACACCTCGCTGCACAGGTAGCCATAGGACTGGGCGTCGTAGCTTCCTGCCAGGTGGCCGAAGGTCGCAAGCAGGTGGGTCCCTGGGACACACGCGGAGAAGCTCCTGCCCGGCCCCCTGGCCGCTCCGTGCCCCTTCCCCAGAGAGGGGGCCTCAAAGCAGCCCTGTCTGAGTCCCCTGCCACTAGAGGGAGTATTGGCCCAACACTTCTAGAAAACGGGGACCTTGCGGGCAACTCAGTGGAGGGACACAAATAAATTTTTGCCGACTTTCTGCTGAAGCTCACGAGGGTTCACCCCGAAGCCTCTTACAAGGTCAGCTGCCCGAGGCTCCGAGGGATGAGTCAGGGCTCACCTTCCAGCACGGGGAGAGCGCGGGTTCAAGCGCTCACGAGGGAGTGAACTGCGTCTCCGCACCGACACGCACGGGCAAACCTCGTCGACGCGTTCCGTCCGGGGTATGAAGCCCTCTCCTGCCTCTTCCAGGCTCTCCAGAAAGCACGTGCAGATACGCCCACCCCACCCTCGGACTCCGCGGGCCACAGCTGGAGGGACCAGCCCAGGAACCGAGGCAGGAAGAGGCCAGAGGTCAGCGGGCCTCGGCCAGAGCCCGTCAGTCGGTCCCCCTTCACACACCACCAGAGGATCCTCTTGACCTGGGCAGTAGCCGCCAAGCGACCGCTAAGGTGGGCCCGGCGTGCACTTGGCTACCTGGCGTGGCTGGGACCCCGAGGACCTCCTGGCAGAGGCGGGCATTCTCCTGGGCCGGGTCCGCGGGCGTCTGCGTGTGCAGGGCCTTGTCCACCTTGGCCAGGACGATCTGGCGCAGGTTGAAGAGGCCTGGAGGGCGGGAGGAAGGAGACGGGGGGCTGGCACTGTGTGCAGGCCGCGCTTTCCAGCCGGGCGGTCCGGGAGCCCCTTTCCTTTCCCTCGGCCCGACCGCACCGGGGTTGGCCAGCCGGGACTTGATGAGTTGGCCAGCAGCTCTGGGGGACGGCGCTGCCCGTGCCCCACCGAGACTGGCAGCAACGCCAGGGCTTCACAGGGCGCGGCGCTCCCGGCCCCAGAGCCTTCCCTCTGGTTCTCATCACCGGCTGTCGCCAGAGTCGCAGGTAACGTGCCTTTCTTGTCGTTTGTCTTTTTTCCGGCCCTCAGCCACGCAAAGGTGTGAAGCCCTGACACTCGCTGCCACGTGGATGCACCCTGAGAACACGATGCTCAGCGAGACAAGTCAGACACAGAAGGGCACACAGGGTGTGACCCCACTGAGGGGGAACATCCAGAACAGGTAGATCCACAGAGTCAGAGTGGGTTCCTGGTTGTTAGGGGCAGGGGGCGGGGAGGGAATGATAACTAAGGGCGTGACGGACATTTTTGGGGTGAGGGAAATGTTCCAAAACAGGGCAGTAGTGACGGCTGCACAGCTCAGTAAAGTGTCCCCACGCGCTCCGGTGCAGCCTGTGAGAGCATCGCTCTCAGGACGAAGGGCTGACCGCAGGAAGACTGAAGGAGCACTGGGTCCTGGGCCCAGACGCTCAGCTGGGGACACCCCCGCCCCCCCGGTGGGGAAGTCCCTGGGACTTGCTGAGCCTCCACCGAGACTGGCAGCAGCCCCAGGGCCTCACAGGGCGCGGCGCTCCCGGCCCCAGAGCCTTCCCTCTGGTTCTCATCACCGGCTGTCGCCAGAGTCGCAGGTAACGTGCCTTTCTTGTCGTTTGTCTTTTTTCCGGCCCTCAGCCACGCAAAGGTGTGAAGCCCTGACGCTCGCTGCCACGTGGATGCACCCTGAGAACACGATGCTCAGCGAGACAAGTCAGACACAGAAGGGCACACAGGGTGTGACCCCACTGAGGGGGAACATCCAGAACAGGTAGATCCACAGAGTCAGAGTGGGTTCCTGGTTGTCAGGGGCAGGGGAGGGGAGGGAATGATAACTAAAGGCGTGAGGGACATTTTTGGGGTGAGGGAAATGTTCCAAAATAGGGCAGTAGTGACGGCTGCACAGCTCAGTAAAGTGTCCCCACGCGCTCCGGTGCAGCCTGTGAGAGCATTGCTCTCAGGACGAAGGGCTGACCGCAGGAAGACTGAAGGAGCACTGGGTCCTGGGCCCAGACGCTCAGCTGGGGACACCCCCGCCCCCCCGGTGGGGAAGTCCCTGGGACTTGCTGAGCCTCCACCGAGACTGGCAGCAGCCCCAGGGCCTCACAGGGCACGGCGCTCCCGGCCCCAGAGCCTACCCTCTGGTTCTCATCACCGCCTGTCACCAGACTTGCATGCAACGTTCCTTTCTTTTCTTTTGTCTTTTTAAAGGCAACTCTTGAATACACGTATTTAACATGCAGGGAACCAGTCCTGACTCCTTGATCTGCGGCTTCCAGGCTCCAGAGTCTCGAGGACATCCACTTCCATTTTTTTACACGCCCTGTGCGTGGGGTTTGATGATGGAAACTGACACCGAGGGCGTCACCACGTGCGGGGTGACATCAGCGGAAGAATCCCGTGGCGAGGGCCTGCCTGAGAACCACGGGAGAGCCCGGGCCCTCCCCGCCCCCTGCCTGCAGCCCCGCGCCCGCACCCACCTGGGAGCGGAGCTGGTGCATCGCTTGCCAGAACTCATGGAAGTAGGTCTCCAGCTCATCATGCTGCAACAGGGAGGGCGGGTTGGGCGTAGACTTGGTGAAGTTGGCCACCATGGCCGCGATGGCAATCTGGCGCCTCCCATCCTGCTGCAGGCAGCCCGGCTGCAGGCCAAAGCAGGCCATGTGCCCAGACTTCCCTTCCCTGGGGAGGGACGCGGGTGAGGCCCCGCTTCCACAGAGGAGCCCTGGCCCACGGCCGACAGGTTCCCCCACGCATGCACCGAGGGTAGAGGTCCAGGTAGAACTTGCCGATGGATGACCTTGTCCGCGGCCGCGTCCCGGACCGTGTAGAGCCTCACATCTCCGTGACACACGTTGGCACCCTCCTCCAGGTCGAAGGTCAGCCCCAGCAGCTCCTGGGAGATGCCCAGCTACCCGCGCGTGACCACCTGCATGGGGAAGGACTCATCGAGCAGGTACTGGTCCACGTGGTAGCGCGTCTCCTCCCCCTGGTTCATGTAGCAGCACAGGTCCTAGACGTTGATGGGCCCGTCAAAGTGCAGGCCCCGCCTCTGGCACTTGGCCTTCTTTAGGTCCAGGATCACGGCCGCTCCTGCTCCCCGAGGGGCTTCAGCTTCTGGGCCAGCTCATCTGCGGGCGGAGGGGAGAGGTTCGGCTATGTCCCTGTGGCAGCCTCCCAGCCGCCACCCACCCCACGCCCCTCGAGGCAGAATGAAGGGTTGGGGAAGGCGACCCCCAAGGGCTGACACAGTCGGGTCTCAGGCAGCACCACGTCCAGTCAAGGTCCGCCTGACCCTCGGGGAGGCGGGGTTACCTAGGAAAGTGGCCACCACCTGGCTGGTCTTGGCCATGTTCATCTCCAGCACGGAGTCGGCACGCGTGCTGAACCCCAGCAGGCGGGACTTCTGAGCCTGCAGCCTTACCAGCTCCCCGAGGATCGCGCAGTTCTCCTGGAACCCAGAGACGGCCAGCGCTGGGGACCGTGGGCCACGCCCTCCCCACGGGCCCCGGGCCAGGTCTCTGAGGGCGGGCAGGGCTCTCAGGCCACTGGCGGGCACAGCCAATCCCCCTCCCTCCTCCTCCTGGCCCGGATTTCTAGACACTTTGGTGCTGTCCTAACACGTGGTCTTTATGAACACAGGTCCTTTTGGAACCAGAAACGGCGTGAACCGTGATGAGCTCTAAGGCCAAGGGCAGGAAGAAATGTGACCAGGCTCTCCAGGAGCCACCCAGGGGCCTCCCCGGGCTCAACAATACAGACTCGGCTGCCGTGCAGACAGCAGGTCATCCCCACGGCGCCCGAACACCCAGCCCCCTGGACGGCGAGACGCCTGTTGCTGCAGGTGGCCCGGGGCTGGCTGGTGAGGCCCGGCCCCAGGCGTACGCCACCTTCTCTGGGGCCACCTCTCCGGCTCTGCCGTGGGGTTCTCCTGGGAGCCCCCAGTCACCACAGGACCAGCGTGGCCTGTCTGCAGCCCAAGAAGGTGGGGACACAGGACTGTCCCCCATGCCCCCCACATCACCCACGAGGCCGAGCAAGCACCAGTGGTGTCTGCGGGGAAGATGAAGGGCTCACGCACAGCCCCCATCTACTGAAGATGCTGAACAGGAGAAGCACAGACTGCAGCCACACGCGGTATGGACCAAACGCAAGTGTCCTTGCAGGAACCGATGTCTGAATGTCAAGGCCGTACCCGGGCCACAGTGAGAAGGCCCAGACCCCACGCAAGGCACAGAGAGGAGATGGGGGGAACATCTGCGAATCTGAGCTCATCGGGCATCACCCCAGAAGGAGAGGGAGAGGAGGAGGGAGAGGGAGAGGGAGAGGGAGGGAGGTACAGACGTCTCTCCCTTCCCTGGGGGTTCTCTAGTGCAGCCAAGGCTGAAAAGCACTGCATTTCGGGAGATGGGTCCTCGTGGAAAAGTTAAATAGTAGCTCATGGCATTATCGACACATATTAAAAAGGCCCCAAATCTTGGGGAGTCAGGGAGGGGAGCTGGCGGCTGCCTCGTAAAGGAGGAGAGATTGGGCGTCAGAGGAGGTGCCTGTGCAGCCCGCCGCCGCTGCCCAGGACCCCGCAGACTTCATCTCCCAGCTGTGGTCCCGGGCTGGAAGGCAGCGGGGAGGTCAAGCCGTCCAAGCATCAACGTTGACTTCAGGGCTGATCTAAAAGGCGCCTGGTGTTTGTTGAAGCAGAAGAAAGAGAAAGCAGTGGGGAGAGGAGGGGAGGGGGAGGGAGCCCCCATCAGCCCTTCTCCCTCTCTCCCTCTCTGTCTCCCTCTCTCCCTCCTTCCCTCCCTCCCTCTACCTCCCTGCTTCTCACTCTCACTCTCCCTCCATCTCTCCCTCTGCCTCTCTCCCTCTCCCTCTTTCCCTCTCCCTCTCTCCCTGTCCCCCTTTCCCTGTCCCTGTTTCCCTGTTCCGCTCTTCCGATACCTCATTCCCTCTCCCTCTCTCCCTCTCTCCCTCTCTCCCTCTCGTGCTCCCTCTCCCTCTCCCTCCACCTCCTTCCCTCTCCGGAGAGGGTGCCTGCTTCCTTCTCTGTCTCCCTCTCTGGAGAGGGAAGGAGGTGGAGGGAGAGGGATAGAGGGAGGGAGGGAAAGACAAAGGCGTCTCTCCCTCCCTCTCTCCATCTCCCTCACTCCCTCCCAGAGATGGAGAGACAGAGGAAGAGGCAGAGACAAGGGAGAGGGAGAGGGAGAGGGAGAGAGAGGGGGGAGGGAGGGAGAGAGAGAGAGGTGTCTTCCTCCCTCCCTTTCCCTCTCTCCCTCCCTCTCTCACTCTCCTGCTCCCTCTCCCTCTCTGGAGAGGGAAGGAGGTGGAGGGAGAGAGAGCAGGAGAGGGAGGGGGGAGAGGGAGAGAGAGGGGGAGAGGGAGAGAGGGATAGAGGGAGGGAAGGAAAGACAAAGACGTCTCTCCCTCCCTCCCTCTATCCCTCTCTCCCTCCCTTTATCCCTCTCTCGCTCCCTCTCTCCCACTCCCTCGCTCCCTCTCCTCCCTCTCCCTCTCCCTCCGTCTCTCCATCTCCCTCACTCCCTCCCAAAGATGGAGAGACAGAGGAAGAGGCAGAGACAAGGGAGAGGGAGAGGGAGAGAGAGGGGGGAGGGAGGGAGAGAGAGAGAGGTGTCTTCCTCCCTCCCTTTCCCTCTCTCCCTCCCTCTCTCCCTCTCCTGCTCCCTCTCCCTCTCTGGAGAGGGAAGGAGGTGGAGGGAGAGAGAGCAGGAGAGGGAGGGGGGAGAGGGAGAGAGAGGAGATAGAGGGAGGGAAGGAAAGACAAAGTCGTCTCTCCCTCCCTCCCTCTATCCCTCTCTCCCTCCCTTTATCCCTCTCTCGCTCCCTCTCTCCCACTCCCTCGCTCCCTCTCCTCCCTCTCCCTCCGTCTCTCCATCTCCCTCACTCCCTCCCAGAGACGGAGGAAGAGGCAGAGACAAGGGAGAGGGAGAGGGAGAGAGAGGGGGGAGGGAGGGAGGGAGAGAGAGGTGTCTTCCTCTCTCCCTTTCCCTCTCTCCCTCCCTCTCTCCCTCTCCTGCTCCCTCTCCCTCTCTGGAGAGGGAAGGAGGTGGAGGGAGAGAGAGCAGGAGAGGGAGGGGGGAGAGGGAGAGAGAGGGATAGAGGGAGGGAAGGAAAGACAAAGTCGTCTCTCCCTCCCTCCCTCTATCCCTCTCTCCCTCCCTTTATCCCTCTCTCGCTCCCTCTCTCCCACTCCCTTGCTCCCTCTCCTCCCTCTCCCTCTCCCTCCGTCTCTCCATCTCCCTCACTCCCTCCCAAAGATGGAGAGACAGAGGAAGAGGCAGAGACAAGGGAGAGGGAGAGGGAGAAGGAGAGAGAGGGGGGAGAGAGGGAGAGAGAGAGAGGTCTCTTCCTCCCTCCCTTTCCCTCTCTCCTTCTTCTCTCCCTCTCTCCCTCTCCCTCTCTCCCCCCTCCCTCTGCTCCTCTCCCTCATCTCTGCCTCTCCCTCCATCTCTCCCTGTCTGAGAGGGAATGAGGGAGCGGGAGAGACGGAGGGAGAGGGAGAGACGGAGGGAGCGGGAGAGACAGAGGGAGGGAGAGGGAGAGAGGAAGGGAAAGGGCGAGGGAGAGGGAGGGAGGGCGAGACATCTCTCCCTCTCCCTCTCCCTCTCCCTCCCTTCCTCTCCCTCTCCTAGAGGGAGGGAGGGAGAGGGAGAGACAGAGGGAGAGGAGAGGGAGGGAGCGAAGGAGAGGGGGAGTCGGAGAAGGAGGTAGGGAGAGGGAGAAGGAGAGAGGGTGCCTGCTTCCCTCTCTGTCTCCCTCCCTCCCTCTCCGTGTCCCTCTCTCCCCCCTCTCCCTCTCCCTCTGTCTCTCCCTCTCTGGGAGGGAGAGAGGGAGAGGGAGCAGGAGGGAAAATGATGGAGGGATGGAGAGGGAGAGAGGGTGAGGGAGAGAAGGAGAGGAGGAGGAGAGAGGCAGAGGGAGGGAGGAAGAGACCTCTCCCTCCCTCCCTCTGCCTCCCTCCTTCTCCTCCCTCTTCTCCCTCTCTCTCCAACTCTCCCTCTCCCTCCATCTCTCCATCTCCCTCACTCCCTCCCAGAGAGGGAGAGACAGAGGTAGAGGCAGAGCGGAACACGGAAACAAGGACAGGGAAACAGGCACAGGGAGAGAGGCAGGGACAGAGGGAGAGGAGAGGGAAGAGGGAGAGGAAAGAGGGAGAGGAAAGAGAGGGAGGGAGAGAGGGAGAGACAGATGGAGAGAGAGGGAGGGAGAGAGAGAGAGGGAGAGGGAAAGAGGTAGAGGGAGAGCAGAACAGGGAAAGAGGGACAGGGAGGGAGAGAGGGAGGAGAGGAAGCAGGGAGAAAAGAGAGAAAGAACACACCATCTACATTTCTGTCAGATGACACCGGGGATCCTTACACAACCAGGAGAAAATAACACAGGGAGGCTCTTTCTCAGCTGGAACTGGCACTGCAGAGGGGGCCAAACACCACCAGGCTGGCCACACATGTCCAGCCGCCGCTCCAGCCCCGTCAGCCGTGAGTCCGGTCACCAGGGCTCTGAGTGTCTGCTCCAGGGAGCTGGGGTTCACCCTCTCACCGGGGAGGCCGGGCCAAGACCGCGGGGCCCCGGGCTGGACACATAGGGGGAAAAGCATCCCCACAGGACAGCTTGTGCGAGCAGATTCAGCTGCCAGATTCTAGAGGCCCGGGACCACCCTGTGGCCCGTGAAAAACAGGAGGCCACGAGGGTCTTGCATCGTGATTCCTGTCCGTTGGACTGTAAAGTTTATGTAGGGAATCTTGCAAACAGTGGTAACAAGGCTGAATTGGAACGAGATTTAGGCTATTACGGACCACTCTGAAGTGTGTGGGTTGCTAAAAGCCCTCCCGGCTTCGCTCTTGTTGAATGTGAAGATCCCCGAGATGCAGCCGATGCTGTCCGAGAACTAGATGGGAGAACACTATGTGGCTGCCGAGTAAGAGTGGACCTGTCGAATGGGGAAAAGAGAAGTCGAAATCGTGACCGCCTCCTTCTTGGGGTCGTCGCCCTCGAGATGATTATCGGAGGAGGAGTCCTCCACCTCCCACACATCTCCAAGATGGAGAGCCTTCTCCGTCAGCCAGAGCAGGTCCCTTTCTAGATATAGGAGAAGAGAGAGATGACTGTCCCAGGAGAGAAATCACAAGCCGTCCCGATCTTTCTCTAGGTCTCCTAGCCGATCTAGGTCAAATGAAAGGAAATAGAAGACCACTTTGCAAGAGGAGTGGTGTACAGGCAATAACTTCATTTGACAGGAGTATGTACAGAAAATTCAAGTTTGGTTTGAGACTTCTGAAGCTTGGTGCACTTTTTAAATGTTTTAGTTGTTCACATTTGTTTGTCTCTTGGGACAGTGACCCATAAAGGTGTCATTCTCTATGGTTTGAAATGGGTCACATGAGGCATGTGATATGAAGAATTGTTACCTTCCAATGTTCCCTTAAGCAAAATTGAATTTGCTTTGAATTTTTGGTCTTGCCTAGACTGATAATAAAACTTTAACTCCTGCCCACCTAAAGTGTGATGTTTACTATTATGGAAACAACACTGGCAAACGTGTAAAAGACTTTCTGTAGCTGGGATATGGTATGCAGCTGTAGTTAAGCAAGCAGTCTTTAAAAGGTGCTGTGAACACAAGCCAGCAGGTAAAAATGAAAGCCGCACCCTTACCCTAGATTAGAGGTTTAAAAATTCCACTAGTCTTCACACGGGACAAGAGGTTGTCCAGGGAGTTGAGAATCTAAGAAGTTACAAGGAAGTTAGTTTACCTTTGAGTTAGGTCATAAGTCCCCTCTGTGATTGCTGTACATGAATACATAGCTCTTTGTAATATTTTTTGGAAATCTGAGATGATCAAGATACCAATGTCCTGCCGGATTAAGAGTATTGTAGAGCTGAACTTTGAGTTACTGTGCAATTTTTTTTTTCATGCTGTCATTTGTAATATGTTTTGTGAGAATCCTTGGGATTAAAGTTTTGGTTGCAAAAGAAAAGAAGAAAAGAAAAGAATCCGCCTGCCAGTGCAGGGGACACAGGTTCAAGCCCTGGTCCGGGAAGATCCCAGGTGCCGCAGATCAACTAAGCCCGTGGGCCACAACTACTGAGCCTGCGCTCTAGATCCTGGGAGCCAGAACTACTGAGCCCCCATGCACAACTACAGAAGCCCGCACGCAACGAAGACCCAACGCAGCAAAAAAAAAAAAAAAAAAAAAAAAAGACGCTACTGGCCAGGTGATCAAGGGTAAAATCATTTGTCATAAGTCCCGTTGATGGTGTGTATCCTTGATGTGACCTGAGGAGAATGGCATTTTTATCTCTGTCTGGATCTTCCGCCCCAAACCCCATAACTCCAGACCAACCATAAGAAAACATCAGAAAACAAACAGACAAACAAATTGAGGGACAAAATACCTGACCAGTCCTCCTCAAAACTTTCAAGGTATCAAAACCCAGGGACATCTGAGAAATGTCACAGCCCAGAGGAGACTGGGACAGAAAAAGGATGTTAGGGGAAAACTAGGGAAATGCTAATGAAGTGTGGACTTTAGTTAATAACAATGTATCCATCTTGGTTCCTTAGTTGGATAAACATGTCATACTAACGTACTAACGTGTTGGAGATAGGGTTACTGGGTCAGGGTCCACGGCACTCTACACTCTGTACAGATCTTTGCCACTTTTTTGTAACTCTAAGCTATTCTAAAATTAAGCGAGTACTGAACAGAGATAAGAATGTTATTTCCCTGATTTGAACATGCCTGAGTTTCTTTTCATGGTCACATTTTTGCTATCTGGATGTGTCTTGGAATCAGTAGCAAAGGAGAGTTGCCAGCCCCTGGAAAGATGTGGGTGGTTTGCAGGTGGCTTGCTCTGGAGCTGAAGACCACGGTGGGAAGTCTGCAGCCTCGGGCTGCACTTAGAACCATGGGAGGGGATGGGCCAGCTCAGTTAGGGATGGAACCTATAAGTAAAACTTTTTTCTTTTCCATTATGGCTTATCACAGGATGTTGAATATAGTTCCCTGTGCTAGACAGTAGGATGTTGTAGTTTATCCATCCTATATTTAATAGTTTGCATCTGCTAACCCCAAACTCCCAATCCAACCCTCCCTCACTCTTTCTCCCCCTTGGCAACCACAAGTCTGTTCTCTATGTCTGTGAGTCTGTTTTTGTTTCGTAGACGAGTTCATTTGTGTCGTATTTTAGATTTCACATATAAGTGAGATCATATGATATGTGTCTTTCTCTTCTGACTTACTTCACTTAGTATGGTAATCTCTAGGTCCATCCACATTGCTGCAAATAGCATTATTTCATTCTTTTTATGGCTGGATAATATCCCATTGTATATATGTACCACATCTTCTTTATCCATTCATCCATCAGTGGACATTTAGGTAGCTTCCATGTCTTGGCTATTGTAAATAGTGCTGCAATGAACATTGGGGTGCATGTATCTTGTCTTTCTTTTTTTTTTCTTTCTTCCTTTCTTCCTCCCTTTCTTTCCTCCTTTCTTTCTTTCTTCCTTTCTTCCTTTATTTCTTTCTTCCTTTCTTTCTTCCTTGCTTCCTTCCCTTCTTTCTTTCTTTCTCTCTCTCCCTCTCTCTCTTTCTTTCTTTTTCTTTCTTTCTTTCTTTTTTTTTTTTGTCACACAGCATGTGAGATCTTAGTTCCCTGACCAGAGATGGAACCCATGCCCCCCGCACTGGAAGCACGGAGTCTTAACCACTGGAGCACCAAGGAGATCCCAGGGGTGTGTGTATAGTTTTGAATTAGAGTTTTCTCCAGATCTATGCCCAGGAGTGGAATTGCGGGACCCTATGGCAGCTGTATCTGTTGCTGCACGTCTCACATCAACCACCTGCACTCCAATCCTTGCTCTCAACGTCATCTTTGGGGAACCCAACCTGCGACAGGGACCTTGACAAGAAGAAATGGCTCAGGGAAAAGCTACCTGCACAGGGAGGAGATAGAGGCCATCGCCCCTGGGGTGCGGCGCGGAGAGTGGGCACAGAGATTTGTCATTTCACCCCCGATGCTCATCTCAGCCCTCCTGGCTGCCCCACTCTAGGTCACCTCGGGATACAGAGGTGACCCGGTTAGAGTCCCTGCCTGTGCAGGAATCTGGGGGCACCAGCGGGTCTGAATAATATTAGTGCAGGGTCTCCCCTGCGGCACTGGGGTTATTCGGGGCGGGTCATCCTCTGCTGAGGGCCCCTCCTGGGCACTGTGTGGGGTTTAGCAGCAGCCCTGGCCACACCCCTTTGATTCCAGGGGCCCCTCCCCCCCAGTTGTGACAACCACAGATTTTCCCCACACATCACGGAAGAACTGGGTGAGGCGGGGGCAGGATGGCCCTGGGCGAGGACAGCTGTGTTGAAGCAACCAGCCTGGCCCAGGGCAAGGTCTGCCCCAATCCCGTCAGCGCCTGCATTTAGACCTGCCCCTTTCCTCTCCCACCTCCTCTGCCCTGCAGTGGTCTCCGAGACATCATCGCCATGTGATAAATCACACCTTCTCAGTCGACTGTTTGCTGCCCTCGCTAGAACGTGAGCTCTTTGAGGACAGGGATGCTGTTATGTCCCCAGCACCTAGAAGAGTGTCTGCTGTGTAGTAGATGCTTCATAAATACTTGCTGAATAAAGGAGTTGAATAAAGGGATGAGTGGATGGATGAATGAAGGTTACAATGGAAGGAGGGGGGAGATTCCCTTTCTGGCTCTCGGGGGTTGGGAGATCAAGTGAAAGATCCGTCCTAAATAGGCTGATCAGCCTTCTGGGGTTCCCCGGGACTGAGGGTTTCCCCAGAGTTCCAGCGCTCAAACCTGAGCGGTCCTGGGCAAACTGGGGGCGGGTGTTGGTCACCCTATCTAAACACAGTAACAATTCCAGCTGCAATAGCAATGGCCAATGACCTCTATGGTCTTATTGACCATGCACAGTTCTTTACCTGGCAGGGAAGGGTGGGCCGGGATGGGAATTCTGGTGATCCAGGGCGGGTGAGGGCACACCCCGGGCTTGTGTAGGGGAGTCCAGGAAGGTTCTGGAGGAAGTGACAGTGACACAGGGGGGAGGGAGGAGTCTAAGGAAGAACATCCCACATGACAACGTGTGCCAAAGGCCCTGGGCCCAAGGTCACACCTGACCAGGGCTTGCCTTTTTTTTTTTTTCTAATTTACTTTTTCCCACATGGATATGCAATTGTCCTAATGCCATTTATTGAAAACTCCTTAATTTCCCCACTTTCTGTCATATCAAGTTCTCATAGATCTGTTTCTGGACCTTTATTCTATACCATAGAGCTATACGTCCCATCCTTGCACGACTAGGGCTGTTTCATCACTATAACTTTATTTTTTATTCATTTATTTTTCTTGGCCATGCCGTGCGGCATGTGGGATCTTATTTCCCTGACCAGGGATCGAACCCGCGCCCCCTGCCAGTGGAAGCTCGGAGTCTTAATCACTGGACCTCCAGGGAAGTCCCCAGGGTTTGCTTTGACATCCATCGAATGGTGGCAGGTGGGCACGGGGAGCAGCTGTCTGTGAGCCATCCTGTGTAGAAATGCAGGCTGGAGGGGAGGACAGATGGAGCGGGAGGGGAAGAAGCGGAGGAGGGAGGGAGGGCGGGCGAGAGACAGACAGAGCATGAAAGCTGAAAAGAGCTCCTAGTGCCGGGAGCCTTGGAGCCAGAGCCTGGGAGCCAGGGTGACTGGCTCTCCTCCCTGGTGTGTGTGTGTGTGTTGCGGGGGGTGGCTCTGGGCTTCTCAGGCTGGGAATGGGGTGCACAGAGCAGGGACGGAGCAGGGACCCTTCTCTCTGGGACCTCGTGGGCCATCCTCAGCTCACAAAGCTGAGCCACTCCTGGCCCTACGAGTGGGGGGGCTTATCCTCCCTGTCCCCTGGATCACACCCCCTCACACACAACTTCCCCGTGTGTGTTCCCAGCAACCAAGAGAATCTGTTTTTAAAAGATTTGGGGGAGGGGGGTAAACATACAAACAAGAGCAGAATGGATACTTTTACAGAATGTGAATGGCTCTGTGTAAGCCCACCCCCAGGGTAACCACAGTCCTGACCTCTAACACCCTTGACGAGTCAGCCTTGGTCTGGGCTTGCGGACCCACGGAAGCTTCCTCATCCCCTCCTTCAGATCCCGTCTCTCCCTTGGCGTCTTTGTGAGAAGCACCCGGGGAAGTGGGACTGCTAGGCTGTACTGCTGCTAGAACTCCACCTGGGCTCCACCAGGCTCCAGCCCCCCACCCTGTGCACCTCTCTGACCCTGAGGCACCTCAACTGGTAGCAGCCGCATCACCTTCCCTCCTGGGTCTTGTGACACTTAAGGGAGACACCGCAAGGACAAGCCTTTGGCTCCCTGGCTGGCAAAGAGCAGGTGCTCAATTGTCATAAGTGTCCGTATCAGTGAGGGTTCTCCAGACAAACAGAATCCATAGGGTGTGTGTGTGTATATACACACACACGTACATATGTACACGCGTACAAAAATATACAGCAGTGTATCTATGCAGTATGCATACACACATATACACATATAGTATATACAATACACACCTACCTGTATACACACATATAAAAGGCATAGTTTGTATATCTACAGTATGTATACACACATATGCACATAACATATACAATACCCACATACATAGACACTATACATACACACATATAAAATGCATCGTTTGTATGTATACAGTATGCACACATACGTATAACGTATGCAATATACACACCTAGGTACATATATGTCATACATATAGACACATACAAAGATATTTAGGTGTGTATATAGACAGTATACATACATACACATATAATACATGCAATACGTACACGTACATACATATAGACACACATATACACCTACATATAAAAGCATATAGCATAAAAATATATATGTACTGTATATATAAATTCATCGTATGTACACGTACATATATCATATATATCAGATATATACATATATACAATGTATACACACACATACACACCTATATGTAAATATGCGCATGTACATACACATATAAATACATACGCAAGTGTGTATATAACAGTATATACATATATACATGTAACACCTAGAAACATATACACATACAGGTATACAACATATATACACACCTATATATAAATACACACTGTATACATACATACAGTGTACATAAACTGTATATCTACACACACCCATATATCAATATATGGGTGTGTGTATATACACAGCATGTTCACATTTATAAAATGTATACTATATATATGCACATACATACATGTATACAATATATACACACAAATATATAGGCTTGTATGTATACTGTATATAGTACTTACACATATACTACAAACGCACGCACATATAAACATATGTGTATACATATATATAATATGTATGCACACATATACAAATTAATAGGCTTGTATATATTCAGCATTTTTACATATATAGTTTTGTTTTAAGGAGTTGACTCATGTGACCGTGAGGCAGGCAAGTCAGGGCAGGACTCTGGGCTGGAGACACAGGGAAGAGCTGATGTCCCAAGGCCATTGGAGGAACAGTTCCCTCTTTCTTCGGAACCTCATTTTTCTCTCCAGTCCTTCAGCTGATGGACGAGGCCCACCCACGCCACGGCATTGACAATCTCCTTTACCCAAAGTGGACCAATTTCAGTGTTCATCTCTTCTGAAAAATACCTTCCTGGCCACATCTGGAATAATGTTTGTGGTTGCCGGGGCCCCACGCAGTGCGCACATGAGATTAACCATCCCCGTGGCGATGATGACACTTTATTTTCTCCCTTGACCATTGTCACTACTATTCCAATTAAAATGGCAGCGCCATGAGGGCAGGGCATTTCCTTTTTTGCCAGTACTGAGCGTCCAGGGTCTGGTGCCTAGCATAGGCTAAATACAGGGCATTTTTGTGAACAGAAGCCGGGATTCCGGCTGTCATATTTAATGAGGAATTATAGTCTTATTATTGGGTGTGTGTGTGTGTGTGTGTGTGTGTGTGTGTGTGTCACGGTACGTCAAGGGCGGGAGTCGAACCCGCCACCCCAAGCCCCGAGGGGGTCTCCCCGGGTCCCGACTTCGGGCCGGTGCGGGTGGCCGGGGGCAGCCGAAGACGTGCGTGCGTGCGTGCGTGCGTGCGTGCGTAGGTGGAGCGGGCGAGTCCACGGGGTGGGCGGCGCGCGCGCGCCGCGAGTGAGTGGTTCAGCCCGGCCCCGGCTCATTGTGCTCGCCTCACGCCGGCCCGAGTTGGCGGCAGCGCTGGAGGTCCCGGGCCTGTGACCACAAAGAGGGAGCCGGGGGCCAGACGGGAGCGCGGCGGCGGCGGCGGCGGCGGCGGCGGTGGCTGAGGTCCAGGCCAGGCCCCCTCCCCTCAGCCTCCCGCCCGCCCGCCTGCCCGCCTGCCCGCCTGCCCCGCCCCCGCCGGCGGGCGTCCCGCCCCTCCCCCCAACCGCCAGACTAGCCTGGTGCGGGGGCCGCGCGCGAAGACATGGGGGAGAAGTTGGAGCCCAGGCTGGAGTCGTCCGTGGGGGCCGAGCCCGCCGTCTACCCGTGGCCGCTGCCGGTCTACGTGAGTGCCACCCGTCCCCTCTTCCCGGACCCCCGCCCCTCTTCCCCCACGGCGCGCGCTGAGCCCACCGAGAAACGGAGCGACTCGAGTCGCCAGACCCTCTTTGGAGCCCCCCTTCCCGCCCCGCCGTGGTTCTCCGCGGCCGTGTCCAGCCCCCGCGCGCAGGGTGGGCAGAGGGGAGCCGGGGCCGGCCGGGGGCGCAGACTCGGCCGCGGGGACCCCGCGCTTCCGAGGGGCGCCCGAGGCGGGCTGCCGTTGGCTCTGTAGGGCTGGGGACCCCGGTCCCCCCGGGCCTGGACTGCCGGCGGGCTTGCCCTTCCGTACTTCATGATCTGACATGTAGGGTTTCTTTTTCCTGGTAGTTTATTCTTAGCGCTGTCAACGTGCTTAGCTTTTTTATTTTTGAGGACACCCTTTCCTTCCTCTCTCCAGTTTTTTGTGTTTTTGTTTTGTGGTGTTTTAGTTAGGCATTTTGTCCCTCTGATCTTGAGTGGGTGGGCTGGCTGGACCCTTGGAGAGGAGGCGTTGTCTCCCCTAATTTGAGTGGGTGGGCTGGCAGGGCCCTTGGAACGGAGGCATTGTGTCCTGTAATTTTAGTGGGTGGGCTGGCTGGACCCTTGGAGAGGAGGCATCCTGTCCCCTGATCTTGAGTGGCCTTTGGCAAATGACACGCCGAACGGAAATTTACACAGGCGTCCGGTGATTCCAGAAATGCAGGGTGTCCGGGCAGGTGGGCGCCTTGCCTCTCGTCCCCCGTGGCGGCGTGGTGCGCGTGTTGTTGTCTCAGGGTTTACGCTTGGGCCCTGCAGCCCACCTTCGGGAGGGAAAGCGCAGCGGGCGCCTTGGGCCGGCGCCTTTGGGGCGCCCTTTCGTGCGCTCGGCTTGCGGGGGACCAGCCTGCAGGGGAGCCGGCGGGGAAGCCCGCGCGACCCGCCGCCCCTCGCGCGGGCTCCGTGTGTCTCAGTTTGTGGAAACTGTGTCGCGGCCGGGTGCGGGTCGGGACGCTGGGACCGCCTGGGAGCCGTTGTTGACTCCGGTCCCCGGTTCTCCGCAGTTCTCCGAGGTCGGAGGGTTTCCAGCCCGCCACTGCGCGCTGGCGCCTTCTATTTTTTGCTCTTCCTGTGGCCAGAGGCGCGGCTGAGTTGTGCACCCATCCCTCACTCTCCGTGTCCCTCTTCCTTTATTGTCTGGTTACTCGCTGGTTACTTTCCTCCCTCCCATTTTATCATTATCTGTGAGTTTTATTAACATGACGTTTACTCCCTCTTTTAAATTAATAATGAAGGAAACTGTGAAATGGTACTTTTATCTTTAATGGCTGATGCTGTAAAAGTGACAATTGCAATGCAAGCATCTTTCCCTCACTTGACTCCTGTCATGCATCTCAGTAGTGTCTCTGTGACAGGACTTGAAATGATAGCACCCACATCTCTTGCAGCTCATTCACACTGAAGGGATATAATCCTCGGTTTGCTATCACAGCCACTTGCCCAGCTCAGACTGTGATGTCACAAACCAAAGATGATTCTCCCTCAGCAGGAAGAAGCCGGAGAGATGAATCTCCCCCATGATGGACCATCAGCCTTATTCAAATTTGGTCACTTCATGAAGAAAAATTAACCATAATAAAGATCAAAGATACCGGCTAGTTGAAATACCCTGTTGAATTAAGCTTGAAAAACTTTTCCATGATACTGGAATGAAGGAAGTTCTTTCAAAATTCTAAGGAAAAATTTGAGAGTTATAATAATGCAGATATCAGTAAATATTTATGGAATTAAAAATATTATGTAGTGCTGGTCCCTTTAAATGTTAACACTTAAAAATAGCTTATAGGTATGTTTCTTATTTTCTATGCAAAATTATGTGGCTTGCTATTTCAGACAAAGATGACATATCAATCTGAAAAGAGTCGGCAAAGACACAAAATGGATGTACTTTCTCTTGACCTATACACCTACTTTTATGTTCTCATGGTTTAAATAAAAAGTACAGCTTTTGGGTTATTTAAGAAGAGCAGAAGCTAAAAATACAGTACTAAATATCATTGCAAGGATTTGGTAGCCAAAACATTTGCTCCATTTCTAGGAAAGAATCCATTAAGACAAAATTATATTACTTTTATAATATAATACTTTTTATATCGTGTGCGCTTGAAAAACATTCTAAGTTACAGAAACAATTAGACAGTCATTGAGTACTCCCCAAGATGTTCAAAATCTCTTTAGTTGTTAAATCTATCAACACACAACACAAAAACTCTCATAAATAAACCACATCTTCAGGTATCCAACCAAATCTTCTAGCATAAAATTCCTTATCCGTTTGTACCCATGAGATGCTAAAGTTGAAGCAGTTTTCAACTTGAATCATTGATAAATGATGTGTTAAAAATTAGCTAATGTTTTTATTCTTTACTTTTTCACTTAAAATGAAGAAGAAACTGTAGATTGGGCTAATTTGGAATAAATTGCTATAGAGTTGTTTTTGGAAAGCTGTTATTTAAATCTCAATAATCATTATTCAGAATGGGTTATTATAGAGGAATAGCTTGATTTAGATAGGAAAGAGAAATGAAGGTTCACTGGGACTGATGCTAACCAGGGCTAAAGGGGAGGTGGGTTTGCTCATCCATTGTCTTTAGAAGATAAATCATAGAAGCAACGTCCCTAACCTGGTGGGACCTGGGTCTCTTTGTACATTACAATGAGTAAATAAAATCCAGAAGACTTGAGGAATGTCATTTTATACCCCCTTCAGTTCTATCTATTGGAAGCAAATTGTTTGAGTATAATATTGTTAATCTCTTCTTTTTGCCTAAGTTAAACAATTCTTTGAGTTGAAATAGTTTTGTAACTTAAAAAATATATGCCTATTTTCAAAGCATGTCAGGTTACAAAATATAATGAGGAAAAAGATGAATTCTTAAGGGTTCAGGTCCATGTCAGTACAGTTAAAAAATACTTTTAGTGAGGGCTGGTGTACAAAGTATTTTGAAATTTTTAAATAAACATTTTTCTCTGCAACAAATTGCTACACTACAGTATTACTGCTTGTATTTGAATTGCTGCTTTCCTTTACTGGAAAATGACGGGTGAATTTCTGTAATGAATTCCGACTTATGACATTTAAGGTTATTTATAGACTGTCTTGAAGAGAGTGATGGGATCATGTAATTTACTCTATTAATTAAAAGTTGAAAGAAGGAAAGAATTCAGTGAAATGGAAGAATTTCAAATTTGACTTATCAGGCAAGTACTGAATAATTACTTTAGATAGATTTCCCTATATTATCGGAAGATAATCTCCTATATCATCTCTTACCACCATCAGAAAACCACCCCCCAAAAGGGGGACCTCATTCATATTGAAAATAACTTCTTAACGTGCAGGCATTACAGTAGGGCATTCTAGACACTGGGGGAGGGAAAAACCATTGTATTTTTTTCTAACATTCATGTTCAACTTATTTCCAAAGTTCTTTAAAGTGTGGCATTCTTACAGGTGGACAATGTTGCTGAACAAGCGTTTGTTTCTTCCCTTTTCTTCCCCCAGGCTCAAAGATTTGGAAAGAGATAGTTAACAGAAAAGGTAAGGTAATCTCCACCTTAACAAAATATATGATCAAATGTGACCATTTGACAGATACTATGTAGTTCATAAAAACAAAATTAAGTGGAATTGGCTCTCTTTTCCCTAAAGTTGAGGATGACGTGGATGTTTCTGTCTAATGTGCTGTACTAATAGGCTATTATGGGTTAGCTTTTGGTAACTCATCGAGTTTCCCAGTCTGGGTTCCGTACCATCAAGTCTGGATTATAACTTGTCCTGGTCACACTGTTTTTCCAAATCAGTTTTGTTCTAGTACTCTATTATGTGTCTGTTTCACCTCTAATCTTTCCATTTGTCACCACTCTGGAGATGGTGTGTGATATGATCTTAACGGAAACATCAGGAACATGTCTTGTGAATATTTAGTTTTCTTTTTGGCCGACTCAGCATTGCCTGCCATTCAGTCATTGTTATGTGACCAGGCAGTGTAACTATTTGTGTATTAGTCCATTGGTTCCTACCTTGGGAATGTGGAGACTTGTAAACCTCTGTCCTTCCCTTAGGAATGCATGAAGGAGAAACGGAATCTCTTGCGTGAATTTCTGCAGACAGAAATAAAGAATCAGTTGTGTGACTTGAAAACCAAACTACATAGAGAAGAATTATCAGAGGTAAGTCGTCAGCATCCCGGCGGCTAGAAAACGTTTCCTCCCATGTAACTTGTCTGTGACCAGGGAGGCAGAATAATCCCACCTCTCCCTGTTCCCTGATAGTTATGAAGGAAGCGCCTGTGTTTCCTTATTCTCTCATGGCCCCTTGTTTACAGTCACTGCTACTTAAATGATCCTTTCCTGCTGTAGGAGGGCTACCTGGCTCAAGGCAGATCCCTTTTAAATAAAGATTTGTCCTTGGAGAACAGAGCTCATGCTTTCAGTTGGGAAGTGAACGGCTGTCTAGAAAACGGGAGCCAGACAAGTGGTGAGGAGCGCAGAGTGGAAATAGCAGAGAAAAACAAGTCCCCCAAACCTGTTTCCAAACTTTGCATGCCCAGGAGAAGCAAGTCCGATGGAGAAACAAACTGTAAGAGCGCTTGACTCGTTTGACCTCGTTGGAATCTGGTGCCACCTAAGGGGAGGACAGACTTGGCGCCATAGGGTCTGTCTGTTCCCCCCCCACACAACCCCTCCACCGGCAGTACTTGTTTTTTGTGTATCCTTTTTTTTGGTGGGGGGATGGCTGTGTTGCTCGGCTTGTACCATCTTAGTTCTCCAACCAGGGATCGAACCCCGGCCCTTGGCAGTGAGAGTGCCGAGTCTTAACCACTGGACCGCCGTGGAATTCCCTCTTGTGTATACGTCTAACTAGCTTAGATATATACTTTAAATTTTTGTCTTCAGCCAAGTTATAGAGCATTAGATCCCCAAATGCGGTTGAATTTATGAGGTATAAGATAACAGGAGCTGCTGATATCTATGACTTGTAAGTTACATGCCTGTTTAAGCTAAACATTTATTCTTAGACTCCTTCCCCACTTGTAGTCAGAGTAACTCTTCTGGAATTTTTAAAAAAAGAGCATGGGACTTGAGCTCAGGTCAGGTGCTTGGCCACTTCATCTTTTGACGAAATAAACGGAGGCTCTGTTTCCTTGTGCGTCTCAGGGTTGGGCCCCTCATACAAGAGCTTGTGTTGAAATGGCCCAGCAGACTGGCAGGTGCTAATTTGATGAGTTTATCAAGATGGTGGTTGCTGAGAATAAGAAGAGAAGGTTACTTAATCCTCAGAACCTGGTCTCTGCACCAGCTTGGTAATGCTGAAGAACTGTACCTTGGCTGTGAACTCTTTATTCATAGTGGCTTTTTTGTTTCTTTTTCTTTAAGCAGCTGAAGTCTCATCTAGCCCCAGGATTAGAAGGCAAACTGCCAGGCAGACCACCATCACATCTCATTTCACAAGGAGGTCAGTATATAATGAATGGACAGCCCCCATTTTAGGGGCCAACGGTTTTTGGTAAAACACATATAAATTAGTAGGATGTAACTTAGTAATTCTGACTTCCACATTGCTTCGGTTTTCCTTTTGATATTCTGTTATTAGACATTCGTGAACAGCATTTCTGAAGATCTCATCCATTTTTACTCTTCACATAGGCAACTTCAAATGTACATGCACAGAATTACCAAGGATAGTAAAATGAACCCCTGTGTACCTATCACCCAGTGTCAACAGTTAACATCTCCTGGCTGTTGTTTCATCTATACCCCCACATGCTCCAAGTGAAAATTGTTCCAAATGGATTACAGCTCCATACCCACCCATCTCCTCCCAGTTGGATTACTTTGAAACAAATCGGACAGGTCATCTTATCCACACATACTGTATTTCTAGATGACAAGGTCTCTTTCTCTGACAAGTTTTTTATTCATATTTTGCCATAATTGCTAACATCTAGCAAACAGTCTTTTGAAGAAGACAAAACAGGCCTTATAAAGTGTAACAGTTCCTTACTAACAAATATATAGCAGTGTTCATTCTTCCCCTTGTGTAACAGAGTTTGGTTGATTTGCTCCTTAAGCCTTTCGAGTGATAGATTCCTTATCTTCTTGCCATTGATTTAAAGAAAATAGGTCTTTTTTTCTAATAGCGTCTAGGTCTGGCTGACTGCATCGTTTTGGTGGTTAATGTGTTCCCTTGCCTCCAGTTTTCTGTAAACTGGTAGTTAGGTCTAGAGTCTTGATCAGATTCCAGCTTTATTTTGTGAGACTTCATTGACAGCATGGGGCTGTCCATCAGAGGCATGTAATGTCTCTTCGGTGATTCTAGCAGCCATTGATCAAAGTCTAGATCCATTATTTCTTAAGGTTTGCAAAATGGTGGTATTCTAAACCTGTCATCCAAAGAAACATTAAGCTCGAAGCTTCTTTTAATGTCCTGGCAAAAAGGGCTTCTCAGAGGGAAGAGGGGACCATGCCCTGAATCTTTCCAAAGAGAGGGTACTCTTGGTAGGGAGGAATATGAGTTGTTTCGTGCCCACTGGAGGTCTAGGGTCTGGTGAGCTAACAGTTGGCTTTACTGTGTGTGTGTGTGTGACAGGCCTGCCAAACGGAAACCTGAGGAAGACCCTGAAAAAGCAAAATCGGATGATTCTGTCGATGAAGAAGAAAAAGACCAGGTAGGGCTCGCATTTAAGTTTCTTAACTCTGCCTTTTTTTGGTACACTTGCTGGTAATTGTGAATTTATACTTGGTCTGTCTATGGACCGTAAGTGACTGAGAGGGTGTTAGAACACACCCCTGGACCCAGGGCAGTACGAAGTGTATTATGGTTAGCCCCGAGGACTCAGCAGGCCCGTAACTTTGGTCTGTTCTCTCCTGTCTACCTTCCTACGTCTCCAGCTGTCAAGATTTGACAGTCGAACCAGCAGATGTGATGTGTTCAAAGCATTTGCTTCTGATGTCAGATAAGCTCCTTTCCCACATCGAATTTCTCTATAAAAGCAGAATTGTCGTGTTATTATGTGTATTGTAACAATGCTGCTTAGACTTTTTAGGTTAGAAAACTGGTGGCTTGCCAGAGACCTCCAATATAGAAAATGTCAGTCTCCAGCACTGTCTCATGTGACTTGAGGGGCAAACCTAGGTACTACCAGATGGTCACACGCTCTCTATTTCATTCCTGCCACAGGATTAGCTGTGTAAGTCGGGAAGTCTGTAGGTTTACAGGTGGGTAGTAAATGCCCTGTTACCTGCTAAAGATGAGTATCCGTGGTTTGCTCTAAGGCAGGGTTTCTCAACCAAGGCATTGACTTTTGGGGCCAGATAAACCTTTGCTGTGGTGTGTGAGTCCTGTGCATCGTAGAGTGTTTAGCAAGGTCCCGACCTCTTACTCACTAGGTGCCCGTAACATTCCCTCTCTCTCCTCCCAGTCGTGACAGCCAAAATCACCTTCAGACTTCCCCAGATGTCCCCTGGGGGGCACAGTTGCACTCAGTGAGAAGCAGTGGACTCAAGGCTACCAATATCTTTGAGGTAGACTTGACGTCCTGTTGTGAAAGACATACTCATTCTCCTGTTTTTATTTTGGAAATTAGATGCCACTGTTCATGATCGTTATTCAGATGTCTGTCATTAAGCTTCGTCAGACTACCCACTCACAGGTGGGACACTGAGACAGAGGGAAACAGCTTGTCCAAGTCACATGGCCACATCCCTTGCCTCCTAAGAAAACGTGTCACAAGTGAAAGCAAGCTGGCTCTTGTAATATTGACAAGTCTTTTTCTTTAAACAAATGTGCCAGTTTTAGAGTTGTTCTTTGCCCTCTAACCTTTTGGAGGGCTTACATAGCCTTCAAGCTTCTAAAGAAACGAACTGGGGCACTCTTTCCCAAGCAGGAAGCAGTTTCACTGGCAGTGTGTGAGAGGCCTTGGGGACTTGGAGGATGAACACTTGTCGAAACGGGGTGTATCCCGATATGCTAGAGTAAGGCTCGGTGCACCACACCGGTGTTATCAGGTGGTGTTGGTCAAATAAGTAGTACTACAGAGAGAATCTTACTTTAGTCAATTTCAAGTTTTTGAGATCTCACTATGTTTTTTAAAACAGGTGTTAAATACATGCATTTGGTAAAACAGTACAAAAGGCTGTTTGGTACATAGCAGCCAAAGAAAAACAATGTGGCTATTCCGTGCTGAGCTATGCTGTGAGCATTATCAAGTAAATACTGGATTCTGAGGCCTTTGTTCAGGAACAAAAAAGAATATAAAATATCTCATTACCACAACTAAGGAGCTGGCCTGTGGCAACTAAGACCCGGCACAATTAACTAACTAACTGACTATTTCTTTCTTTTTTTTTTTTTTTCTTTATGACAAAAGACTTAAAAATGACCACGGTTAAAGATTTGATGAAAGTTCATAATAATGCAGTTGACAAGAAAGTTAGTTATTTCTGAGATATACATTTTAAAGTAATAACTAGGATTATTACATATAACATTATACCAGAACATATAAGATTTTTAGCAATTTCATGTAATGTCTGAAACATTTCTATTAACATATTTCCATACATATTTCCATACACATACAAATATAAGATTTTTAGAAATTTCATGTAATGTCTGAAACATTTATATTAACATATTTCCATACAAATAACCCAATGAAAGTTTAGTATTAGTTGTTTTGTTTGTTTGTTTATACTGCAGGTTCTTATTAGGCATCAATTTTATACACATCAGTGTATACATGTCAATCCCAATCGCCCAATTCAGCACCCCACCATCCCCACCCCACCGCAGTTTTCCCCCCTTGGTGTCCATATGTCCATTCTCTACATCTGTGTCTCAACTTCTGCCCTGCAAACTGGCTCATCTGTACCATTTTTCTAGGTTCCACATACATGCATTAATATACGATATTTGTTTTTCTCTTTCTGACTTACTTCACTCTGTATGACAGTCTCTAGATCCATCCACGTCTCAACAAATGACTCAATTTCGTTCCTTTTTATGGCTGAGTAATATTCCATTGTATATATGTACCACAACTTCTTTATCCATTCGTCTGTCGATGGGCATTTAGGTTGCTTCCATGACCTGGCTATTGTAAATAGTGCTGCAATGAACATTCGGGTGCATGTGTCTTTTTGAATTACGGTTTTCTCTGGGTATATGCCCAGTAGTGGGATTGCTGGGTCATATGGTAATTCTATTTTTAGTTTTTTAAGGAACCTCCATATTGTTCTCCATAGTAGCTGTATCAATTTACATTCCCACCAACAGTGCAAGAGGGTTCCCTTTTCTCCACACCCTCTCCAGCATTTGTTGTTTGTAGATTTTCTGATGATGCCCATTCTAACAGGAGTGAGGTGATACCTCCTTGTAGTTTTGATTTGCATTTCTCTAATAATTAGTGATGTTGAGCATCTTTTCATGTGCTTCGTGGCCGTCTGTATGTCTTCTTTGGAGAAATGTCTGGTTAGGTCTTCTGCCCATTTTTGGATTGGGGTGTTTGTTTCTTTAATATTGAGCTGAATGAGCTGTTTATATATTTTGGAGATTAATCCTTTGTCCGTTGATTCATTTGCAAATATTTTCTCCCATTCTGAGGGTTGTCTTTTCGTCTTGTTTATGGTTTCCTTTGCTGTGCAAAAGCTTTGCCGTTTCGTTAGGTCCCACTTGTTTATTTTTGTTTTTATTTCCATTACTCTAGGAGGTGGATCAAAAAAGGTCTTGCTGTGATTTATGTCAAAGAGTGTTCTTCCTATGTTTTCCTCTAAGAGTTTTATAGTGTCCACTCTTATATTTAGGTCTCTAATCCATTTTGAGTTTATTTTTGTGTATGGTGTTAGGGAGTATTCTAATTTCATTCTTTTACATGTAGCTGTCCAGTTTTCCCAGCACCACTTATTGAAGAGACTGTCTTTTCTCCATTGTATATCTTTGCCTCCTTTGTCGTAGATTAGTTGACCATAGGTGCGTGGGTTAATCTCTGGGCTTTCTATCTTGTTCCATTGATCTATGTTTCTGTTTTTGTGCCAGTACCATATTGTCTTGATTGCTGTAGCTTTGTAGTATAGTCTGAAGTCAGGGAGTCTGATTCCTCCAGCTCCATGTTTTTCCCTCAAGACTGCTTTGGCTATTCGGGGTCTTTTGTGTCTCCATACAAATTTTAAGAGGATTTGTTCTAGCTCCGTAAACAATGCCATTGGTAATTTGATGGGGATTGCATTGAATCTGTAGATTGCTTTGGGTAGTATACTCATTTTCACAATGTTGA
Source organism: Eschrichtius robustus (assembly GCF_028021215.1). Lineage (NCBI taxonomy): Eukaryota > Metazoa > Chordata > Mammalia > Artiodactyla > Eschrichtiidae > Eschrichtius > Eschrichtius robustus. Next base: position 79,714,325 of record NC_090824.1, read on the forward strand.
TTCTTCCAATCCAAGAACATGGTATATCTCTCCATCTGTTGGTATCATCTTTAATTTCTTTCATCAGTGTCTTATAGTTTTCTGCATACAGGTCTTTTGTCTCCCTAGGTCGGTTTATTCCTAGGTATTTTATTCTTTTTGTTGCAATGGTAAATGGGAGTGTTTCCTTAATTTCTCTTTCAGATTTTTCATCATTAGTGTATAGGAATGCAAGAGATTTCTGTGCATTAATTTTGTATCCTGCAACTTTACCATATTCATTGATTAGCTCTAGCAGTTTTCTGGTGGCAGCTTTAGGATTCTCTATGTATAGTATCATGTCATCCGCAACCAGTGACAGTTTTACTTCTTCTTTTCCAATTTGTAGTCCTTTTATTTCTTTTTCTTCTCTGATTGCCGTGGCTAGGACTTCCAGAACTATGTTGAATAATAGTGGTGAGAGTGGACATCCTTGTCTCGTTCCTGATCTTAGAGGAAATGCTTTCAGTTTTTCACCATTGAGAATGATGTTTGCTGTGGGTTTGTCATATATGGCCTTTATTATGTTGAGGTAGGTTCCCTCTATGCCCACTTTCTGGAGAGTTTTTATCAGAAATGGGTGTTGAATTTTGTCAAAAGCTTTTTCTGCATCTATTGAGATGATCATATGGTTTTTATTCTTCAATTTGGTAATATGGTGTATCACATTGATTGATTTGCGTATGTTGAAGAATCCTTGCATCCCTGGGATAAATCCCACTTGATCGTGGTGTATGATCCTTTTAATGTGTGGTTGGATTCTGTTTGCTAGTATTTTGTTGAGGATTTTTGCATCTATATTCATCAGTGATATTGGTCTGTAATTTTCTTTTTTTGTAGTGTCTTTGTCTGGTTTTGGTATCAGGGTGATGGTGGCCTCACAGAATGAGTTTGGGAGTGTTCCTTCCTCTGCAATTTTTTGGAAGAGTTTGAGAAGGATGGGTGTTAGCTCTTCTCTAAATGTTTGATAGAATTCACCTGTGAAGCCATCTGGTCCTGGACTTTTGTTTGTTGGAAGATTTTTAATCACAGTTTCCATTTCATGACTTGTGATTGGTCTGTTCATATTTTCTGTTTCTTCCTGGTTCAGTCTTGGAAGGTTATACCTTTCTAAGAATTTGTCGATTTCTTCCAGGTTGTCCATTTTATTGGCATAAAGTTGCTTGTAGTAGTCTCTTAGGATGCTTTGTATTTCTGCGGTGTCTGTTGTAACTTCTCCTTTTTCATTTCTGATTTTATTGATTTGAGTCCTCTCCCTCTTTTTCTTGATGAGTCTGGCTAATGGCTTATCCATTTTGTTTATCTTCTCAAAGAACCAACTTTTAGTTTTATTGATCTTTGCTATTGTTGTCTTTGTTTCTATTTCGTTTATTTCTGCTCTGATCTTTAAGATTTCTTTCCTTCTGCTAACTTTGGGTTTTGTTTGTTCTTCTTTCTCTAGTTTCTTTAGGTGTAAGGTTAGATTGTTTACTTGAGATTTTTCTTGTTTCTTTAGGTAGGCTTGCATAGCTATAAACTTCCCTCTTAGAACTGCTTTTGCTGCATCCCATAGGTTTTGGGTCGTCGTGTTTTCATTGTCATTTGTCTCTAGGTATTTTTTTGTTTCCTCTTTGATTTCTTCAGTGATCTCTTGGTTATTTAGTAACGTATTGTTTAGCCTCCATGTGTTTGTCTTTTTTACGTTTTTTTCCCTGTAATTCATTTCTAATCTCATAGCGTTGTGGTCAGAAAAGATGCTTGATATGATTTCAATTTTCTTAAATTTACTGAGGCTTGATTTGTGACCCAAGATGTGATCTATCCTGGAGAACGTTCCGTGCGCACTTGAGAAGAACGTGTAATCTGCTGTTTTTGGGTGGAATGTCCTATATATATCAATTAAATCTATCTGGTCTATTGTGTCATTTAAAGCTTCTGTTTCCTTATTTATTTTCATTTTGGATGATCTGTCCATTGGTGGAAGTGAGGTGTTAAAGTCCCCCACTATTACTGTGTTACTGTCGATTTCCTCTTTTATAGCTGTTAGCAGTTGCCTTATGTATTGAGGTGCTCCTATGTTGGGTGCATATATATTTATAATTGTTATATCTTCTTCTTGGATTGATCCCTGGATCATTATGTAGTGTCCTTCCTTGTCTCTTGTAACATTCTTTATTTTAAAGTCTATTTTATCTGATACGAGTATAGCTACTCCAGCTTTCTTTTGATTTCCATTTGCATGGAATATCTTTTTCCATCCCCTTACTTTCAGTCTGTATGTGTCCCTAGGTCTAAAGTGGGTCTCTTGTAGACAGCATATATATGGGTCTTGTTTTTGTATCCATTCAGCCAGTCTATGTCTTTTGGTTGGGGCATTTAATCCATTCACGTTTAAGGTAATTATCGATATGTATGTTCCTATGACCATTTTCTTAATTGTTTTGGGTTTGTTTTTGTAGGTCCTTTTCTTCTCTTGTGTTTCCCACTTAGAGAAGTTCCTTTAGCATTTGTTGTAGAGCTGGTTTGGTGGTGCTGAATTCTCTTAGCTTTTGCTTGTCTGTAAAGCTTTTGATTTCTCCATCAAAGCTAAATGAGATCCTTGCTGGGTAGAGTAATCTTGGTGGTAGGTTCTTCCCTTTCATCACTTTAAGTATGTCATGCCACTCCCTTCTGGCTTGAAGAGTTTCTGCTGAGAAATCAGCTGTTAACCTTATGGGAGTTCCCTTGTATGTTATTTGTCGTTTTTCCCTTGCTGCTTTCAATAATTTTTCTTGGTCTTTAATTTTTGCCACTTTGATTACTATGTGTCTCGGCGTGTTTCTCCTTGGGTTTATTCTGTATGGGACTCTCTGCGCTTCCTGGACTTGGGTGGCTATTTCCTTTCCCATGTTAGGGAAGTTTTCGACTATAATCTCTTCAAATATTTTCCCTGGTCCTTTCTCTCTCTCTTCTCCTTCTGGGACCCCTATAATGCGAATGTTGTTGCGTTTAATGTTGTCCCAGAGGTCTCTTAGGCTGTCTTCATTTCGTTTCATTCTTTTTTCTTTAGTCTGTTCCGCAGCAGTGAATTCCACCCTTCTGTCTTCCAGGTCACTTATCCGTTCTTCTGCCTCAGTTATTCTGCTATTGATTCCTTCTAGTGTAGTTTTCATTTCGGTTATTGTATTGGTCATCTCTGTTTGTTTGTTCTTTAATTCTTCTAGGTCTTTGTTAACCATTTCTTGCATCTTCTCAATCTTTGCCTCCATTCTTATTCCGAGGTCCTGGATCGTCTTCACTATCATTATTCTGAATTCTTTTTCTGGAAGGTTGCCTATCTCCACTTCATTTAGTTGTTTTTCTGGGGTTTTTTCTTGTTCCTTCATCTGGTACATGGCCCTCTGCCTTTTCATCTTCTCTATCTTTCTGTCACTGTGGTTTTTGGTCCACAGGCTGCAGGATTGTAGTTTCTCTTGCTTCTGCTGTCTGCCCTCTGGTGGTTGAGGCTATCTAAGAGGCTTGATGGGAGGCTCTGGTCCTGACTATTTCTTAAAATCTCATTGATAGGTATTTAATATGATTTTTAAATATTTATTTATTTATTTAATTTATTTATTTTTGGCTGCGTTGGGTCTTCCTTGCTGCGTGTGTGCTTTCTCCAGTTGCGGTGAGCGGGGGCTACTCTTCGTTGCGGTGCGTGGGCTTCTCATTGCGGTGGCTTCTCTTGTTGCGGAGCACGGGCTCTAGGCGCGCGGGCTTCAGTAGTTGGGGCACGAGGACTCAGTAGTTGTGGCTTTTGGGCTCTAGAGCGCAGGCTCAGTAGTTGTGGCGCACGGGCTTCATTGCTCCGCGGCGTGTGGGAACTTCCCGGACCAGGGCTTGAACCCTTGTCCCCTGCATTGGCAGGCGGATTCTTAACCACTGCGCCAGCAGGGAAGCCCAGGCTCCAGCCTTTTTAAAAATGTGTTCCTTCCACCTTCGTGGAGCCGGCGTAGGGGATGGGGAGGAGTGAGAACCCGATTGGCAGGGGTCCGGTCGCAACCCCGGAAGGGGACGGGGGACGATCTAAGAGGTGGCACCGGGCCACAGTCGACCCCCAGTGACAGCTAACAGCTGCAGTGCTGCCCCTTCCTGCCCCAGGACCTGAGCTCAGGTCCCGGGGCGGCTGGAGAAACGCACTGTTTTTTGGTGAGGTGCTCTTACTTACTGTGTGGAGCTGCTCCGGCTGCCCCGGCGACCACACCCCTGCAGGGCCCTGTGCCCGTCCTCCCTGCCCCCTGCCCAGGGCTCGGAGAACAGCAGTCTCTGTGGGGCAACCCGCTTCCAAGCCCTTCAGTGACCACGGAGGACTGGGAACGGGCTGGGCTACCGGGGAGCCTGGGCATCCAACACCTGAGCTCAGCCCTGGGGGCTCACGTGAGGGCAGGGGCTGGGGGTTGCGGGCGGTGAGCGGAGGGGCCTCCAGCCGGCATCAGCCTGGGCCCTGGACCCGGGGAAAGGCCTCACCCTCTCAGTCCTGACCTGCCGCTCAGGAACCCTGTGGCCCACCAGCCCGAGGCTTGTGTCGCCCGCCATGGACTGCCCGGCACACGGCTGGGGTGCCAACGCCACACCTGGATTTTGCACGGGGACCACCTGGGGGCTCGGTGCACAGGAAGACGAGCAGCCCCCAGGCCCCGACACGCCCCTTCCATATCCATCGAGAGGTGCCTGATGGAAGGCCGGCTGTGCTCCTTTTCAAGCCCCAGGGAATTCACACGAACAGCCCTCCCGGCCACGGGGTGCCTGCCCACCGGCTCTGGGCCTGCGACCAGCCCAGAACACAGAAGGCACCGAAGTGGGTGCAGGGAGCTGAGCCGGGGCTGCAGAAGGGCAGACACCACAGCCTGGTCCACAACCGACTGCCCTAGGGCGGGTGAGAACGGGCGGGCAGGCTGAGGGGAGGACAGAGCGTGGCACCGCCTGCCCGCCTGGGCCACGGGGAGAAGGTCGGGGCGCCGCCCGCGCGCTCGCTCCGCTGCCTGGCGTCCTTTGTGGGGGCGAAGGGCCGGAGGCAGGGCTCCCGAGGAGCTCAAAGGCCCGGGAAGGACACACGGGACGGTCCAGAGCCACCCTACCGCTCCAGTGGTGCAGCACCCTCTCTGAATTCCTACTGCCACCAAAACACATCCCTAAGGCCTTTGGGAAGAATCGCTAGGACCCAGGAAGGCAGCCCCCTGCTGTGGTCCAGACTTCAGCAGCTGCCGATGATCAGAGGGAGCCAGCCGGCCGGCCTTGAGCAGGAGGACAGGACACGGGGACAGGGACAGCCACAGCCGGGCTTCCCACAGCTGTGCCCACCGCCAGAACCAGCTCCAGCCAATCACAGCCCCCGAGATGCCAAACAGTGACGGGCGAGAGGCTGGCAGGAAACTGACACCCCCTCACTGGAGAGCCTGCCCGGCCGGGGTGCGGGGCACCATCCCCGTCTGAACTCACCACCCCACAGCTCAGCCATCTCCCAGTGACCCAGACGCGTCACCACGGCCCCAGGGCTGATCCCCGACCAAGGTCAGAACTCCCCCCAGTGTGACGGCCCCCATGCCACTCCTGTGGTGGAAGGGACGGCAGGCAGAGACCAGGAGTAGAGTCTTTTTATTAACGGCTGCGTTTTCAAAGAACCGTTTTGTTACCAGGAAAGCTCCCCAGGAAGGGATTGCATTAGTGCAACAAGGGGGAGCCTTGATGCCAGGCTCTCCAGACACTTCCAGGTGGAGACTTTTGGCCTAGGCCGGCCGCCGGGGACTCAGGGGCTGGGAGGACACGCGGCCCCTCCCCCGCCCCGACGGGGCGCTAAGGCACCCGGCCCGCCTGGGTGGGCAAAACCCCGTGCCTTCAGCAGGCCGGCGGCTTGCAGCCCTCAACCTGCAGCCCTTTGCTCAGGAGGAAGGCGTCCTGCGTGGGGTCACAACCCAGGAAGAGCTTCACCATGCCCTTGGCATCCTCGGAGCCCCCTGGCCTCAGAATGCAGCTTCTGTAGTCCATGGCAACCTGACGAGAGGGGGTGGGGCTGCAGGAGGGTGGAGCACCCCCTTCACTGAGGGTGTGGGTGTGGCCACCTCTGCTGTGACTCAAGAAAGGGCAGGGGAGCAGGGGGTCCAGGGCAGGGCCCTCAGAGCCTGGCAGGCCCAGGCGGGCGGCACAGGCATCTAGGCCCAGGCCAAGGACCTCCGTGTTGGTCTGCATGGCAGGCTGGCCTCTCACCTTGCCACTCAGGACGCCCTCCCGCTTGAAACGTGTGTGGAACGTGTCCGCGGAGTACACCTCGCTGCACAGGTAGCCATAGGACTGGGCGTCGTAGCTTCCTGCCAGGCGGCCGAAGGTCGCAAGCAGGTGGGTCCCTGGGACACACGCGGAGAAGCTCCTGCCCGGCCCCCTGGCCGCTCCGTGCCCCTTCCCCAGAGAGGGGGCCTCAAAGCAGCCCTGTCTGAGTCCCCTGCCACTAGAGGGAGTATTGGCCCAACACTTCTAGAAAACGGGGACCTTGCGGGCAACTCAGTGGAGGGACACAAATAAATTTTTGCCGACTTTCTGCTGAAGCTCACGAGGGTTCACCCCGAAGCCTCTTACAAGGTCAGCTGCCCGAGGCTCCGAGGGATGAGTCAGGGCTCACCTTCCAGCACGGGGAGAGCGCGGGTTCAAGCGCTCACGAGGGAGTGAACTGCGTCTCCGCACCGACACGCACGGGCAAACCTCGTCGACGCGTTCCGTCCGGGGTATGAAGCCCTCTCCTGCCTCTTCCAGGCTCTCCAGAAAGCACGTGCAGATACGCCCACCCCACCCTCGGACTCCGCGGGCCACAGCTGGAGGGACCAGCCCAGGAACCGAGGCAGGAAGAGGCCAGAGGTCAGCGGGCCTCGGCCAGAGCCCGTCAGTCGGTCCCCCTTCACACACCACCAGAGGATCCTCTTGACCTGGGCAGTAGCCGCCAAGCGACCGCTAAGGTGGGCCCGGCGTGCACTTGGCTACCTGGCGTGGCTGGGACCCCGAGGACCTCCTGGCAGAGGCGGGCATTCTCCTGGGCCGGGTCCGCGGGCGTCTGCGTGTGCAGGGCCTTGTCCACCTTGGCCAGGACGATCTGGCGCAGGTTGAAGAGGCCTGGAGGGCGGGAGGAAGGAGACGGGGGGCTGGCACTGTGTGCAGGCCGCGCTTTCCAGCCGGGCGGTCCGGGAGCCCCTTTCCTTTCCCTCGGCCCGACCGCACCGGGGTTGGCCAGCCGGGACTTGATGAGTTGGCCAGCAGCTCTGGGGGACGGCGCTGCCCGTGCCCCACCGAGACTGGCAGCAACGCCAGGGCTTCACAGGGCGCGGCGCTCCCGGCCCCAGAGCCTTCCCTCTGGTTCTCATCACCGGCTGTCGCCAGAGTCGCAGGTAACGTGCCTTTCTTGTCGTTTGTCTTTTTTCCGGCCCTCAGCCACGCAAAGGTGTGAAGCCCTGACACTCGCTGCCACGTGGATGCACCCTGAGAACACGATGCTCAGCGAGACAAGTCAGACACAGAAGGGCACACAGGGTGTGACCCCACTGAGGGGGAACATCCAGAACAGGTAGATCCACAGAGTCAGAGTGGGTTCCTGGTTGTTAGGGGCAGGGGGCGGGGAGGGAATGATAACTAAGGGCGTGACGGACATTTTTGGGGTGAGGGAAATGTTCCAAAACAGGGCAGTAGTGACGGCTGCACAGCTCAGTAAAGTGTCCCCACGCGCTCCGGTGCAGCCTGTGAGAGCATCGCTCTCAGGACGAAGGGCTGACCGCAGGAAGACTGAAGGAGCACTGGGTCCTGGGCCCAGACGCTCAGCTGGGGACACCCCCGCCCCCCCGGTGGGGAAGTCCCTGGGACTTGCTGAGCCTCCACCGAGACTGGCAGCAGCCCCAGGGCCTCACAGGGCGCGGCGCTCCCGGCCCCAGAGCCTTCCCTCTGGTTCTCATCACCGGCTGTCGCCAGAGTCGCAGGTAACGTGCCTTTCTTGTCGTTTGTCTTTTTTCCGGCCCTCAGCCACGCAAAGGTGTGAAGCCCTGACACTCGCTGCCACGTGGAGGCACCCTGAGAACACGATGCTCAGCGAGACAAGTCAGACACAGAAGGGCACACAGGGTGTGACCCCACTGAGGGGGAACATCCAGAACAGGTAGATCCACAGAGTCAGAGTGGGTTCCTGGTTGTCAGGGGCAGGGGAGGGGAGGGAATGATAACTAAAGGCGTGAGGGACATTTTTGGGGTGAGGGAAATGTTCCAAAATAGGGCAGTAGTGACGGCTGCACAGCTCAGTAAAGTGTCCCCACGCGCTCCGGTGCAGCCTGTGAGAGCATTGCTCTCAGGACGAAGGGCTGACCGCAGGAAGACTGAAGGAGCACTGGGTCCTGGGCCCAGACGCTCAGCTGGGGACACCCCCGCCCCCCCGGTGGGGAAGTCCCTGGGACTTGCTGAGCCTCCACCGAGACTGGCAGCAGCCCCAGGGCCTCACAGGGCACGGCGCTCCCGGCCCCAGAGCCTACCCTCTGGTTCTCATCACCGCCTGTCACCAGACTTGCATGCAACGTTCCTTTCTTTTCTTTTGTCTTTTTAAAGGCAACTCTTGAATACACGTATTTAACATGCAGGGAACCAGTCCTGACTCCTTGATCTGCGGCTTCCAGGCTCCAGAGTCTCGAGGACATCCACTTCCATTTTTTTACACGCCCTGTGCGTGGGGTTTGATGATGGAAACTGACACCGAGGGCGTCACCACGTGCGGGGTGACATCAGCGGAAGAATCCCGTGGCGAGGGCCTGCCTGAGAACCACGGGAGAGCCCGGGCCCTCCCCGCCCCCTGCCTGCAGCCCCGCGCCCGCACCCACCTGGGAGCGGAGCTGGTGCATCGCTTGCCAGAACTCATGGAAGTAGGTCTCCAGCTCATCATGCTGCAACAGGGAGGGCGGGTTGGGCGTAGACTTGGTGAAGTTGGCCACCATGGCCGCGATGGCAATCTGGCGCCTCCCATCCTGCTGCAGGCAGCCCGGCTGCAGGCCAAAGCAGGCCATGTGCCCAGACTTCCCTTCCCTGGGGAGGGACGCGGGTGAGGCCCCGCTTCCACAGAGGAGCCCTGGCCCACGGCCGACAGGTTCCCCCACGCATGCACCGAGGGTAGAGGTCCAGGTAGAACTTGCCGATGGATGACCTTGTCCGCGGCCGCGTCCCGGACCGTGTAGAGCCTCACATCTCCGTGACACACGTTGGCACCCTCCTCCAGGTCGAAGGTCAGCCCCAGCAGCTCCTGGGAGATGCCCAGCTACCCGCGCGTGACCACCTGCATGGGGAAGGACTCATCGAGCAGGTACTGGTCCACGTGGTAGCGCGTCTCCTCCCCCTGGTTCATGTAGCAGCACAGGTCCTAGACGTTGATGGGCCCGTCAAAGTGCAGGCCCCGCCTCTGGCACTTGGCCTTCTTTAGGTCCAGGATCACGGCCGCTCCTGCTCCCCGAGGGGCTTCAGCTTCTGGGCCAGCTCATCTGCGGGCGGAGGGGAGAGGTTCGGCTATGTCCCTGTGGCAGCCTCCCAGCCGCCACCCACCCCACGCCCCTCGAGGCAGAATGAAGGGTTGGGGAAGGCGACCCCCAAGGGCTGACACAGTCGGGTCTCAGGCAGCACCACGTCCAGTCAAGGTCCGCCTGACCCTCGGGGAGGCGGGGTTACCTAGGAAAGTGGCCACCACCTGGCTGGTCTTGGCCATGTTCATCTCCAGCACGGAGTCGGCACGCGTGCTGAACCCCAGCAGGCGGGACTTCTGAGCCTGCAGCCTTACCAGCTCCCCGAGGATCGCGCAGTTCTCCTGGAACCCAGAGACGGCCAGCGCTGGGGACCGTGGGCCACGCCCTCCCCACGGGCCCCGGGCCAGGTCTCTGAGGGCGGGCAGGGCTCTCAGGCCACTGGCGGGCACAGCCAATCCCCCTCCCTCCTCCTCCTGGCCCGGATTTCTAGACACTTTGGTGCTGTCCTAACACGTGGTCTTTATGAACACAGGTCCTTTTGGAACCAGAAACGGCGTGAACCGTGATGAGCTCTAAGGCCAAGGGCAGGAAGAAATGTGACCAGGCTCTCCAGGAGCCACCCAGGGGCCTCCCCGGGCTCAACAATACAGACTCGGCTGCCGTGCAGACAGCAGGTCATCCCCACGGCGCCCGAACACCCAGCCCCCTGGACGGCGAGACGCCTGTTGCTGCAGGTGGCCCGGGGCTGGCTGGTGAGGCCCGGCCCCAGGCGTACACCACCTTCTCTGGGGCCACCTCTCCGGCTCTGCCGTGGGGTTCTCCTGGGAGCCCCCAGTCACCACAGGACCAGCGTGGCCTGTCTGCAGCCCAAGAAGGTGGGGACACAGGACTGTCCCCCATGCCCCCCACATCACCCACGAGGCCGAGCAAGCACCAGTGGTGTCTGCGGGGAAGATGAAGGGCTCACGCACAGCCCCCATCTACTGAAGATGCTGAACAGGAGAAGCACAGACTGCAGCCACACGCGGTATGGACCAAACGCAAGTGTCCTTGCAGGAACCGATGTCTGAATGTCAAGGCCGTACCCGGGCCACAGTGAGAAGGCCCAGACCCCACGCAAGGCACAGAGAGGAGATGGGGGGAACATCTGCGAATCTGAGCTCATCGGGCATCACCCCAGAAGGAGAGGGAGAGGAGGAGGGAGAGGGAGAGGGAGAGGGAGGGAGGTACAGACGTCTCTCCCTTCCCTGGGGGTTCTCTAGTGCAGCCAAGGCTGAAAAGCACTGCATTTCGGGAGATGGGTCCTCGTGGAAAAGTTAAATAGTAGCTCATGGCATTATCGACACATATTAAAAAGGCCCCAAATCTTGGGGAGTCAGGGAGGGGAGCTGGCGGCTGCCTCGTAAAGGAGGAGAGATTGGGCGTCAGAGGAGGTGCCTGTGCAGCCCGCCGCCGCTGCCCAGGACCCCGCAGACTTCATCTCCCAGCTGTGGTCCCGGGCTGGAAGGCAGCGGGGAGGTCAAGCCGTCCAAGCATCAACCTTGACTTCAGGGCTGATCTAAAAGGCGCCTGGTGTTTGTTGAAGCAGAAGAAAGAGAAAGCAGTGGGGAGAGGAGGGGAGGGGGAGGGAGCCCCCATCAGCCCTTCTCCCTCTCTCCCTCTCTGTCTCCCTCTCTCCCTCCTTCCCTCCCTCCCTCTACCTCCCTGCTTCTCACTCTCACTCTCCCTCCATCTCTCCCTCTGCCTCTCTCCCTCTCCCTCTTTCCCTCTCCCTCTCTCCCTGTCCCCCTTTCCCTGTCCCTGTTTCCCTGTTCCGCTCTTCCGATACCTCATTCCCTCTCCCTCTCTCCCTCTCTCCCTCTCTCCCTCTCGTGCTCCCTCTCCCTCTCCCTCCACCTCCTTCCCTCTCCGGAGAGGGTGCCTGCTTCCTTCTCTGTCTCCCTCTCTGGAGAGGGAAGGAGGTGGAGGGAGAGGGATAGAGGGAGGGAGGGAAAGACAAAGGCGTCTCTCCCTCCCTCTCTCCATCTCCCTCACTCCCTCCCAGAGATGGAGAGACAGAGGAAGAGGCAGAGACAAGGGAGAGGGAGAGGGAGAGGGAGAGAGAGGGGGGAGGGAGGGAGAGAGAGAGAGGTGTCTTCCTCCCTCCCTTTCCCTCTCTCCCTCCCTCTCTCACTCTCCTGCTCCCTCTCCCTCTCTGGAGAGGGAAGGAGGTGGAGGGAGAGAGAGCAGGAGAGGGAGGGGGGAGAGGGAGAGAGAGGGGGAGAGGGAGAGAGGGATAGAGGGAGGGAAGGAAAGACAAAGACGTCTCTCCCTCCCTCCCTCTATCCCTCTCTCCCTCCCTTTATCCCTCTCTCGCTCCCTCTCTCCCACTCCCTCGCTCCCTCTCCTCCCTCTCCCTCTCCCTCCGTCTCTCCATCTCCCTCACTCCCTCCCAAAGATGGAGAGACAGAGGAAGAGGCAGAGACAAGGGAGAGGGAGAGGGAGAAGGAGAGAGAGGGGGGAGAGAGGGAGAGAGAGAGAGGTCTCTTCCTCCCTCCCTTTCCCTCTCTCCTTCTTCTCTCCCTCTCTCCCTCTCCCTCTCTCCCCCCTCCCTCTGCTCCTCTCCCTCATCTCTGCCTCTCCCTCCATCTCTCCCTGTCTGAGAGGGAATGAGGGAGCGGGAGAGACGGAGGGAGAGGGAGAGACGGAGGGAGCGGGAGAGACAGAGGGAGGGAGAGGGAGAGAGGAAGGGAAAGGGCGAGGGAGAGGGAGGGAGGGCGAGACATCTCTCCCTCTCCCTCTCCCTCTCCCTCCCTTCCTCTCCCTCTCCTAGAGGGAGGGAGGGAGAGGGAGAGACAGAGGGAGAGGAGAGGGAGGGAGCGAAGGAGAGGGGGAGTCGGAGAAGGAGGTAGGGAGAGGGAGAAGGAGAGAGGGTGCCTGCTTCCCTCTCTGTCTCCCTCCCTCCCTCTCCGTGTCCCTCTCTCCCCCCTCTCCCTCTCCCTCTGTCTCTCCCTCTCTGGGAGGGAGAGAGGGAGAGGGAGCAGGAGGGAAAATGATGGAGGGATGGAGAGGGAGAGAGGGTGAGGGAGAGAAGGAGAGGAGGAGGAGAGAGGCAGAGGGAGGGAGGAAGAGACCTCTCCCTCCCTCCCTCTGCCTCCCTCCTTCTCCTCCCTCTTCTCCCTCTCTCTCCAACTCTCCCTCTCCCTCCATCTCTCCATCTCCCTCACTCCCTCCCAGAGAGGGAGAGACAGAGGTAGAGGCAGAGCGGAACACGGAAACAAGGACAGGGAAACAGGCACAGGGAGAGAGGCAGGGACAGAGGGAGAGGAGAGGGAAGAGGGAGAGGAAAGAGGGAGAGGAAAGAGAGGGAGGGAGAGAGGGAGAGACAGATGGAGAGAGAGGGAGGGAGAGAGAGAGAGGGAGAGGGAAAGAGGTAGAGGGAGAGCAGAACAGGGAAAGAGGGACAGGGAGGGAGAGAGGGAGGAGAGGAAGCAGGGAGAAAAGAGAGAAAGAACACACCATCTACATTTCTGTCAGATGACACCGGGGATCCTTACACAACCAGGAGAAAATAACACAGGGAGGCTCTTTCTCAGCTGGAACTGGCACTGCAGAGGGGGCCAAACACCACCAGGCTGGCCACACATGTCCAGCCGCCGCTCCAGCCCCGTCAGCCGTGAGTCCGGTCACCAGGGCTCTGAGTGTCTGCTCCAGGGAGCTGGGGTTCACCCTCTCACCGGGGAGGCCGGGCCAAGACCGCGGGGCCCCGGGCTGGACACATAGGGGGAAAAGCATCCCCACAGGACAGCTTGTGCGAGCAGATTCAGCTGCCAGATTCTAGAGGCCCGGGACCACCCTGTGGCCCGTGAAAAACAGGAGGCCACGAGGGTCTTGCATCGTGATTCCTGTCCGTTGGACTGTAAAGTTTATGTAGGGAATCTTGCAAACAGTGGTAACAAGGCTGAATTGGAACGAGATTTAGGCTATTACGGACCACTCTGAAGTGTGTGGGTTGCTAAAAGCCCTCCCGGCTTCGCTCTTGTTGAATGTGAAGATCCCCGAGATGCAGCCGATGCTGTCCGAGAACTAGATGGGAGAACACTATGTGGCTGCCGAGTAAGAGTGGACCTGTCGAATGGGGAAAAGAGAAGTCGAAATCGTGACCGCCTCCTTCTTGGGGTCGTCGCCCTCGAGATGATTATCGGAGGAGGAGTCCTCCACCTCCCACACATCTCCAAGATGGAGAGCCTTCTCCGTCAGCCAGAGCAGGTCCCTTTCTAGATATAGGAGAAGAGAGAGATGACTGTCCCAGGAGAGAAATCACAAGCCGTCCCGATCTTTCTCTAGGTCTCCTAGCCGATCTAGGTCAAATGAAAGGAAATAGAAGACCACTTTGCAAGAGGAGTGGTGTACAGGCAATAACTTCATTTGACAGGAGTATGTACAGAAAATTCAAGTTTGGTTTGAGACTTCTGAAGCTTGGTGCACTTTTTAAATGTTTTAGTTGTTCACATTTGTTTGTCTCTTGGGACAGTGACCCATAAAGGTGTCATTCTCTATGGTTTGAAATGGGTCACATGAGGCATGTGATATGAAGAATTGTTACCTTCCAATGTTCCCTTAAGCAAAATTGAATTTGCTTTGAATTTTTGGTCTTGCCTAGACTGATAATAAAACTTTAACTCCTGCCCACCTAAAGTGTGATGTTTACTATTATGGAAACAACACTGGCAAACGTGTAAAAGACTTTCTGTAGCTGGGATATGGTATGCAGCTGTAGTTAAGCAAGCAGTCTTTAAAAGGTGCTGTGAACACAAGCCAGCAGGTAAAAATGAAAGCCGCACCCTTACCCTAGATTAGAGGTTTAAAAATTCCACTAGTCTTCACACGGGACAAGAGGTTGTCCAGGGAGTTGAGAATCTAAGAAGTTACAAGGAAGTTAGTTTACCTTTGAGTTAGGTCATAAGTCCCCTCTGTGATTGCTGTACATGAATACATAGCTCTTTGTAATATTTTTTGGAAATCTGAGATGATCAAGATACCAATGTCCTGCCGGATTAAGAGTATTGTAGAGCTGAACTTTGAGTTACTGTGCAATTTTTTTTTTCATGCTGTCATTTGTAATATGTTTTGTGAGAATCCTTGGGATTAAAGTTTTGGTTGCAAAAGAAAAGAAGAAAAGAAAAGAATCCGCCTGCCAGTGCAGGGGACACAGGTTCAAGCCCTGGTCCGGGAAGATCCCAGGTGCCGCAGATCAACTAAGCCCGTGGGCCACAACTACTGAGCCTGCGCTCTAGATCCTGGGAGCCAGAACTACTGAGCCCCCATGCACAACTACAGAAGCCCGCACGCAACGAAGACCCAACGCAGCAAAAAAAAAAAAAAAAAAAAAAAAAGACGCTACTGGCCAGGTGATCAAGGGTAAAATCATTTGTCATAAGTCCCGTTGATGGTGTGTATCCTTGATGTGACCTGAGGAGAATGGCATTTTTATCTCTGTCTGGATCTTCCGCCCCAAACCCCATAACTCCAGACCAACCATAAGAAAACATCAGAAAACAAACAGACAAACAAATTGAGGGACAAAATACCTGACCAGTCCTCCTCAAAACTTTCAAGGTATCAAAACCCAGGGACATCTGAGAAATGTCACAGCCCAGAGGAGACTGGGACAGAAAAAGGATGTTAGGGGAAAACTAGGGAAATGCTAATGAAGTGTGGACTTTAGTTAATAACAATGTATCCATCTTGGTTCCTTAGTTGGATAAACATGTCATACTAACGTACTAACGTGTTGGAGATAGGGTTACTGGGTCAGGGTCCACGGCACTCTACACTCTGTACAGATCTTTGCCACTTTTTTGTAACTCTAAGCTATTCTAAAATTAAGCGAGTACTGAACAGAGATAAGAATGTTATTTCCCTGATTTGAACATGCCTGAGTTTCTTTTCATGGTCACATTTTTGCTATCTGGATGTGTCTTGGAATCAGTAGCAAAGGAGAGTTGCCAGCCCCTGGAAAGATGTGGGTGGTTTGCAGGTGGCTTGCTCTGGAGCTGAAGACCACGGTGGGAAGTCTGCAGCCTCGGGCTGCACTTAGAACCATGGGAGGGGATGGGCCAGCTCAGTTAGGGATGGAACCTATAAGTAAAACTTTTTTCTTTTCCATTATGGCTTATCACAGGATGTTGAATATAGTTCCCTGTGCTAGACAGTAGGATGTTGTAGTTTATCCATCCTATATTTAATAGTTTGCATCTGCTAACCCCAAACTCCCAATCCAACCCTCCCTCACTCTTTCTCCCCCTTGGCAACCACAAGTCTGTTCTCTATGTCTGTGAGTCTGTTTTTGTTTCGTAGACGAGTTCATTTGTGTCGTATTTTAGATTTCACATATAAGTGAGATCATATGATATGTGTCTTTCTCTTCTGACTTACTTCACTTAGTATGGTAATCTCTAGGTCCATCCACATTGCTGCAAATAGCATTATTTCATTCTTTTTATGGCTGGATAATATCCCATTGTATATATGTACCACATCTTCTTTATCCATTCATCCATCAGTGGACATTTAGGTAGCTTCCATGTCTTGGCTATTGTAAATAGTGCTGCAATGAACATTGGGGTGCATGTATCTTGTCTTTCTTTTTTTTTTCTTTCTTCCTTTCTTCCTCCCTTTCTTTCCTCCTTTCTTTCTTTCTTCCTTTCTTCCTTTATTTCTTTCTTCCTTTCTTTCTTCCTTGCTTCCTTCCCTTCTTTCTTTCTTTCTCTCTCTCCCTCTCTCTCTTTCTTTCTTTTTCTTTCTTTCTTTCTTTTTTTTTTTTGTCACACAGCATGTGAGATCTTAGTTCCCTGACCAGAGATGGAACCCATGCCCCCCGCACTGGAAGCACGGAGTCTTAACCACTGGAGCACCAAGGAGATCCCAGGGGTGTGTGTATAGTTTTGAATTAGAGTTTTCTCCAGATCTATGCCCAGGAGTGGAATTGCGGGACCCTATGGCAGCTGTATCTGTTGCTGCACGTCTCACATCAACCACCTGCACTCCAATCCTTGCTCTCAACGTCATCTTTGGGGAACCCAACCTGCGACAGGGACCTTGACAAGAAGAAATGGCTCAGGGAAAAGCTACCTGCACAGGGAGGAGATAGAGGCCATCGCCCCTGGGGTGCGGCGCGGAGAGTGGGCACAGAGATTTGTCATTTCACCCCCGATGCTCATCTCAGCCCTCCTGGCTGCCCCACTCTAGGTCACCTCGGGATACAGAGGTGACCCGGTTAGAGTCCCTGCCTGTGCAGGAATCTGGGGGCACCAGCGGGTCTGAATAATATTAGTGCAGGGTCTCCCCTGCGGCACTGGGGTTATTCGGGGCGGGTCATCCTCTGCTGAGGGCCCCTCCTGGGCACTGTGTGGGGTTTAGCAGCAGCCCTGGCCACACCCCTTTGATTCCAGGGGCCCCTCCCCCCCAGTTGTGACAACCACAGATTTTCCCCACACATCACGGAAGAACTGGGTGAGGCGGGGGCAGGATGGCCCTGGGCGAGGACAGCTGTGTTGAAGCAACCAGCCTGGCCCAGGGCAAGGTCTGCCCCAATCCCGTCAGCGCCTGCATTTAGACCTGCCCCTTTCCTCTCCCACCTCCTCTGCCCTGCAGTGGTCTCCGAGACATCATCGCCATGTGATAAATCACACCTTCTCAGTCGACTGTTTGCTGCCCTCGCTAGAACGTGAGCTCTTTGAGGACAGGGATGCTGTTATGTCCCCAGCACCTAGAAGAGTGTCTGCTGTGTAGTAGATGCTTCATAAATACTTGCTGAATAAAGGAGTTGAATAAAGGGATGAGTGGATGGATGAATGAAGGTTACAATGGAAGGAGGGGGGAGATTCCCTTTCTGGCTCTCGGGGGTTGGGAGATCAAGTGAAAGATCCGTCCTAAATAGGCTGATCAGCCTTCTGGGGTTCCCCGGGACTGAGGGTTTCCCCAGAGTTCCAGCGCTCAAACCTGAGCGGTCCTGGGCAAACTGGGGGCGGGTGTTGGTCACCCTATCTAAACACAGTAACAATTCCAGCTGCAATAGCAATGGCCAATGACCTCTATGGTCTTATTGACCATGCACAGTTCTTTACCTGGCAGGGAAGGGTGGGCCGGGATGGGAATTCTGGTGATCCAGGGCGGGTGAGGGCACACCCCGGGCTTGTGTAGGGGAGTCCAGGAAGGTTCTGGAGGAAGTGACAGTGACACAGGGGGGAGGGAGGAGTCTAAGGAAGAACATCCCACATGACAACGTGTGCCAAAGGCCCTGGGCCCAAGGTCACACCTGACCAGGGCTTGCCTTTTTTTTTTTTTCTAATTTACTTTTTCCCACATGGATATGCAATTGTCCTAATGCCATTTATTGAAAACTCCTTAATTTCCCCACTTTCTGTCATATCAAGTTCTCATAGATCTGTTTCTGGACCTTTATTCTATACCATAGAGCTATACGTCCCATCCTTGCACGACTAGGGCTGTTTCATCACTATAACTTTATTTTTTATTCATTTATTTTTCTTGGCCATGCCGTGCGGCATGTGGGATCTTATTTCCCTGACCAGGGATCGAACCCGCGCCCCCTGCCAGTGGAAGCTCGGAGTCTTAATCACTGGACCTCCAGGGAAGTCCCCAGGGTTTGCTTTGACATCCATCGAATGGTGGCAGGTGGGCACGGGGAGCAGCTGTCTGTGAGCCATCCTGTGTAGAAATGCAGGCTGGAGGGGAGGACAGATGGAGCGGGAGGGGAAGAAGCGGAGGAGGGAGGGAGGGCGGGCGAGAGACAGACAGAGCATGAAAGCTGAAAAGAGCTCCTAGTGCCGGGAGCCTTGGAGCCAGAGCCTGGGAGCCAGGGTGACTGGCTCTCCTCCCTGGTGTGTGTGTGTGTGTTGCGGGGGGTGGCTCTGGGCTTCTCAGGCTGGGAATGGGGTGCACAGAGCAGGGACGGAGCAGGGACCCTTCTCTCTGGGACCTCGTGGGCCATCCTCAGCTCACAAAGCTGAGCCACTCCTGGCCCTACGAGTGGGGGGGCTTATCCTCCCTGTCCCCTGGATCACACCCCCTCACACACAACTTCCCCGTGTGTGTTCCCAGCAACCAAGAGAATCTGTTTTTAAAAGATTTGGGGGAGGGGGGTAAACATACAAACAAGAGCAGAATGGATACTTTTACAGAATGTGAATGGCTCTGTGTAAGCCCACCCCCAGGGTAACCACAGTCCTGACCTCTAACACCCTTGACGAGTCAGCCTTGGTCTGGGCTTGCGGACCCACGGAAGCTTCCTCATCCCCTCCTTCAGATCCCGTCTCTCCCTTGGCGTCTTTGTGAGAAGCACCCGGGGAAGTGGGACTGCTAGGCTGTACTGCTGCTAGAACTCCACCTGGGCTCCACCAGGCTCCAGCCCCCCACCCTGTGCACCTCTCTGACCCTGAGGCACCTCAACTGGTAGCAGCCGCATCACCTTCCCTCCTGGGTCTTGTGACACTTAAGGGAGACACCGCAAGGACAAGCCTTTGGCTCCCTGGCTGGCAAAGAGCAGGTGCTCAATTGTCATAAGTGTCCGTATCAGTGAGGGTTCTCCAGACAAACAGAATCCATAGGGTGTGTGTGTGTATATACACACACACGTACATATGTACACGCGTACAAAAATATACAGCAGTGTATCTATGCAGTATGCATACACACATATACACATATAGTATATACAATACACACCTACCTGTATACACACATATAAAAGGCATAGTTTGTATATCTACAGTATGTATACACACATATGCACATAACATATACAATACCCACATACATAGACACTATACATACACACATATAAAATGCATCGTTTGTATGTATACAGTATGCACACATACGTATAACGTATGCAATATACACACCTAGGTACATATATGTCATACATATAGACACATACAAAGATATTTAGGTGTGTATATAGACAGTATACATACATACACATATAATACATGCAATACGTACACGTACATACATATAGACACACATATACACCTACATATAAAAGCATATAGCATAAAAATATATATGTACTGTATATATAAATTCATCGTATGTACACGTACATATATCATATATATCAGATATATACATATATACAATGTATACACACACATACACACCTATATGTAAATATGCGCATGTACATACACATATAAATACATACGCAAGTGTGTATATAACAGTATATACATATATACATGTAACACCTAGAAACATATACACATACAGGTATACAACATATATACACACCTATATATAAATACACACTGTATACATACATACAGTGTACATAAACTGTATATCTACACACACCCATATATCAATATATGGGTGTGTGTATATACACAGCATGTTCACATTTATAAAATGTATACTATATATATGCACATACATACATGTATACAATATATACACACAAATATATAGGCTTGTATGTATACTGTATATAGTACTTACACATATACTACAAACGCACGCACATATAAACATATGTGTATACATATATATAATATGTATGCACACATATACAAATTAATAGGCTTGTATATATTCAGTATTTTTACATATATAGTTTTGTTTTAAGGAGTTGACTCATGTGACCGTGAGGCAGGCAAGTCAGGGCAGGACTCTGGGCTGGAGACACAGGGAAGAGCTGATGTCCCAAGGCCATTGGAGGAACAGTTCCCTCTTTCTTCGGAACCTCATTTTTCTCTCCAGTCCTTCAGCTGATGGACGAGGCCCACCCACGCCACGGCATTGACAATCTCCTTTACCCAAAGTGGACCAATTTCAGTGTTCATCTCTTCTGAAAAATACCTTCCTGGCCACATCTGGAATAATGTTTGTGGTTGCCGGGGCCCCACGCAGTGCGCACATGAGATTAACCATCCCCGTGGCGATGATGACACTTTATTTTCTCCCTTGACCATTGTCACTACTATTCCAATTAAAATGGCAGCGCCATGAGGGCAGGGCATTTCCTTTTTTGCCAGTACTGAGCGTCCAGGGTCTGGTGCCTAGCATAGGCTAAATACAGGGCATTTTTGTGAACAGAAGCCGGGATTCCGGCTGTCATATTTAATGAGGAATTATAGTCTTATTATTGGGTAGGGGTGTGTGTGTGTGTGTGTGTGTGTGTGTGTGTGTGTGTGTGTCACGGTACGTCAAGGGCGGGAGTCGAACCCGCCACCCCAAGCCCCGAGGGGGTCTCCCCGGGTCCCGACTTCGGGCCGGTGCGGGTGGCCGGGGGCAGCCGAAGACGTGCGTGCGTGCGTGCGTGCGTGCGTGCGTAGGTGGAGCGGGCGAGTCCACGGGGTGGGCGGCGCGCGCGCGCCGCGAGTGAGTGGTTCAGCCCGGCCCCGGCTCATTGTGCTCGCCTCACGCCGGCCCGAGTTGGCGGCAGCGCTGGAGGTCCCGGGCCTGTGACCACAAAGAGGGAGCCGGGGGCCAGACGGGAGCGCGGCGGCGGCGGCGGCGGCGGCGGCGGTGGCTGAGGTCCAGGCCAGGCCCCCTCCCCTCAGCCTCCCGCCCGCCCGCCCCCGCCTGCCCCGCCCCCGCCGGCGGGCGTCCCGCCCCTCCCCCCAACCGCCAGACTAGCCTGGTGCGGGGGCCGCGCGCGAAGACATGGGGGAGAAGTTGGAGCCCAGGCTGGAGTCGTCCGTGGGGGCCGAGCCCGCCGTCTACCCGTGGCCGCTGCCGGTCTACGTGAGTGCCACCCGTCCCCTCTTCCCGGACCCCCGCCCCTCTTCCCCCACGGCGCGCGCTGAGCCCACCGAGAAACGGAGCGACTCGAGTCGCCAGACCCTCTTTGGAGCCCCCCTTCCCGCCCCGCCGTGGTTCTCCGCGGCCGTGTCCAGCCCCCGCGCGCAGGGTGGGCAGAGGGGAGCCGGGGCCGGCCGGGGGCGCAGACTCGGCCGCGGGGACCCCGCGCTTCCGAGGGGCGCCCGAGGCGGGCTGCCGTTGGCTCTGTAGGGCTGGGGACCCCGGTCCCCCCGGGCCTGGACTGCCGGCGGGCTTGCCCTTCCGTACTTCATGATCTGACATGTAGGGTTTCTTTTTCCTGGTAGTTTATTCTTAGCGCTGTCAACGTGCTTAGCTTTTTTATTTTTGAGGACACCCTTTCCTTCCTCTCTCCAGTTTTTTGTGTTTTTGTTTTGTGGTGTTTTAGTTAGGCATTTTGTCCCTCTGATCTTGAGTGGGTGGGCTGGCTGGACCCTTGGAGAGGAGGCGTTGTCTCCCCTAATTTGAGTGGGTGGGCTGGCAGGGCCCTTGGAACGGAGGCATTGTGTCCTGTAATTTTAGTGGGTGGGCTGGCTGGACCCTTGGAGAGGAGGCATCCTGTCCCCTGATCTTGAGTGGCCTTTGGCAAATGACACGCCGAACGGAAATTTACACAGGCGTCCGGTGATTCCAGAAATGCAGGGTGTCCGGGCAGGTGGGCGCCTTGCCTCTCGTCCCCCGTGGCGGCGTGGTGCGCGTGTTGTTGTCTCAGGGTTTACGCTTGGGCCCTGCAGCCCACCTTCGGGAGGGAAAGCGCAGCGGGCGCCTTGGGCCGGCGCCTTTGGGGCGCCCTTTCGTGCGCTCGGCTTGCGGGGGACCGGCCTGCAGGGGAGCCGGCGGGGAAGCCCGCGCGACCCGCCGCCCCTCGCGCGGGCTCCGTGTGTCTCAGTTTGTGGAAACTGTGTCGCGGCCGGGTGCGGGTCGGGACGCTGGGACCGCCTGGGAGCCGTTGTTGACTCCGGTCCCCGGTTCTCCGCAGTTCTCCGAGGTCGGAGGGTTTCCAGCCCGCCACTGCGCGCTGGCGCCTTCTATTTTTTGCTCTTCCTGTGGCCAGAGGCGCGGCTGAGTTGTGCACCCATCCCTCACTCTCCGTGTCCCTCTTCCTTTATTGTCTGGTTACTCGCTGGTTACTTTCCTCCCTCCCATTTTATCATTATCTGTGAGTTTTATTAACATGACGTTTACTCCCTCTTTTAAATTAATAATGAAGGAAACTGTGAAATGGTACTTTTATCTTTAATGGCTGATGCTGTAAAAGTGACAATTGCAATGCAAGCATCTTTCCCTCACTTGACTCCTGTCATGCATCTCAGTAGTGTCTCTGTGACAGGACTTGAAATGATAGCACCCACATCTCTTGCAGCTCATTCACACTGAAGGGATATAATCCTCGGTTTGCTATCACAGCCACTTGCCCAGCTCAGACTGTGATGTCACAAACCAAAGATGATTCTCCCTCAGCAGGAAGAAGCCGGAGAGATGAATCTCCCCCATGATGGACCATCAGCCTTATTCAAATTTGGTCACTTCATGAAGAAAAATTAACCATAATAAAGATCAAAGATACCGGCTAGTTGAAATACCCTGTTGAATTAAGCTTGAAAAACTTTTCCATGATACTGGAATGAAGGAAGTTCTTTCAAAATTCTAAGGAAAAATTTGAGAGTTATAATAATGCAGATATCAGTAAATATTTATGGAATTAAAAATATTATGTAGTGCTGGTCCCTTTAAATGTTAACACTTAAAAATAACTTATAGGTATGTTTCTTATTTTCTATGCAAAATTATGTGGCTTGCTATTTCAGACAAAGATGACGTATCAATCTGAAAAGAGTCGGCAAAGACACAAAATGGATGTACTTTCTCTTGACCTATACACCTACTTTTATGTTCTCATGGTTTAAATAAAAAGTACAGCTTTTGGGTTATTTAAGAAGAGCAGAAGCTAAAAATACAGTACTAAATATCATTGCAAGGATTTGGTAGCCAAAACATTTGCTCCATTTCTAGGAAAGAATCCATTAAGACAAAATTATATTACTTTTATAATATAATACTTTTTATATCATGTGCGCTTGAAAAACATTCTAAGTTACAGAAACAATTAGACAGTCATTGAGTACTCCCCAAGATGTTCAAAATCTCTTTAGTTGTTAAATCTATCAACACACAACACAAAAACTCTCATAAATAAACCACATCTTCAGGTATCCAACCAAATCTTCTAGCATAAAATTCCTTATCCGTTTGTACCCATGAGATGCTAAAGTTGAAGCAGTTTTCAACTTGAATCATTGATAAATGATGTGTTAAAAATTAGCTAATGTTTTTATTCTTTACTTTTTCACTTAAAATGAAGAAGAAACTGTAGATTGGGCTAATTTGGAATAAATTGCTATAGAGTTGTTTTTGGAAAGCTGCTATTTAAATCTCAATAATCATTATTCAGAATGGGTTATTATAGAGGAATAGCTTGATTTAGATAGGAAAGAGAAATGAAGGTTCACTGGGACTGATGCTAACCAGGGCTAAAGGGGAGGTGGGTTTGCTCATCCATTGTCTTTAGAAGATAAATCATAGAAGCAACGTCCCTAACCTGGTGGGACCTGGGTCTCTTTGTACATTACAATGAGTAAATAAAATCCAGAAGACTTGAGGAATGTCATTTTATACCCCCTTCAGTTCTATCTATTGGAAGCAAATTGTTTGAGTATAATATTGTTAATCTCTTCTTTTTGCCTAAGTTAAACAATTCTTTGAGTTGAAATAGTTTTGTAACTTAAAAAATATATGCCTATTTTCAAAGCATGTCAGGTTACAAAATATAATGAGGAAAAAGATGAATTCTTAAGGGTTCAGGTCCATGTCAGTACAGTTAAAAAATACTTTTAGTGAGGGCTGGTGTACAAAGTATTTTGAAATTTTTAAATAAACATTTTTCTCTGCAACAAATTGCTACACTACAGTATTACTGCTTGTATTTGAATTGCTGCTTTCCTTTACTGGAAAATGACGGGTGAATTTCTGTAATGAATTCCGACTTATGACATTTAAGGTTATTTATAGACTGTCTTGAAGAGAGTGATGGGATCATGTAATTTACTCTATTAATTAAAAGTTGAAAGAAGGAAAGAATTCAGTGAAATGGAAGAATTTCAAATTTGACTTATCAGGCAAGTACTGAATAATTACTTTAGATAGATTTCCCTATATTATCGGAAGATAATCTCCTATATCATCTCTTACCACCATCAGAAAACCACCCCCCAAAAGGGGGACCTCATTCATATTGAAAATAACTTCTTAACGTGCAGGCATTACAGTAGGGCATTCTAGACACTGGGGGAGGGAAAAACCATTGTATTTTTTTCTAACATTCATGTTCAACTTATTTCCAAAGTTCTTTAAAGTGTGGCATTCTTACAGGTGGACAATGTTGCTGAACAAGCGTTTGTTTCTTCCCTTTTCTTCCCCCAGGCTCAAAGATTTGGAAAGAGATAGTTAACAGAAAAGGTAAGGTAATCTCCACCTTAACAAAATATATGATCAAATGTGACCATTTGACAGATACTATGTAGTTCATAAAAACAAAATTAAGTGGAATTGGCTCTCTTTTCCCTAAAGTTGAGGATGACGTGGATGTTTCTGTCTAATGTGCTGTACTAATAGGCTATTATGGGTTAGCTTTTGGTAACTCATCGAGTTTCCCAGTCTGGGTTCCGTACCATCAAGTCTGGATTATAACTTGTCCTGGTCACACTGTTTTTCCAAATCAGTTTTGTTCTAGTACTCTATTATGTGTCTGTTTCACCTCTAATCTTTCCATTTGTCACCACTCTGGAGATGGTGTGTGATATGATCTTAACGGAAACATCAGGAACATGTCTTGTGAATATTTAGTTTTCTTTTTGGCCGACTCAGCATTGCCTGCCATTCAGTCATTGTTATGTGACCAGGCAGTGTAACTATTTGTGTATTAGTCCATTGGTTCCTACCTTGGGAATGTGGAGACTTGTAAACCTCTGTCCTTCCCTTAGGAATGCATGAAGGAGAAATGGAATCTCTTGCGTGAATTTCTGCAGACAGAAATAAAGAATCAGTTGTGTGACTTGAAAACCAAACTACATAGAGAAGAATTATCAGAGGTAAGTCGTCAGCATCCCGGCGGCTAGAAAACGTTTCCTCCCATGTAACTTGTCTGTGACCAGGGAGGCAGAATAATCCCACCTCTCCCTGTTCCCTGATAGTTATGAAGGAAGCGCCTGTGTTTCCTTATTCTCTCATGGCCCCTTGTTTACAGTCACTGCTACTTAAATGATCCTTTCCTGCTGTAGGAGGGCTACCTGGCTCAAGGCAGATCCCTTTTAAATAAAGATTTGTCCTTGGAGAACAGAGCTCATGCTTTCAGTTGGGAAGTGAACGGCTGTCTAGAAAACGGGAGCCAGACAAGTGGTGAGGAGCGCAGAGTGGAAATAGCAGAGAAAAACAAGTCCCCCAAACCTGTTTCCAAACTTTGCATGCCCAGGAGAAGCAAGTCCGATGGAGAAACAAACTGTAAGAGCGCTTGACTCGTTTGACCTCGTTGGAATCTGGTACCACCTAAGGGGAGGACAGACTTGGCGCCATAGGGTCTGTCTGTTCCCCCCCCACACAACCCCTCCACCGGCAGTACTTGTTTTTTGTGTATCCTTTTTTTTGGTGGGGGGATGGCTGTGTTGCTCGGCTTGTACCATCTTAGTTCTCCAACCAGGGATCGAACCCCGGCCCTTGGCAGTGAGAGTGCCGAGTCTTAACCACTGGACCGCCGTGGAATTCCCTCTTGTGTATACGTCTAACTAGCTTAGATATATACTTTAAATTTTTGTCTTCAACCAAGTTATAGAGCATTAGATCCCCAAATGCGGTTGAATTTATGAGGTATAAGATAACAGGAGCTGCTGATATCTATGACTTGTAAGTTACATGCCTGTTTAAGCTAAACATTTATTCTTAGACTCCTTCCCCACTTGTAGTCAGAGTAACTCTTCTGGAATTTTTAAAAAAAGAGCATGGGACTTGAGCTCAGGTCAGGTGCTTGGCCACTTCATCTTTTGACGAAATAAACGGAGGCTCTGTTTCCTTGTGCGTCTCAGGGTTGGGCCCCTCATACAAGAGCTTGTGTTGAAATGGCCCAGCAGACTGGCAGGTGCTAATTTGATGAGTTTATCAAGATGGTGGTTGCTGAGAATAAGAAGAGAAGGTTACTTAATCCTCAGAACCTGGTCTCTGCACCAGCTTGGTAATGCTGAAGAACTGTACCTTGGCTGTGAACTCTTTATTCATAGTGGCTTTTTTGTTTCTTTTTCTTTAAGCAGCTGAAGTCTCATCTAGCCCCAGGATTAGAAGGCAAACTGCCAGGCAGACCACCATCACATCTCATTTCACAAGGAGGTCAGTATATAATGAATGGACAGCCCCCATTTTAGGGGCCAACGGTTTTTGGTAAAACACATATAAATTAGTAGGATGTAACTTAGTAATTCTGACTTCCACATTGCTTCGGTTTTCCTTTTGATATTCTGTTATTAGACATTCGTGAACAGCATTTCTGAAGATCTCATCCATTTTTACTCTTCACATAGGCAACTTCAAATGTACATGCACAGAATTACCAAGGATAGTAAAATGAACCCCTGTGTACCTATCACCCAGTGTCAACAGTTAACATCTCCTGGCTGTTGTTTCATCTATACCCCCACATGCTCCAAGTGAAAATTGTTCCAAATGGATTACAGCTCCATACCCACCCATCTCTTCCCAGTTGGATTACTTTGAAACAAATCGGACATGTCATCTTATCCACACATACTGTATTTCTAGATGACAAGGTCTCTTTCTCTGACAAGTTTTTTATTCATATTTTGCCATAATTGCTAACATCTAGCAAACAGTCTTTTGAAGAAGACAAAACAGGCCTTATAAAGTGTAACAGTTCCTTACTAACAAATATATAGCAGTGTTCATTCTTCCCCTTGTGTAACAGAGTTTGGTTGATTTGCTCCTTAAGCCTTTCGAGTGATAGATTCCTTATCTTCTTGCCATTGATTTAAAGAAAATAGGTCTTTTTTTCTAATAGCTTCTAGGTCTGGCTGACTGCATCGTTTTGGTGGTTAATGTGTTCCCTTGCCTCCAGTTTTCTGTAAACTGGTAGTTAGGTCTAGAGTCTTGATCAGATTCCAGCTTTATTTTGTGAGACTTCATTGACAGCATGGGGCTGTCCATCAGAGGCATGTAATGTCTCTTCGGTGATTGTAGCAGCCATTGATCAAAGTCTAGATCCATTATTTCTTAAGGTTTGCAAAATGGTGGTATTCTAAACCTGTCATCCAAAGAAACATTAAGCTCGAAGCTTCTTTTAATGTCCTGGCAAAAAGGGCTTCTCAGAGGGAAGAGGGGACCATGCCCTGAATCTTTCCAAAGAGAGGGTACTCTTGGTAGGGAGGAATATGAGTTGTTTCGTGCCCACTGGAGGTCTAGGGTCTGGTGAGCTAACAGTTGGCTTTACTGTGTGTGTGTGTGTGACAGGCCTGCCAAACGGAAACCTGAGGAAGACCCTGAAAAAGCAAAATCGGATGATTCTGTCGATGAAGAAGAAAAAGACCAGGTAGGGCTCGCATTTAAGTTTCTTAACTCTGCCTTTTTTTGGTACACTTGCTGGTAATTGTGAATTTATACTTGGTCTGTCTATGGACCGTAAGTGACTGAGAGGGTGTTAGAACACACCCCTGGACCCAGGGCAGTACGAAGTGTATTATGGTTAGCCCCGAGGACTCAGCAGGCCCGTAACTTTGGTCTGTTCTCTCCTGTCTACCTTCCTACGTCTCCAGCTGTCAAGATTTGACAGTCGAACCAGCAGATGTGATGTGTTCAAAGCATTTGCTTCTGATGTCAGATAAGCTCCTTTCCCACATCGAATTTCTCTATAAAAGCAGAATTGTCGTGTTATTATGTGTATTGTAACAATGCTGCTTAGACTTTTTAGGTTAGAAAACTGGTGGCTTGCCAGAGACCTCCAATATAGAAAATGTCAGTCTCCAGCACTGTCTCATGTGACTTGAGGGGCAAACCTAGGTACTACCAGATGGTCACACGCTCTCTATTTCATTCCTGCCACAGGATTAACTGTGTAAGTCGGGAAGTCTGTAGGTTTACAGGTGGGTAGTAAATGCCCTGTTACCTGCTAAAGATGAGTATCCGTGGTTTGCTCTAAGGCAGGGTTTCTCAACCAAGGCATTGACTTTTGGGGCCAGATAAACCTTTGCTGTGGTGTGTGAGTCCTGTGCATCGTAGAGTGTTTAGCAAGGTCCCGACCTCTTACTCACTAGGTGCCCGTAACATTCCCTCTCTCTCCTCCCAGTCGTGACAGCCAAAATCACCTTCAGACTTCCCCAGATGTCCCCTGGGGGGCACAGTTGCACTCAGTGAGAAGCAGTGGACTCAAGGCTACCAATATCTTTGAGGTAGACTTGACGTCCTGTTGTGAAAGACATACTCATTCTCCTGTTTTTATTTTGGAAATTAGATGCCACTGTTCATGATCGTTATTCAGATGTCTGTCATTAAGCTTCGTCAGACTACCCACTCACAGGTGGGACACTGAGACAGAGGGAAACAGCTTGTCCAAGTCACATGGCCACATCCCTTGCCTCCTAAGAAAACGTGTCACAAGTGAAAGCAAGCTGGCTCTTGTAATATTGACAAGTCTTTTTCTTTAAACAAATGTGCCAGTTTTAGAGTTGTTCTTTGCCCTCTAACCTTTTGGAGGGCTTACATAGCCTTCAAGCTTCTAAAGAAACGAACTGGGGCACTCTTTCCCAAGCAGGAAGCAGTTTCACTGGCAGTGTGTGAGAGGCCTTGGGGACTTGGAGGATGAACACTTGTCGAAACGGGGTGTATCCCGATATGCTAGAGTAAGGCTCGGTGCACCACACCGGTGTTATCAGGTGGTGTTGGTCAAATAAGTAGTACTACAGAGAGAATCTTACTTTAGTCAATTTCAAGTTTTTGAGATCTCACTATGTTTTTTAAAACAGGTGTTAAATACATGCATTTGGTAAAACAGTACAAAAGGCTGTTTGGTACATAGCAGCCAAAGAAAAACAATGTGGCTATTCCGTGCTGAGCTATGCTGTGAGCATTATCAAGTAAATACTGGATTCTGAGGCCTTTGTTCAGGAACAAAAAAGAATATAAAATATCTCATTACCACAACTAAGGAGCTGGCCTGTGGCAACTAAGACCCGGCACAATTAACTAACTAACTGACTATTTCTTTCTTTTTTTTTTTTTTTCTTTATGACAAAAGACTTAAAAATGACCACGGTTAAAGATTTGATGAAAGTTCATAATAATGCAGTTGACAAGAAAATTAGTTATTTCTGAGATATACATTTTAAAGTAATAACTAGGATTATTACATATAACATTATACCAGAACATATAAGATTTTTAGCAATTTCATGTAATGTCTGAAACATTTCTATTAACATATTTCCATACATATTTCCATACACATACAAATATAAGATTTTTAGAAATTTCATGTAATGTCTGAAACATTTATATTAACATATTTCCATACAAATAACCCAATGAAAGTTTAGTATTAGTTGTTTTGTTTGTTTGTTTATACTGCAGGTTCTTATTAGGCATCAATTTTATACACATCAGTGTATACATGTCAATCCCAATCGCCCAATTCAGCACCCCACCATCCCCACCCCACCGCAGTTTTCCCCCCTTGGTGTCCATATGTCCATTCTCTACATCTGTGTCTCAACTTCTGCCCTGCAAACTGGCTCATCTGTACCATTTTTCTAGGTTCCACATACATGCATTAATATACGATATTTGTTTTTCTCTTTCTGACTTACTTCACTCTGTATGACAGTCTCTAGATCCATCCACGTCTCAACAAATGACTCAATTTCGTTCCTTTTTATGGCTGAGTAATATTCCATTGTATATATGTACCACAACTTCTTTATCCATTCGTCTGTCGATGGGCATTTAGGTTGCTTCCATGACCTGGCTATTGTAAATAGTGCTGCAATGAACATTCGGGTGCATGTGTCTTTTTGAATTACGGTTTTCTCTGGGTATATGCCCAGTAGTGGGATTGCTGGGTCATATGGTAATTCTATTTTTAGTTTTTTAAGGAACCTCCATATTGTTCTCCATAGTAGCTGTATCAATTTACATTCCCACCAACAGTGCAAGAGGGTTCCCTTTTCTCCACACCCTCTCCAGCATTTGTTGTTTGTAGATTTTCTGATGATGCCCATTCTAACAGGAGTGAGGTGATACCTCCTTGTAGTTTTGATTTGCATTTCTCTAATAATTAGTGATGTTGAGCATCTTTTCATGTGCTTCGTGGCCGTCTGTATGTCTTCTTTGGAGAAATGTCTGGTTAGGTCTTCTGCCCATTTTTGGATTGGGGTGTTTGTTTCTTTAATATTGAGCTGAATGAGCTGTTTATATATTTTGGAGATTAATCCTTTGTCCGTTGATTCATTTGCAAATATTTTCTCCCATTCTGAGGGTTGTCTTTTCGTCTTGTTTATGGTTTCCTTTGCTGTGCAAAAGCTTTGCCGTTTCGTTAGGTCCCACTTGTTTATTTTTGTTTTTATTTCCATTACTCTAGGAGGTGGATCAAAAAAGGTCTTGCTGTGATTTATGTCAAAGAGTGTTCTTCCTATGTTTTCCTCTAAGAGTTTTATAGTGTCCACTCTTATATTTAGGTCTCTAATCCATTTTGAGTTTATTTTTGTGTATGGTGTTAGGGAGTATTCTAATTTCATTCTTTTACATGTAGCTGTCCAGTTTTCCCAGCACCACTTATTGAAGAGACTGTCTTTTCTCCATTGTATATCTTTGCCTCCTTTGTCGTAGATTAGTTGACCATAGGTGCGTGGGTTAATCTCTGGGCTTTCTATCTTGTTCCATTGATCTATGTTTCTGTTTTTGTGCCAGTACCATATTGTCTTGATTACTGTAGCTTTGTAGTATAGTCTGAAGTCAGGGAGTCTGATTCCTCCAGCTCCATGTTTTTCCCTCAAGACTGCTTTGGCTATTCGGGGTCTTTTGTGTCTCCATACAAATTTTAAGAGGATTTGTTCTAGCTCCGTAAACAATGCCATTGGTAATTTGATGGGGATTGCATTGAATCTGTAGATTGCTTTGGGTAGTATACTCATTTTCACAATGTTGATTCTTCCAATCCAAGAACATGGTATATCTCTCCATCTGTTGGTATCATCTTTAATTTCTTTCATCAGTGTCTTATAGTTTTCTGCATACAGGTCTTTTGTCTCCCTAGGTCGGTTTATTCCTAGGTATTTTATTCTTTTTGTTGCAATGGTAAATGGGAGTGTTTCCTTAATTTCTCTTTCAGATTTTTCATCATTAGTGTATAGGAATGCAAGAGATTTCTGTGCATTAATTTTGTATCCTGCAACTTTACCATATTCATTGATTAGCTCTAGCAGTTTTCTGGTGGCAGCTTTAGGATTCTCTATGTATAGTATCATGTCATCCGCAACCAGTGACAGTTTTACTTCTTCTTTTCCAATTTGTAGTCCTTTTATTTCTTTTTCTTCTCTGATTGCCGTGGCTAGGACTTCCAGAACTATGTTGAATAATAGTGGTGAGAGTGGACATCCTTGTCTCGTTCCTGATCTTAGAGGAAATGCTTTCAGTTTTTCACCATTGAGAATGATGTTTGCTGTGGGTTTGTCATATATGGCCTTTATTATGTTGAGGTAGGTTCCCTCTATGCCCACTTTCTGGAGAGTTTTTATCAGAAATGGGTGTTGAATTTTGTCAAAAGCTTTTTCTGCATCTATTGAGATGATCATATGGTTTTTATTCTTCAATTTGGTAATATGGTGTATCACATTGATTGATTTGCGTATGTTGAAGAATCCTTGCATCCCTGGGATAAATCCCACTTGATCGTGGTGTATGATCCTTTTAATGTGTGGTTGGATTCTGTTTGCTAGTATTTTGTTGAGGATTTTTGCATCTATATTCATCAGTGATATTGGTCTGTAATTTTCTTTTTTTGTAGTGTCTTTGTCTGGTTTTGGTATCAGGGTGATGGTGGCCTCACAGAATGAGTTTGGGAGTGTTCCTTCCTCTGCAATTTTTTGGAAGAGTTTGAGAAGGATGGGTGTTAGCTCTTCTCTAAATGTTTGATAGAATTCACCTGTGAAGCCATCTGGTCCTGGACTTTTGTTTGTTGGAAGATTTTTAATCACAGTTTCCATTTCATGACTTGTGATTGGTCTGTTCATATTTTCTGTTTCTTCCTGGTTCAGTCTTGGAAGGTTATACCTTTCTAAGAATTTGTCGATTTCTTCCAGGTTGTCCATTTTATTGGCATAAAGTTGCTTGTAGTAGTCTCTTAGGATGCTTTGTATTTCTGCGGTGTCTGTTGTAACTTCTCCTTTTTCATTTCTGATTTTATTGATTTGAGTCCTCTCCCTCTTTTTCTTGATGAGTCTGGCTAATGGCTTATCCATTTTGTTTATCTTCTCAAAGAACCAACTTTTAGTTTTATTGATCTTTGCTATTGTTGTCTTTGTTTCTATTTCGTTTATTTCTGCTCTGATCTTTAAGATTTCTTTCCTTCTGCTAACTTTGGGTTTTGTTTGTTCTTCTTTCTCTAGTTTCTTTAGGTGTAAGGTTAGATTGTTTACTTGAGATTTTTCTTGTTTCTTTAGGTAGGCTTGCATAGCTATAAACTTCCCTCTTAGAACTGCTTTTGCTGCATCCCATAGGTTTTGGGTCGTCGTGTTTTCATTGTCATTTGTCTCTAGGTATTTTTTTGTTTCCTCTTTGATTTCTTCAGTGATCTCTTGGTTATTTAGTAACGTATTGTTTAGCCTCCATGTGTTTGTCTTTTTTACGTTTTTTTCCCTGTAATTCATTTCTAATCTCATAGCGTTGTGGTCAGAAAAGATGCTTGATATGATTTCAATTTTCTTAAATTTACTGAGGCTTGATTTGTGACCCAAGATGTGATCTATCCTGGAGAACGTTCCGTGCGCACTTGAGAAGAACGTGTAATCTGCTGTTTTTGGGTGGAATGTCCTATATATATCAATTAAATCTATCTGGTCTATTGTGTCATTTAAAGCTTCTGTTTCCTTATTTATTTTCATTTTGGATGATCTGTCCATTGGTGGAAGTGAGGTGTTAAAGTCCCCCACTATTACTGTGTTACTGTCGATTTCCTCTTTTATAGCTGTTAGCAGTTGCCTTATGTATTGAGGTGCTCCTATGTTGGGTGCATATATATTTATAATTGTTATATCTTCTTCTTGGATTGATCCCTGGATCATTATGTAGTGTCCTTCCTTGTCTCTTGTAACATTCTTTATTTTAAAGTCTATTTTATCTGATACGAGTATAGCTACTCCAGCTTTCTTTTGATTTCCATTTGCATGGAATATCTTTTTCCATCCCCTTACTTTCAGTCTGTATGTGTCCCTAGGTCTAAAGTGGGTCTCTTGTAGACAGCATATATATGGGTCTTGTTTTTGTATCCATTCAGCCAGTCTATGTCTTTTGGTTGGGGCATTTAATCCATTCACGTTTAAGGTAATTATCGATATGTATGTTCCTATGACCATTTTCTTAATTGTTTTGGGTTTGTTTTTGTAGGTCCTTTTCTTCTCTTGTGTTTCCCACTTAGAGAAGTTCCTTTAGCATTTGTTGTAGAGCTGGTTTGGTGGTGCTGAATTCTCTTAGCTTTTGCTTGTCTGTAAAGCTTTTGATTTCTCCATCAAAGCTAAATGAGATCCTTGCTGGGTAGAGTAATCTTGGTGGTAGGTTCTTCCCTTTCATCACTTTAAGTATGTCATGCCACTCCCTTCTGGCTTGAAGAGTTTCTGCTGAGAAATCAGCTGTTAACCTTATGGGAGTTCCCTTGTATGTTATTTGTCGTTTTTCCCTTGCTGCTTTCAATAATTTTTCTTGGTCTTTAATTTTTGCCACTTTGATTACTATGTGTCTCGGCGTGTTTCTCCTTGGGTTTATTCTGTATGGGACTCTCTGCGCTTCCTGGACTTGGGTGGCTATTTCCTTTCCCATGTTAGGGAAGTTTTCGACTATAATCTCTTCAAATATTTTCCCTGGTCCTTTCTCTCTCTCTTCTCCTTCTGGGACCCCTATAATGCGAATGTTGTTGCGTTTAATGTTGTCCCAGAGGTCTCTTAGGCTGTCTTCATTTCGTTTCATTCTTTTTTCTTTAGTCTGTTCCGCAGCAGTGAATTCCACCCTTCTGTCTTCCAGGTCACTTATCCGTTCTTCTGCCTCAGTTATTCTGCTATTGATTCCTTCTAGTGTAGTTTTCATTTCGGTTATTGTATTGGTCATCTCTGTTTGTTTGTTCTTTAATTCTTCTAGGTCTTTGTTAACCATTTCTTGCATCTTCTCAATCTTTGCCTCCATTCTTATTCCGAGGTCCTGGATCGTCTTCACTATCATTATTCTGAATTCTTTTTCTGGAAGGTTGCCTATCTCCACTTCATTTAGTTGTTTTTCTGGGGTTTTTTCTTGTTCCTTCATCTGGTACATGGCCCTCTGCCTTTTCATCTTCTCTATCTTTCTGTCACTGTGGTTTTTGGTCCACAGGCTGCAGGATTGTAGTTTCTCTTGCTTCTGCTGTCTGCCCTCTGGTGGTTGAGGCTATCTAAGAGGCTTGATGGGAGGCTCTGGTCCTGACTATTTCTTAAAATCTCATTGATAGGTATTTAATATGATTTTTAAATATTTATTTATTTATTTAATTTATTTATTTTTGGCTGCGTTGGGTCTTCCTTGCTGCGTGTGTGCTTTCTCCAGTTGCGGTGAGCGGGGGCTACTCTTCGTTGCGGTGCGTGGGCTTCTCATTGCGGTGGCTTCTCTTGTTGCGGAGCACGGGCTCTAGGCGCGCGGGCTTCAGTAGTTGGGGCACGAGGACTCAGTAGTTGTGGCTTTTGGGCTCTAGAGCGCAGGCTCAGTAGTTGTGGCGCACGGGCTTCATTGCTCCGCGGCGTGTGGGAACTTCCCGGACCAGGGCTTGAACCCTTGTCCCCTGCATTGGCAGGCGGATTCTTAACCACTGCGCCAGCAGGGAAGCCCAGGCTCCAGCCTTTTTAAAAATGTGTTCCTTCCACCTTCGTGGAGCCGGCGTAGGGGATGGGGAGGAGTGAGAACCCGATTGGCAGGGGTCCGGTCGCAACCCCGGAAGGGGACGGGGGACGATCTAAGAGGTGGCACCGGGCCACAGTCGACCCCCAGTGACAGCTAACAGCTGCAGTGCTGCCCCTTCCTGCCCCAGGACCTGAGCTCAGGTCCCGGGGCGGCTGGAGAAACGCACTGTTTTTTGGTGAGGTGCTCTTACTTACTGTGTGGAGCTGCTCCGGCTGCCCCGGCGACCACACCCCTGCAGGGCCCTGTGCCCGTCCTCCCTGCCCCCTGCCCAGGGCTCGGAGAACAGCAGTCTCTGTGGGGCAACCCGCTTCCAAGCCCTTCAGTGACCACGGAGGACTGGGAACGGGCTGGGCTACCGGGGAGCCTGGGCATCCAACACCTGAGCTCAGCCCTGGGGGCTCACGTGAGGGCAGGGGCTGGGGGTTGCGGGCGGTGAGCGGAGGGGCCTCCAGCCGGCATCAGCCTGGGCCCTGGACCCGGGGAAAGGCCTCACCCTCTCAGTCCTGACCTGCCGCTCAGGAACCCTGTGGCCCACCAGCCCGAGGCTTGTGTCGCCCGCCATGGACTGCCCGGCACACGGCTGGGGTGCCAACGCCACACCTGGATTTTGCACGGGGACCACCTGGGGGCTCGGTGCACAGGAAGACGAGCAGCCCCCAGGCCCCGACACGCCCCTTCCATATCCATCGAGAGGTGCCTGATGGAAGGCCGGCTGTGCTCCTTTTCAAGCCCCAGGGAATTCACACGAACAGCCCTCCCGGCCACGGGGTGCCTGCCCACCGGCTCTGGGCCTGCGACCAGCCCAGAACACAGAAGGCACCGAAGTGGGTGCAGGGAGCTGAGCCGGGGCTGCAGAAGGGCAGACACCACAGCCTGGTCCACAACCGACTGCCCTAGGGCGGGTGAGAACGGGCGGGCAGGCTGAGGGGAGGACAGAGCGTGGCACCGCCTGCCCGCCTGGGCCACGGGGAGAAGGTCGGGGCGCCGCCCGCGCGCTCGCTCCGCTGCCTGGCGTCCTTTGTGGGGGCGAAGGGCCGGAGGCAGGGCTCCCGAGGAGCTCAAAGGCCCGGGAAGGACACACGGGACGGTCCAGAGCCACCCTACCGCTCCAGTGGTGCAGCACCCTCTCTGAATTCCTACTGCCACCAAAACACATCCCTAAGGCCTTTGGGAAGAATCGCTAGGACCCAGGAAGGCAGCCCCCTGCTGTGGTCCAGACTTCAGCAGCTGCCGATGATCAGAGGGAGCCAGCCGGCCGGCCTTGAGCAGGAGGACAGGACACGGGGACAGGGACAGCCACAGCCGGGCTTCCCACAGCTGTGCCCACCGCCAGAACCAGCTCCAGCCAATCACAGCCCCCGAGATGCCAAACAGTGACGGGCGAGAGGCTGGCAGGAAACTGACACCCCCTCACTGGAGAGCCTGCCCGGCCGGGGTGCGGGGCACCATCCCCGTCTGAACTCACCACCCCACAGCTCAGCCATCTCCCAGTGACCCAGACGCGTCACCACGGCCCCAGGGCTGATCCCCGACCAAGGTCAGAACTCCCCCCAGTGTGACGGCCCCCATGCCACTCCTGTGGTGGAAGGGACGGCAGGCAGAGACCAGGAGTAGAGTCTTTTTATTAACGGCTGCGTTTTCAAAGAACCGTTTTGTTACCAGGAAAGCTCCCCAGGAAGGGATTGCATTAGTGCAACAAGGGGGAGCCTTGATGCCAGGCTCTCCAGACACTTCCAGGTGGAGACTTTTGGCCTAGGCCGGCCGCCGGGGACTCAGGGGCTGGGAGGACACGCGGCCCCTCCCCCGCCCCGACGGGGCGCTAAGGCACCCGGCCCGCCTGGGTGGGCAAAACCCCGTGCCTTCAGCAGGCCGGCGGCTTGCAGCCCTCAACCTGCAGCCCTTTGCTCAGGAGGAAGGCGTCCTGCGTGGGGTCACAACCCAGGAAGAGCTTCACCATGCCCTTGGCATCCTCGGAGCCCCCTGGCCTCAGAATGCAGCTTCTGTAGTCCATGGCAACCTGACGAGAGGGGGTGGGGCTGCAGGAGGGTGGAGCACCCCCTTCCACTGAGGGTGTGGGTGTGGCCACCTCTGCTGTGACTCAAGAAAGGGCAGGGGAGCAGGGGGTCCAGGGCAGGGCCCTCAGAGCCTGGCAGGCCCAGGCGGGCGGCACAGGCATCTAGGCCCAGGCCAAGGACCTCCGTGTTGGTCTGCATGGCAGGCTGGCCTCTCACCTTGCCACTCAGGACGCCCTCCCGCTTGAAACGTGTGTGGAACGTGTCCGCGGAGTACACCTCGCTGCACAGGTAGCCATAGGACTGGGCGTCGTAGCTTCCTGCCAGGCGGCCGAAGGTCGCAAGCAGGTGGGTCCCTGGGACACACGCGGAGAAGCTCCTGCCCGGCCCCCTGGCCGCTCCGTGCCCCTTCCCCAGAGAGGGGGCCTCAAAGCAGCCCTGTCTGAGTCCCCTGCCACTAGAGGGAGTATTGGCCCAACACTTCTAGAAAACGGGGACCTTGCGGGCAACTCAGTGGAGGGACACAAATAAATTTTTGCCGACTTTCTGCTGAAGCTCACGAGGGTTCACCCCGAAGCCTCTTACAAGGTCAGCTGCCCGAGGCTCCGAGGGATGAGTCAGGGCTCACCTTCCAGCACGGGGAGAGCGCGGGTTCAAGCGCTCACGAGGGAGTGAACTGCGTCTCCGCACCGACACGCACGGGCAAACCTCGTCGACGCGTTCCGTCCGGGGTATGAAGCCCTCTCCTGCCTCTTCCAGGCTCTCCAGAAAGCACGTGCAGATACGCCCACCCCACCCTCGGACTCCGCGGGCCACAGCTGGAGGGACCAGCCCAGGAACCGAGGCAGGAAGAGGCCAGAGGTCAGCGGGCCTCGGCCAGAGCCCGTCAGTCGGTCCCCCTTCACACACCACCAGAGGATCCTCTTGACCTGGGCAGTAGCCGCCAAGCGACCGCTAAGGTGGGCCCGGCGTGCACTTGGCTACCTGGCGTGGCTGGGACCCCGAGGACCTCCTGGCAGAGGCGGGCATTCTCCTGGGCCGGGTCCGCGGGCGTCTGCGTGTGCAGGGCCTTGTCCACCTTGGCCAGGACGATCTGGCGCAGGTTGAAGAGGCCTGGAGGGCGGGAGGAAGGAGACGGGGGGCTGGCACTGTGTGCAGGCCGCGCTTTCCAGCCGGGCGGTCCGGGAGCCCCTTTCCTTTCCCTCGGCCCGACCGCACCGGGGTTGGCCAGCCGGGACTTGATGAGTTGGCCAGCAGCTCTGGGGGACGGCGCTGCCCGTGCCCCACCGAGACTGGCAGCAACGCCAGGGCTTCACAGGGCGCGGCGCTCCCGGCCCCAGAGCCTTCCCTCTGGTTCTCATCACCGGCTGTCGCCAGAGTCGCAGGTAACGTGCCTTTCTTGTCGTTTGTCTTTTTTCCGGCCCTCAGCCACGCAAAGGTGTGAAGCCCTGACACTCGCTGCCACGTGGATGCACCCTGAGAACACGATGCTCAGCGAGACAAGTCAGACACAGAAGGGCACACAGGGTGTGACCCCACTGAGGGGGAACATCCAGAACAGGTAGATCCACAGAGTCAGAGTGGGTTCCTGGTTGTTAGGGGCAGGGGGCGGGGAGGGAATGATAACTAAGGGCGTGACGGACATTTTTGGGGTGAGGGAAATGTTCCAAAACAGGGCAGTAGTGACGGCTGCACAGCTCAGTAAAGTGTCCCCACGCGCTCCGGTGCAGCCTGTGAGAGCATCGCTCTCAGGACGAAGGGCTGACCGCAGGAAGACTGAAGGAGCACTGGGTCCTGGGCCCAGACGCTCAGCTGGGGACACCCCCGCCCCCCCGGTGGGGAAGTCCCTGGGACTTGCTGAGCCTCCACCGAGACTGGCAGCAGCCCCAGGGCCTCACAGGGCGCGGCGCTCCCGGCCCCAGAGCCTTCCCTCTGGTTCTCATCACCGGCTGTCGCCAGAGTCGCAGGTAACGTGCCTTTCTTGTCGTTTGTCTTTTTTCCGGCCCTCAGCCACGCAAAGGTGTGAAGCCCTGACACTCGCTGCCACGTGGAGGCACCCTGAGAACACGATGCTCAGCGAGACAAGTCAGACACAGAAGGGCACACAGGGTGTGACCCCACTGAGGGGGAACATCCAGAACAGGTAGATCCACAGAGTCAGAGTGGGTTCCTGGTTGTCAGGGGCAGGGGAGGGGAGGGAATGATAACTAAAGGCGTGAGGGACATTTTTGGGGTGAGGGAAATGTTCCAAAATAGGGCAGTAGTGACGGCTGCACAGCTCAGTAAAGTGTCCCCACGCGCTCCGGTGCAGCCTGTGAGAGCATTGCTCTCAGGACGAAGGGCTGACCGCAGGAAGACTGAAGGAGCACTGGGTCCTGGGCCCAGACGCTCAGCTGGGGACACCCCCGCCCCCCCGGTGGGGAAGTCCCTGGGACTTGCTGAGCCTCCACCGAGACTGGCAGCAGCCCCAGGGCCTCACAGGGCACGGCGCTCCCGGCCCCAGAGCCTACCCTCTGGTTCTCATCACCGCCTGTCACCAGACTTGCATGCAACGTTCCTTTCTTTTCTTTTGTCTTTTTAAAGGCAACTCTTGAATACACGTATTTAACATGCAGGGAACCAGTCCTGACTCCTTGATCTGCGGCTTCCAGGCTCCAGAGTCTCGAGGACATCCACTTCCATTTTTTTACACGCCCTGTGCGTGGGGTTTGATGATGGAAACTGACACCGAGGGCGTCACCACGTGCGGGGTGACATCAGCGGAAGAATCCCGTGGCGAGGGCCTGCCTGAGAACCACGGGAGAGCCCGGGCCCTCCCCGCCCCCTGCCTGCAGCCCCGCGCCCGCACCCACCTGGGAGCGGAGCTGGTGCATCGCTTGCCAGAACTCATGGAAGTAGGTCTCCAGCTCATCATGCTGCAACAGGGAGGGCGGGTTGGGCGTAGACTTGGTGAAGTTGGCCACCATGGCCGCGATGGCAATCTGGCGCCTCCCATCCTGCTGCAGGCAGCCCGGCTGCAGGCCAAAGCAGGCCATGTGCCCAGACTTCCCTTCCCTGGGGAGGGACGCGGGTGAGGCCCCGCTTCCACAGAGGAGCCCTGGCCCACGGCCGACAGGTTCCCCCACGCATGCACCGAGGGTAGAGGTCCAGGTAGAACTTGCCGATGGATGACCTTGTCCGCGGCCGCGTCCCGGACCGTGTAGAGCCTCACATCTCCGTGACACACGTTGGCACCCTCCTCCAGGTCGAAGGTCAGCCCCAGCAGCTCCTGGGAGATGCCCAGCTACCCGCGCGTGACCACCTGCATGGGGAAGGACTCATCGAGCAGGTACTGGTCCACGTGGTAGCGCGTCTCCTCCCCCTGGTTCATGTAGCAGCACAGGTCCTAGACGTTGATGGGCCCGTCAAAGTGCAGGCCCCGCCTCTGGCACTTGGCCTTCTTTAGGTCCAGGATCACGGCCGCTCCTGCTCCCCGAGGGGCTTCAGCTTCTGGGCCAGCTCATCTGCGGGCGGAGGGGAGAGGTTCGGCTATGTCCCTGTGGCAGCCTCCCAGCCGCCACCCACCCCACGCCCCTCGAGGCAGAATGAAGGGTTGGGGAAGGCGACCCCCAAGGGCTGACACAGTCGGGTCTCAGGCAGCACCACGTCCAGTCAAGGTCCGCCTGACCCTCGGGGAGGCGGGGTTACCTAGGAAAGTGGCCACCACCTGGCTGGTCTTGGCCATGTTCATCTCCAGCACGGAGTCGGCACGCGTGCTGAACCCCAGCAGGCGGGACTTCTGAGCCTGCAGCCTTACCAGCTCCCCGAGGATCGCGCAGTTCTCCTGGAACCCAGAGACGGCCAGCGCTGGGGACCGTGGGCCACGCCCTCCCCACGGGCCCCGGGCCAGGTCTCTGAGGGCGGGCAGGGCTCTCAGGCCACTGGCGGGCACAGCCAATCCCCCTCCCTCCTCCTCCTGGCCCGGATTTCTAGACACTTTGGTGCTGTCCTAACACGTGGTCTTTATGAACACAGGTCC
Organism: Eschrichtius robustus; assembly: GCF_028021215.1. Taxonomy (NCBI): domain Eukaryota; kingdom Metazoa; phylum Chordata; class Mammalia; order Artiodactyla; family Eschrichtiidae; genus Eschrichtius; species Eschrichtius robustus. Next base: position 79,755,904 of record NC_090824.1, read on the forward strand.
TTTTGGAACCAGAAACGGCGTGAACCGTGATGAGCTCTAAGGCCAAGGGCAGGAAGAAATGTGACCAGGCTCTCCAGGAGCCACCCAGGGGCCTCCCCGGGCTCAACAATACAGACTCGGCTGCCGTGCAGACAGCAGGTCATCCCCACGGCGCCCGAACACCCAGCCCCCTGGACGGCGAGACGCCTGTTGCTGCAGGTGGCCCGGGGCTGGCTGGTGAGGCCCGGCCCCAGGCGTACGCCACCTTCTCTGGGGCCACCTCTCCGGCTCTGCCGTGGGGTTCTCCTGGGAGCCCCCAGTCACCACAGGACCAGCGTGGCCTGTCTGCAGCCCAAGAAGGTGGGGACACAGGACTGTCCCCCATGCCCCCCACATCACCCACGAGGCCGAGCAAGCACCAGTGGTGTCTGCGGGGAAGATGAAGGGCTCACGCACAGCCCCCATCTACTGAAGATGCTGAACAGGAGAAGCACAGACTGCAGCCACACGCGGTATGGACCAAACGCAAGTGTCCTTGCAGGAACCGATGTCTGAATGTCAAGGCCGTACCCGGGCCACAGTGAGAAGGCCCAGACCCCACGCAAGGCACAGAGAGGAGATGGGGGGAACATCTGCGAATCTGAGCTCATCGGGCATCACCCCAGAAGGAGAGGGAGAGGAGGAGGGAGAGGGAGAGGGAGAGGGAGGGAGGTACAGACGTCTCTCCCTTCCCTGGGGGTTCTCTAGTGCAGCCAAGGCTGAAAAGCACTGCATTTCGGGAGATGGGTCCTCGTGGAAAAGTTAAATAGTAGCTCATGGCATTATCGACACATATTAAAAAGGCCCCAAATCTTGGGGAGTCAGGGAGGGGAGCTGGCGGCTGCCTCGTAAAGGAGGAGAGATTGGGCGTCAGAGGAGGTGCCTGTGCAGCCCGCCGCCGCTGCCCAGGACCCCGCAGACTTCATCTCCCAGCTGTGGTCCCGGGCTGGAAGGCAGCGGGGAGGTCAAGCCGTCCAAGCATCAACCTTGACTTCAGGGCTGATCTAAAAGGCGCCTGGTGTTTGTTGAAGCAGAAGAAAGAGAAAGCAGTGGGGAGAGGAGGGGAGGGGGAGGGAGCCCCCATCAGCCCTTCTCCCTCTCTCCCTCTCTGTCTCCCTCTCTCCCTCCTTCCCTCCCTCCCTCTACCTCCCTGCTTCTCACTCTCACTCTCCCTCCATCTCTCCCTCTGCCTCTCTCCCTCTCCCTCTTTCCCTCTCCCTCTCTCCCTGTCCCCCTTTCCCTGTCCCTGTTTCCCTGTTCCGCTCTTCCGATACCTCATTCCCTCTCCCTCTCTCCCTCTCTCCCTCTCTCCCTCTCGTGCTCCCTCTCCCTCTCCCTCCACCTCCTTCCCTCTCCGGAGAGGGTGCCTGCTTCCTTCTCTGTCTCCCTCTCTGGAGAGGGAAGGAGGTGGAGGGAGAGGGATAGAGGGAGGGAGGGAAAGACAAAGGCGTCTCTCCCTCCCTCTCTCCATCTCCCTCACTCCCTCCCAGAGATGGAGAGACAGAGGAAGAGGCAGAGACAAGGGAGAGGGAGAGGGAGAGGGAGAGAGAGGGGGGAGGGAGGGAGAGAGAGAGAGGTGTCTTCCTCCCTCCCTTTCCCTCTCTCCCTCCCTCTCTCACTCTCCTGCTCCCTCTCCCTCTCTGGAGAGGGAAGGAGGTGGAGGGAGAGAGAGCAGGAGAGGGAGGGGGGAGAGGGAGAGAGAGGGGGAGAGGGAGAGAGGGATAGAGGGAGGGAAGGAAAGACAAAGACGTCTCTCCCTCCCTCCCTCTATCCCTCTCTCCCTCCCTTTATCCCTCTCTCGCTCCCTCTCTCCCACTCCCTCGCTCCCTCTCCTCCCTCTCCCTCTCCCTCCGTCTCTCCATCTCCCTCACTCCCTCCCAAAGATGGAGAGACAGAGGAAGAGGCAGAGACAAGGGAGAGGGAGAGGGAGAGAGAGGGGGGAGGGAGGGAGAGAGAGAGAGGTGTCTTCCTCCCTCCCTTTCCCTCTCTCCCTCCCTCTCTCCCTCTCCTGCTCCCTCTCCCTCTCTGGAGAGGGAAGGAGGTGGAGGGAGAGAGAGCAGGAGAGGGAGGGGGGAGAGGGAGAGAGGGATAGAGGGAGGGAAGGAAAGACAAAGTCGTCTCTCCCTCCCTCCCTCTATCCCTCTCTCCCTCCCTTTATCCCTCTCTCGCTCCCTCTCTCCCACTCCCTCGCTCCCTCTCCTCCCTCTCCCTCCGTCTCTCCATCTCCCTCACTCCCTCCCAGAGACGGAGGAAGAGGCAGAGACAAGGGAGAGGGAGAGGGAGAGAGAGGGGGGAGGGAGGGAGGGAGAGAGAGGTGTCTTCCTCTCTCCCTTTCCCTCTCTCCCTCCCTCTCTCCCTCTCCTGCTCCCTCTCCCTCTCTGGAGAGGGAAGGAGGTGGAGGGAGAGAGAGCAGGAGAGGGAGGGGGGAGAGGGAGAGAGAGGGATAGAGGGAGGGAAGGAAAGACAAAGTCGTCTCTCCCTCCCTCCCTCTATCCCTCTCTCCCTCCCTTTATCCCTCTCTCGCTCCCTCTCTCCCACTCCCTTGCTCCCTCTCCTCCCTCTCCCTCTCCCTCCGTCTCTCCATCTCCCTCACTCCCTCCCAAAGATGGAGAGACAGAGGAAGAGGCAGAGACAAGGGAGAGGGAGAGGGAGAAGGAGAGAGAGGGGGGAGAGAGGGAGAGAGAGAGAGGTCTCTTCCTCCCTCCCTTTCCCTCTCTCCTTCTTCTCTCCCTCTCTCCCTCTCCCTCTCTCCCCCCTCCCTCTGCTCCTCTCCCTCATCTCTGCCTCTCCCTCCATCTCTCCCTGTCTGAGAGGGAATGAGGGAGCGGGAGAGACGGAGGGAGAGGGAGAGACGGAGGGAGCGGGAGAGACAGAGGGAGGGAGAGGGAGAGAGGAAGGGAAAGGGCGAGGGAGAGGGAGGGAGGGCGAGACATCTCTCCCTCTCCCTCTCCCTCTCCCTCCCTTCCTCTCCCTCTCCTAGAGGGAGGGAGGGAGAGGGAGAGACAGAGGGAGAGGAGAGGGAGGGAGCGAAGGAGAGGGGGAGTCGGAGAAGGAGGTAGGGAGAGGGAGAAGGAGAGAGGGTGCCTGCTTCCCTCTCTGTCTCCCTCCCTCCCTCTCCGTGTCCCTCTCTCCCCCCTCTCCCTCTCCCTCTGTCTCTCCCTCTCTGGGAGGGAGAGAGGGAGAGGGAGCAGGAGGGAAAATGATGGAGGGATGGAGAGGGAGAGAGGGTGAGGGAGAGAAGGAGAGGAGGAGGAGAGAGGCAGAGGGAGGGAGGAAGAGACCTCTCCCTCCCTCCCTCTGCCTCCCTCCTTCTCCTCCCTCTTCTCCCTCTCTCTCCAACTCTCCCTCTCCCTCCGTCTCTCCATCTCCCTCACTCCCTCCCAGAGAGGGAGAGACAGAGGTAGAGGCAGAGCGGAACACGGAAACAAGGACAGGGAAACAGGCACAGGGAGAGAGGCAGGGACAGAGGGAGAGGAGAGGGAAGAGGGAGGGGAAAGAGGGAGAGGAAAGAGAGAGAGGGAGGGAGAGAGGGAGAGACAGATGGAGAGAGAGGGAGGGAGAGAGGGAGAGGGAAAGAGGTAGAGGGAGAGCAGAACAGGGAAAGAGGGACAGGGAGGGAGAGAGGGAGGAGAGGAAGCAGGGAGAAAAGAGAGAAAGAACACACCATCTACATTTCTGTCAGATGACACCGGGGATCCTTACACAACCAGGAGAAAATAACACAGGGAGGCTCTTTCTCAGCTGGAACTGGCACTGCAGAGGGGGCCAAACACCACCAGGCTGGCCACACATGTCCAGCCGCCGCTCCAGCCCCGTCAGCCGTGAGTCCGGTCACCAGGGCTCTGAGTGTCTGCTCCAGGGAGCTGGGGTTCACCCTCTCACCGGGGAGGCCGGGCCAAGACCGCGGGGCCCCGGGCTGGACACATAGGGGGAAAAGCATCCCCACAGGACAGCTTGTGCGAGCAGATTCAGCTGCCAGATTCTAGAGGCCCGGGACCACCCTGTGGCCCGTGAAAAACAGGAGGCCACGAGGGTCTTGCATCGTGATTCCTGTCCGTTGGACTGTAAAGTTTATGTAGGGAATCTTGCAAACAGTGGTAACAAGGCTGAATTGGAACGAGATTTAGGCTATTACGGACCACTCTGAAGTGTGTGGGTTGCTAAAAGCCCTCCCGGCTTCGCTCTTGTTGAATGTGAAGATCCCCGAGATGCAGCCGATGCTGTCCGAGAACTAGATGGGAGAACACTATGTGGCTGCCGAGTAAGAGTGGACCTGTCGAATGGGGAAAAGAGAAGTCGAAATCGTGACCGCCTCCTTCTTGGGGTCGTCGCCCTCGAGATGATTATCGGAGGAGGAGTCCTCCACCTCCCACACATCTCCAAGATGGAGAGCCTTCTCCGTCAGCCAGAGCAGGTCCCTTTCTAGATATAGGAGAAGAGAGAGATGACTGTCCCAGGAGAGAAATCACAAGCCGTCCCGATCTTTCTCTAGGTCTCCTAGCCGATCTAGGTCAAATGAAAGGAAATAGAAGACCACTTTGCAAGAGGAGTGGTGTACAGGCAATAACTTCATTTGACAGGAGTATGTACAGAAAATTCAAGTTTGGTTTGAGACTTCTGAAGCTTGGTGCACTTTTTAAATGTTTTAGTTGTTCACATTTGTTTGTCTCTTGGGACAGTGACCCATAAAGGTGTCATTCTCTATGGTTTGAAATGGGTCACATGAGGCATGTGATATGAAGAATTGTTACCTTCCAATGTTCCCTTAAGCAAAATTGAATTTGCTTTGAATTTTTTGTCTTGCCTAGACTGATAATAAAACTTTAACTCCTGCCCACCTAAAGTGTGATGTTTACTATTATGGAAACAACACTGGCAAACGTGTAAAAGACTTTCTGTAGCTGGGATATGGTATGCAGCTGTAGTTAAGCAAGCAGTCTTTAAAAGGTGCTGTGAACACAAGCCAGCAGGTAAAAATGAAAGCCGCACCCTTACCCTAGATTAGAGGTTTAAAAATTCCACTAGTCTTCACACGGGACAAGAGGTTGTCCAGGGAGTTGAGAATCTAAGAAGTTACAAGGAAGTTAGTTTACCTTTGAGTTAGGTCATAAGTCCCCTCTGTGATTGCTGTACATGAATACATAGCTCTTTGTAATATTTTTTGGAAATCTGAGATGATCAAGATACCAATGTCCTGCCGGATTAAGAGTATTGTAGAGCTGAACTTTGAGTTACTGTGCAATTTTTTTTTTCATGCTGTCATTTGTAATATGTTTTGTGAGAATCCTTGGGATTAAAGTTTTGGTTGCAAAAGAAAAGAAGAAAAGAAAAGAATCCGCCTGCCAGTGCAGGGGACACAGGTTCAAGCCCTGGTCCGGGAAGATCCCAGGTGCCGCAGATCAACTAAGCCCGTGGGCCACAACTACTGAGCCTGCGCTCTAGATCCTGGGAGCCAGAACTACTGAGCCCCCATGCACAACTACAGAAGCCCGCACGCAACGAAGACCCAACGCAGCAAAAAAAAAAAAAAAAAAAAAAAAAGACGCTACTGGCCAGGTGATCAAGGGTAAAATCATTTGTCATAAGTCCCGTTGATGGTGTGTATCCTTGATGTGACCTGAGGAGAATGGCATTTTTATCTCTGTCTGGATCTTCCGCCCCAAACCCCATAACTCCAGACCAACCATAAGAAAACATCAGAAAACAAACAGACAAACAAATTGAGGGACAAAATACCTGACCAGTCCTCCTCAAAACTTTCAAGGTATCAAAACCCAGGGACATCTGAGAAATGTCACAGCCCAGAGGAGACTGGGACAGAAAAAGGATGTTAGGGGAAAACTAGGGAAATGCTAATGAACTGTGGACTTTAGTTAATAACAATGTATCCATCTTGGTTCCTTAGTTGGATAAACATGTCATACTAACGTACTAACGTGTTGGAGATAGGGTTACTGGGTCAGGGTCCACGGCACTCTACACTCTGTACAGATCTTTGCCACTTTTTTGTAACTCTAAGCTATTCTAAAATTAAGCGAGTACTGAACAGAGATAAGAATGTTATTTCCCTGATTTGAACATGCCTGAGTTTCTTTTCATGGTCACATTTTTGCTATCTGGATGTGTCTTGGAATCAGTAGCAAAGGAGAGTTGCCAGCCCCTGGAAAGATGTGGGTGGTTTGCAGGTGGCTTGCTCTGGAGCTGAAGACCACGGTGGGAAGTCTGCAGCCTCGGGCTGCACTTAGAACCATGGGAGGGGATGGGCCAGCTCAGTTAGGGATGGAACCTATAAGTAAAACTTTTTTCTTTTCCATTATGGCTTATCACAGGATGTTGAATATAGTTCCCTGTGCTAGACAGTAGGATGTTGTAGTTTATCCATCCTATATTTAATAGTTTGCATCTGCTAACCCCAAACTCCCAATCCAACCCTCCCTCACTCTTTCTCCCCCTTGGCAACCACAAGTCTGTTCTCTATGTCTGTGAGTCTGTTTTTGTTTCGTAGACGAGTTCATTTGTGTCGTATTTTAGATTTCACATATAAGTGAGATCATATGATATGTGTCTTTCTCTTCTGACTTACTTCACTTAGTATGGTAATCTCTAGGTCCATCCACATTGCTGCAAATAGCATTATTTCATTCTTTTTATGGCTGGATAATATCCCATTGTATATATGTACCACATCTTCTTTATCCATTCATCCATCAGTGGACATTTAGGTAGCTTCCATGTCTTGGCTATTGTAAATAGTGCTGCAATGAACATTGGGGTGCATGTATCTTGTCTTTCTTTTTTTTTTCTTTCTTCCTTTCTTCCTCCCTTTCTTTCCTCCTTTCTTTCTTTCTTCCTTTCTTCCTTTATTTCTTTCTTCCTTTCTTTCTTCCTTGCTTCCTTCCCTTCTTTCTTTCTTTCTCTCTCTCCCTCTCTCTCTTTCTTTCTTTTTCTTTCTTTCTTTCTTTTTTTTTTTTGTCACACAGCATGTGAGATCTTAGTTCCCTGACCAGAGATGGAACCCATGCCCCCCGCACTGGAAGCACGGAGTCTTAACCACTGGAGCACCAAGGAGATCCCAGGGGTGTGTGTATAGTTTTGAATTAGAGTTTTCTCCAGATCTATGCCCAGGAGTGGAATTGCGGGACCCTATGGCAGCTGTATCTGTTGCTGCACGTCTCACATCAACCACCTGCACTCCAATCCTTGCTCTCAACGTCATCTTTGGGGAACCCAACCTGCGACAGGGACCTTGACAAGAAGAAATGGCTCAGGGAAAAGCTACCTGCACAGGGAGGAGATAGAGGCCATCGCCCCTGGGGTGCGGCGCGGAGAGTGGGCACAGAGATTTGTCATTTCACCCCCGATGCTCATCTCAGCCCTCCTGGCTGCCCCACTCTAGGTCACCTCGGGATACAGAGGTGACCCGGTTAGAGTCCCTGCCTGTGCAGGAATCTGGGGGCACCAGCGGGTCTGAATAATATTAGTGCAGGGTCTCCCCTGCGGCACTGGGGTTATTCGGGGCGGGTCATCCTCTGCTGAGGGCCCCTCCTGGGCACTGTGTGGGGTTTAGCAGCAGCCCTGGCCACACCCCTTTGATTCCAGGGGCCCCTCCCCCCCAGTTGTGACAACCACAGATTTTCCCCACACATCACGGAAGAACTGGGTGAGGCGGGGGCAGGATGGCCCTGGGCGAGGACAGCTGTGTTGAAGCAACCAGCCTGGCCCAGGGCAAGGTCTGCCCCAATCCCGTCAGCGCCTGCATTTAGACCTGCCCCTTTCCTCTCCCACCTCCTCTGCCCTGCAGTGGTCTCCGAGACATCATCGCCATGTGATAAATCACACCTTCTCAGTCGACTGTTTGCTGCCCTCGCTAGAACGTGAGCTCTTTGAGGACAGGGATGCTGTTATGTCCCCAGCACCTAGAAGAGTGTCTGCTGTGTAGTAGATGCTTCATAAATACTTGCTGAATAAAGGAGTTGAATAAAGGGATGAGTGGATGGATGAATGAAGGTTACAATGGAAGGAGGGGGGAGATTCCCTTTCTGGCTCTCGGGGGTTGGGAGATCAAGTGAAAGATCCGTCCTAAATAGGCTGATCAGCCTTCTGGGGTTCCCCGGGACTGAGGGTTTCCCCAGAGTTCCAGCGCTCAAACCTGAGCGGTCCTGGGCAAACTGGGGGCGGGTGTTGGTCACCCTATCTAAACACAGTAACAATTCCAGCTGCAATAGCAATGGCCAATGACCTCTATGGTCTTATTGACCATGCACAGTTCTTTACCTGGCAGGGAAGGGTGGGCCGGGATGGGAATTCTGGTGATCCAGGGCGGGTGAGGGCACACCCCGGGCTTGTGTAGGGGAGTCCAGGAAGGTTCTGGAGGAAGTGACAGTGACACAGGGGGGAGGGAGGAGTCTAAGGAAGAACATCCCACATGACAACGTGTGCCAAAGGCCCTGGGCCCAAGGTCACACCTGACCAGGGCTTGCCTTTTTTTTTTTTTCTAATTTACTTTTTCCCACATGGATATGCAATTGTCCTAATGCCATTTATTGAAAACTCCTTAATTTCCCCACTTTCTGTCATATCAAGTTCTCATAGATCTGTTTCTGGACCTTTATTCTATACCATAGAGCTATACGTCCCATCCTTGCACGACTAGGGCTGTTTCATCACTATAACTTTATTTTTTATTCATTTATTTTTCTTGGCCATGCCGTGCGGCATGTGGGATCTTATTTCCCTGACCAGGGATCGAACCCGCGCCCCCTGCCAGTGGAAGCTCGGAGTCTTAATCACTGGACCTCCAGGGAAGTCCCCAGGGTTTGCTTTGACATCCATCGAATGGTGGCAGGTGGGCACGGGGAGCAGCTGTCTGTGAGCCATCCTGTGTAGAAATGCAGGCTGGAGGGGAGGACAGATGGAGCGGGAGGGGAAGAAGCGGAGGAGGGAGGGAGGGCGGGCGAGAGACAGACAGAGCATGAAAGCTGAAAAGAGCTCCTAGTGCCGGGAGCCTTGGAGCCAGAGCCTGGGAGCCAGGGTGACTGGCTCTCCTCCCTGGTGTGTGTGTGTGTGTTGCGGGGGGTGGCTCTGGGCTTCTCAGGCTGGGAATGGGGTGCACAGAGCAGGGACGGAGCAGGGACCCTTCTCTCTGGGACCTCGTGGGCCATCCTCAGCTCACAAAGCTGAGCCACTCCTGGCCCTACGAGTGGGGGGGCTTATCTTCCCTGTCCCCTGGATCACACCCCCTCACACACAACTTCCCCGTGTGTGTTCCCAGCAACCAAGAGAATCTGTTTTTAAAAGATTTGGGGGAGGGGGGTAAACATACAAACAAGAGCAGAATGGATACTTTTTCAGAATGTGAATGGCTCTGTGTAAGCCCACCCCCAGGGTAACCACAGTCCTGACCTCTAACACCCTTGACGAGTCAGCCTTGGTCTGGGCTTGCGGACCCACGGAAGCTTCCTCATCCCCTCCTTCAGATCCCGTCTCTCCCTTGGCGTCTTTGTGAGAAGCACCCGGGGAAGTGGGACTGCTAGGCTGTACTGCTGCTAGAACTCCACCTGGGCTCCACCAGGCTCCAGCCCCCCACCCTGTGCACCTCTCTGACCCTGAGGCACCTCAACTGGTAGCAGCCGCATCACCTTCCCTCCTGGGACTTGTGACACTTAAGGGAGACACCGCAAGGACAAGCCTTTGGCTCCCTGGCTGGCAAAGAGCAGGTGCTCAATTGTCATAAGTGTCCGTATCAGTGAGGGTTCTCCAGACAAACAGAAGCCATAGGGTGTGTGTGTGTATATACACACACACGTACATATGTACACGCGTACAAAAATATACAGCAGTGTATCTATGCAGTATGCATACACACATATACACATATAGTATATACAATACACACCTACCTGTATACACACATATAAAAGGCATAGTTTGTATATCTACAGTATGTATACACACATATGCACATAACATATACAATACCCACATACATAGACACTATACATACACACATATAAAATGCATCGTTTGTATGTATACAGTATGCACACATACGTATAACGTATGCAATATACACACCTAGGTACATATATGTCATACATATAGACACACATACAAAGATATTTAGGTGTGTATATAGACAGTATACATACATACACATATAATACATGCAATACGTACACGTACATACATATAGACACACATATACACCTACATATAAAAGCATATAGCATAAAAATATATATGTACTGTATATATAAATTCATCGTATGTACACGTACATATATCATATATATCAGATATATACATATATACAATGTATACACACACATACACACCTATATGTAAATATGCGCATGTACATACACATATAAATACATACGCAAGTGTGTATATAACAGTATATACATATATACATGTAACACCTAGAAACATATACACATACAGGTATACAACATATATACACACCTATATATAAATACACACTGTATACATACATACAGTGTACATAAACTGTATATCTACACACACCCATATATCAATATATGGGTGTGTGTATATACACAGCATGTTCACATTTATAAAATGTATACTATATATATGCACATACATACATGTATACAATATATACACACAAATATATAGGCTTGTATGTATACTGTATATAGTACTTACACATATACTACAAACGCACGCACATATAAACATATGTGTATACATATATATAATATGTATGCACACATATACAAATTAATAGGCTTGTATATATTCAGCATTTTTACATATATAGTTTTGTTTTAAGGAGTTGACTCATGTGACCGTGAGGCAGGCAAGTCAGGGCAGGACTCTGGGCTGGAGACACAGGGAAGAGCTGATGTCCCAAGGCCATTGGAGGAACAGTTCCCTCTTTCTTCGGAACCTCATTTTTCTCTCCAGTCCTTCAGCTGATGGACGAGGCCCACCCACGCCACGGCATTGACAATCTCCTTTACCCAAAGTGGACCAATTTCAGTGTTCATCTCTTCTGAAAAATACCTTCCTGGCCACATCTGGAATAATGTTTGTGGTTGCCGGGGCCCCACGCAGTGCGCACATGAGATTAACCATCCCCGTGGCGATGATGACACTTTATTTTCTCCCTTGACCATTGTCACTACTATTCCAATTAAAATGGCAGCGCCATGAGGGCAGGGCATTTCCTTTTTTGCCAGTACTGAGCGTCCAGGGTCTGGTGCCTAGCATAGGCTAAATACAGGGCATTTTTGTGAACAGAAGCCGGGATTCCGGCTGTCATATTTAATGAGGAATTATAGTCTTATTATTGGGTGTGTGTGTGTGTGTGTGTGTGTGTGTGTGTGTGTCACGGTACGTCAAGGGCGGGAGTCGAACCCGCCACCCCAAGCCCCGAGGGGGTCTCCCCGGGTCCCGACTTCGGGCCGGTGCGGGTGGCCGGGGGCAGCCGAAGACGTGCGTGCGTGCGTGCGTGCGTGCGTGCGTAGGTGGAGCGGGCGAGTCCACGGGGTGGGCGGCGCGCGCGCGCCGCGAGTGAGTGGTTCAGCCCGGCCCCGGCTCATTGTGCTCGCCTCACGCCGGCCCGAGTTGGCGGCAGCGCTGGAGGTCCCGGGCCTGTGACCACAAAGAGGGAGCCGGGGGCCAGACGGGAGCGCGGCGGCGGCGGCGGCGGCGGCGGCGGTGGCTGAGGTCCAGGCCAGGCCCCCTCCCCTCAGCCTCCCGCCCGCCCGCCTGCCCGCCTGCCCGCCTGCCCCGCCCCCGCCGGCGGGCGTCCCGCCCCTCCCCCCAACCGCCAGACTAGCCTGGTGCGGGGGCCGCGCGCGAAGACATGGGGGAGAAGTTGGAGCCCAGGCTGGAGTCGTCCGTGGGGGCCGAGCCCGCCGTCTACCCGTGGCCGCTGCCGGTCTACGTGAGTGCCACCCGTCCCCTCTTCCCGGACCCCCGCCCCTCTTCCCCCACGGCGCGCGCTGAGCCCACCGAGAAACGGAGCGACTCGAGTCGCCAGACCCTCTTTGGAGCCCCCCTTCCCGCCCCGCCGTGGTTCTCCGCGGCCGTGTCCAGCCCCCGCGCGCAGGGTGGGCAGAGGGGAGCCGGGGCCGGCCGGGGGCGCAGACTCGGCCGCGGGGACCCCGCGCTTCCGAGGGGCGCCCGAGGCGGGCTGCCGTTGGCTCTGTAGGGCTGGGGACCCCGGTCCCCCCGGGCCTGGACTGCCGGCGGGCTTGCCCTTCCGTACTTCATGATCTGACATGTAGGGTTTCTTTTTCCTGGTAGTTTATTCTTAGCGCTGTCAACGTGCTTAGCTTTTTTATTTTTGAGGACACCCTTTCCTTCCTCTCTCCAGTTTTTTGTGTTTTTGTTTTGTGGTGTTTTAGTTAGGCATTTTGTCCCTCTGATCTTGAGTGGGTGGGCTGGCTGGACCCTTGGAGAGGAGGCGTTGTCTCCCCTAATTTGAGTGGGTGGGCTGGCAGGGCCCTTGGAACGGAGGCATTGTGTCCTGTAATTTTAGTGGGTGGGCTGGCTGGACCCTTGGAGAGGAGGCATCCTGTCCCCTGATCTTGAGTGGCCTTTGGCAAATGACACGCCGAACGGAAATTTACACAGGCGTCCGGTGATTCCAGAAATGCAGGGTGTCCGGGCAGGTGGGCGCCCGGCCTCTCGTCCCCCGTGGCGGCGTGGTGCGCGTGTTGTTGTCTCAGGGTTTAGGCTTGGGCCCTGCAGCCCACCTTCGGGAGGGAAAGCGCAGCGGGCGCCCTTTCGTGCGCTCGGCTTGCGGGGGACCGGCCTGCAGGGGAGCCGGCGGGGAAGCCCGCGCGACCCGCCGCCCCTCGCGCGGGCTCCGTGTGTCTCAGTTTGTGGAAACTGTGTCGCGGCCGGGTGCGGGTCGGGACGCTGGGACCGCCTGGGAGCCGTTGTTGACTCCGGTCCCCGGTTCTCCGCAGTTCTCCGAGGTCGGAGGGTTTCCAGCCCGCCACTGCGCGCTGGCGCCTTCTATTTTTTGCTCTTCCTGTGGCCAGAGGCGCGGCTGAGTTGTGCACCCATCCCTCACTCTCCGTGTCCCTCTTCCTTTATTGTCTGCTTACTCGCTGGTTACTTTCCTCCCTCCCATTTTATCATTATCTGTGAGTTTTATTAACATGACGTTTACTCCCTCTTTTAAATTAATAATGAAGGAAACTGTGAAATGGTACTTTTATCTTTAATGGCTGATGCTGTAAAAGTGACAATTGCAATGCAAGCATCTTTCCCTCACTTGACTCCTGTCATGCATCTCAGTAGTGTCTCTGTGACAGGACTTGAAATGATAGCACCCACATCTCTTGCAGCTCATTCACACTGAAGGGATATAATCCTCGGTTTGCTATCACAGCCACTTGCCCAGCTCAGACTGTGATGTCACAAACCAAAGATGATTCTCCCTCAGCAGGAAGAAGCCGGAGAGATGAATCTCCCCCATGATGGACCATCAGCCTTATTCAAATTTGGTCACTTCATGAAGAAAAATTAACCATAATAAAGATCAAAGATACCGGCTAGTTGAAATACCCTGTTGAATTAAGCTTGAAAAACTTTTCCATGATACTGGAATGAAGGAAGTTCTTTCAAAATTCTAAGGAAAAATTTGAGAGTTATAATAATGCAGATATCAGTAAATATTTATGGAATTAAAAATATTATGTAGTGCTGGTCCCTTTAAATGTTAACACTTAAAAATAGCTTATAGGTATGTTTCTTATTTTCTATGCAAAATTATGTGGCTTGCTATTTCAGACAAAGATGACATATCAATCTGAAAAGAGTCGGCAAAGACACAAAATGGATGTACTTTCTCTTGACCTATACACCTACTTTTATGTTCTCATGGTTTAAATAAAAAGTACAGCTTTTGGGTTATTTAAGAAGAGCAGAAGCTAAAAATACAGTACTAAATATCATTGCAAGGATTTGGTAGCCAAAACATTTGCTCCATTTCTAGGAAAGAATCCATTAAGACAAAATTATATTACTTTTATAATATAATACTTTTTATATCGTGTGCGCTTGAAAAACATTCTAAGTTACAGAAACAATTAGACAGTCATTGAGTACTCCCCAAGATGTTCAAAATCTCTTTAGTTGTTAAATCTATCAACACACAACACAAAAACTCTCATAAATAAACCACATCTTCAGGTATCCAACCAAATCTTCTAGCATAAAATTCCTTATCCGTTTGTACCCATGAGATGCTAAAGTTGAAGCAGTTTTCAACTTGAATCATTGATAAATGATGTGTTAAAAATTAGCTAATGTTTTTATTCTTTACTTTTTCACTTAAAATGAAGAAGAAACTGTAGATTGGGCTAATTTGGAATAAATTGCTATAGAGTTGTTTTTGGAAAGCTGTTATTTAAATCTCAATAATCATTATTCAGAATGGGTTATTATAGAGGAATAGCTTGATTTAGATAGGAAAGAGAAATGAAGGTTCACTGGGACTGATGCTAACCAGGGCTAAAGGGGAGGTGGGTTTGCTCATCCATTGTCTTTAGAAGATAAATCATAGAAGCAACGTCCCTAACCTGGTGGGACCTGGGTCTCTTTGTACATTACAATGAGTAAATAAAATCCAGAAGACTTGAGGAATGTCATTTTATACCCCCTTCAGTTCTATCTATTGGAAGCAAATTGTTTGAGTATAATATTGTTAATCTCTTCTTTTTGCCTAAGTTAAACAATTCTTTGAGTTGAAATAGTTTTGTAACTTAAAAAATATATGCCTATTTTCAAAGCATGTCAGGTTACAAAATATAATGAGGAAAAAGATGAATTCTTAAGGGTTCAGGTCCATGTCAGTACAGTTAAAAAATACTTTTAGTGAGGGCTGGTGTACAAAGTATTTTGAAATTTTTAAATAAACATTTTTCTCTGCAACAAATTGCTACACTACAGTATTACTGCTTGTATTTGAATTGCTGCTTTCCTTTACTGGAAAATGACGGGTGAATTTCTGTAATGAATTCCGACTTATGACATTTAAGGTTATTTATAGACTGTCTTGAAGAGAGTGATGGGATCATGTAATTTACTCTATTAATTAAAAGTTGAAAGAAGGAAAGAATTCAGTGAAATGGAAGAATTTCAAATTTGACTTATCAGGCAAGTACTGAATAATTACTTTAGATAGATTTCCCTATATTATCGGAAGATAATCTCCTATATCATCTCTTACCACCATCAGAAAACCACCCCCCAAAAGGGGGACCTCATTCATATTGAAAATAACTTCTTAACGTGCAGGCATTACAGTAGGGCATTCTAGACACTGGGGGAGGGAAAAACCATTGTATTTTTTTCTAACATTCATGTTCAACTTATTTCCAAAGTTCTTTAAAGTGTGGCATTCTTACAGGTGGACAATGTTGCTGAACAAGCGTTTGTTTCTTCCCTTTTCTTCCCCCAGGCTCAAAGATTTGGAAAGAGATAGTTAACAGAAAAGGTAAGGTAATCTCCACCTTAACAAAATATATGATCAAATGTGACCATTTGACAGATACTATGTAGTTCATAAAAACAAAATTAAGTGGAATTGGCTCTCTTTTCCCTAAAGTTGAGGATGACGTGGATGTTTCTGTCTAATGTGCTGTACTAATAGGCTATTATGGGTTAGCTTTTGGTAACTCATCGAGTTTCCCAGTCTGGGTTCCGTACCATCAAGTCTGGATTATAACTTGTCCTGGTCACACTGTTTTTCCAAATCAGTTTTGTTCTAGTACTCTATTATGTGTCTGTTTCACCTCTAATCTTTCCATTTGTCACCACTCTGGAGATGGTGTGTGATATGATCTTAACGGAAACATCAGGAACATGTCTTGTGAATATTTAGTTTTCTTTTTGGCCGACTCAGCATTGCCTGCCATTCAGTCATTGTTATGTGACCAGGCAGTGTAACTATTTGTGTATTAGTCCATTGGTTCCTACCTTGGGAATGTGGAGACTTGTAAACCTCTGTCCTTCCCTTAGGAATGCATGAAGGAGAAATGGAATCTCTTGCGTGAATTTCTGCAGACAGAAATAAAGAATCAGTTGTGTGACTTGAAAACCAAACTACATAGAGAAGAATTATCAGAGGTAAGTCGTCAGCATCCCGGCGGCTAGAAAACGTTTCCTCCCATGTAACTTGTCTGTGACCAGGGAGGCAGAATAATCCCACCTCTCCCTGTTCCCTGATAGTTATGAAGGAAGCGCCTGTGTTTCCTTATTCTCTCATGGCCCCTTGTTTACAGTCACTGCTACTTAAATGATCCTTTCCTGCTGTAGGAGGGCTACCTGGCTCAAGGCAGATCCCTTTTAAATAAAGATTTGTCCTTGGAGAACAGAGCTCATGCTTTCAGTTGGGAAGTGAACGGCTGTCTAGAAAACGGGAGCCAGACAAGTGGTGAGGAGCGCAGAGTGGAAATAGCAGAGAAAAACAAGTCCCCCAAACCTGTTTCCAAACTTTGCATGCCCAGGAGAAGCAAGTCCGATGGAGAAACAAACTGTAAGAGCGCTTGACTCGTTTGACCTCGTTGGAATCTGGTACCACCTAAGGGGAGGACAGACTTGGCGCCATAGGGTCTGTCTGTTCCCCCCCCACACAACCCCTCCACCGGCAGTACTTGTTTTTTGTGTATCCTTTTTTTTGGTGGGGGGATGGCTGTGTTGCTCGGCTTGTACCATCTTAGTTCTCCAACCAGGGATCGAACCCCGGCCCTTGGCAGTGAGAGTGCCGAGTCTTAACCACTGGACCGCCGTGGAATTCCCTCTTGTGTATACGTCTAACTAGCTTAGATATATACTTTAAATTTTTGTCTTCAACCAAGTTATAGAGCATTAGATCCCCAAATGCGGTTGAATTTATGAGGTATAAGATAACAGGAGCTGCTGATATCTATGACTTGTAAGTTACATGCCTGTTTAAGCTAAACATTTATTCTTAGACTCCTTCCCCACTTGTAGTCAGAGTAACTCTTCTGGAATTTTTAAAAAAAGAGCATGGGACTTGAGCTCAGGTCAGGTGCTTGGCCACTTCATCTTTTGACGAAATAAACGGAGGCTCTGTTTCCTTGTGCGTCTCAGGGTTGGGCCCCTCATACAAGAGCTTGTGTTGAAATGGCCCAGCAGACTGGCAGGTGCTAATTTGATGAGTTTATCAAGATGGTGGTTGCTGAGAATAAGAAGAGAAGGTTACTTAATCCTCAGAACCTGGTCTCTGCACCAGCTTGGTAATGCTGAAGAACTGTACCTTGGCTGTGAACTCTTTATTCATAGTGGCTTTTTTGTTTCTTTTTCTTTAAGCAGCTGAAGTCTCATCTAGCCCCAGGATTAGAAGGCAAACTGCCAGGCAGACCACCATCACATCTCATTTCACAAGGAGGTCAGTATATAATGAATGGACAGCCCCCATTTTAGGGGCCAACGGTTTTTGGTAAAACACATATAAATTAGTAGGATGTAACTTAGTAATTCTGACTTCCACATTGCTTCGGTTTTCCTTTTGATATTCTGTTATTAGACATTCGTGAACAGCATTTCTGAAGATCTCATCCATTTTTACTCTTCACATAGGCAACTTCAAATGTACATGCACAGAATTACCAAGGATAGTAAAATGAACCCCTGTGTACCTATCACCCAGTGTCAACAGTTAACATCTCCTGGCTGTTGTTTCATCTATACCCCCACATGCTCCAAGTGAAAATTGTTCCAAATGGATTACAGCTCCATACCCACCCATCTCTTCCCAGTTGGATTACTTTGAAACAAATCGGACATGTCATCTTATCCACACATACTGTATTTCTAGATGACAAGGTCTCTTTCTCTGACAAGTTTTTTATTCATATTTTGCCATAATTGCTAACATCTAGCAAACAGTCTTTTGAAGAAGACAAAACAGGCCTTATAAAGTGTAACAGTTCCTTACTAACAAATATATAGCAGTGTTCATTCTTCCCCTTGTGTAACAGAGTTTGGTTGATTTGCTCCTTAAGCCTTTCGAGTGATAGATTCCTTATCTTCTTGCCATTGATTTAAAGAAAATAGGTCTTTTTTTCTAATAGCTTCTAGGTCTGGCTGACTGCATCGTTTTGGTGGTTAATGTGTTCCCTTGCCTCCAGTTTTCTGTAAACTGGTAGTTAGGTCTAGAGTCTTGATCAGATTCCAGCTTTATTTTGTGAGACTTCATTGACAGCATGGGGCTGTCCATCAGAGGCATGTAATGTCTCTTCGGTGATTGTAGCAGCCATTGATCAAAGTCTAGATCCATTATTTCTTAAGGTTTGCAAAATGGTGGTATTCTAAACCTGTCATCCAAAGAAACATTAAGCTCGAAGCTTCTTTTAATGTCCTGGCAAAAAGGGCTTCTCAGAGGGAAGAGGGGACCATGCCCTGAATCTTTCCAAAGAGAGGGTACTCTTGGTAGGGAGGAATATGAGTTGTTTCGTGCCCACTGGAGGTCTAGGGTCTGGTGAGCTAACAGTTGGCTTTACTGTGTGTGTGTGTGTGACAGGCCTGCCAAACGGAAACCTGAGGAAGACCCTGAAAAAGCAAAATCGGATGATTCTGTCGATGAAGAAGAAAAAGACCAGGTAGGGCTCGCATTTAAGTTTCTTAACTCTGCCTTTTTTTGGTACACTTGCTGGTAATTGTGAATTTATACTTGGTCTGTCTATGGACCGTAAGTGACTGAGAGGGTGTTAGAACACACCCCTGGACCCAGGGCAGTACGAAGTGTATTATGGTTAGCCCCGAGGACTCAGCAGGCCCGTAACTTTGGTCTGTTCTCTCCTGTCTACCTTCCTACGTCTCCAGCTGTCAAGATTTGACAGTCGAACCAGCAGATGTGATGTGTTCAAAGCATTTGCTTCTGATGTCAGATAAGCTCCTTTCCCACATCGAATTTCTCTATAAAAGCAGAATTGTCGTGTTATTATGTGTATTGTAACAATGCTGCTTAGACTTTTTAGGTTAGAAAACTGGTGGCTTGCCAGAGACCTCCAATATAGAAAATGTCAGTCTCCAGCACTGTCTCATGTGACTTGAGGGGCAAACCTAGGTACTACCAGATGGTCACACGCTCTCTATTTCATTCCTGCCACAGGATTAACTGTGTAAGTCGGGAAGTCTGTAGGTTTACAGGTGGGTAGTAAATGCCCTGTTACCTGCTAAAGATGAGTATCCGTGGTTTGCTCTAAGGCAGGGTTTCTCAACCAAGGCATTGACTTTTGGGGCCAGATAAACCTTTGCTGTGGTGTGTGAGTCCTGTGCATCGTAGAGTGTTTAGCAAGGTCCCGACCTCTTACTCACTAGGTGCCCGTAACATTCCCTCTCTCTCCTCCCAGTCGTGACAGCCAAAATCACCTTCAGACTTCCCCAGATGTCCCCTGGGGGGCACAGTTGCACTCAGTGAGAAGCAGTGGACTCAAGGCTACCAATATCTTTGAGGTAGACTTGACGTCCTGTTGTGAAAGACATACTCATTCTCCTGTTTTTATTTTGGAAATTAGATGCCACTGTTCATGATCGTTATTCAGATGTCTGTCATTAAGCTTCGTCAGACTACCCACTCACAGGTGGGACACTGAGACAGAGGGAAACAGCTTGTCCAAGTCACATGGCCACATCCCTTGCCTCCTAAGAAAACGTGTCACAAGTGAAAGCAAGCTGGCTCTTGTAATATTGACAAGTCTTTTTCTTTAAACAAATGTGCCAGTTTTAGAGTTGTTCTTTGCCCTCTAACCTTTTGGAGGGCTTACATAGCCTTCAAGCTTCTAAAGAAACGAACTGGGGCACTCTTTCCCAAGCAGGAAGCAGTTTCACTGGCAGTGTGTGAGAGGCCTTGGGGACTTGGAGGATGAACACTTGTCGAAACGGGGTGTATCCCGATATGCTAGAGTAAGGCTCGGTGCACCACACCGGTGTTATCAGGTGGTGTTGGTCAAATAAGTAGTACTACAGAGAGAATCTTACTTTAGTCAATTTCAAGTTTTTGAGATCTCACTATGTTTTTTAAAACAGGTGTTAAATACATGCATTTGGTAAAACAGTACAAAAGGCTGTTTGGTACATAGCAGCCAAAGAAAAACAATGTGGCTATTCCGTGCTGAGCTATGCTGTGAGCATTATCAAGTAAATACTGGATTCTGAGGCCTTTGTTCAGGAACAAAAAAGAATATAAAATATCTCATTACCACAACTAAGGAGCTGGCCTGTGGCAACTAAGACCCGGCACAATTAACTAACTAACTGACTATTTCTTTCTTTTTTTTTTTTTTTCTTTATGACAAAAGACTTAAAAATGACCACGGTTAAAGATTTGATGAAAGTTCATAATAATGCAGTTGACAAGAAAATTAGTTATTTCTGAGATATACATTTTAAAGTAATAACTAGGATTATTACATATAACATTATACCAGAACATATAAGATTTTTAGCAATTTCATGTAATGTCTGAAACATTTCTATTAACATATTTCCATACATATTTCCATACACATACAAATATAAGATTTTTAGAAATTTCATGTAATGTCTGAAACATTTATATTAACATATTTCCATACAAATAACCCAATGAAAGTTTAGTATTAGTTGTTTTGTTTGTTTGTTTATACTGCAGGTTCTTATTAGGCATCAATTTTATACACATCAGTGTATACATGTCAATCCCAATCGCCCAATTCAGCACCCCACCATCCCCACCCCACCGCAGTTTTCCCCCCTTGGTGTCCATATGTCCATTCTCTACATCTGTGTCTCAACTTCTGCCCTGCAAACTGGCTCATCTGTACCATTTTTCTAGGTTCCACATACATGCATTAATATACGATATTTGTTTTTCTCTTTCTGACTTACTTCACTCTGTATGACAGTCTCTAGATCCATCCACGTCTCAACAAATGACTCAATTTCGTTCCTTTTTATGGCTGAGTAATATTCCATTGTATATATGTACCACAACTTCTTTATCCATTCGTCTGTCGATGGGCATTTAGGTTGCTTCCATGACCTGGCTATTGTAAATAGTGCTGCAATGAACATTCGGGTGCATGTGTCTTTTTGAATTACGGTTTTCTCTGGGTATATGCCCAGTAGTGGGATTGCTGGGTCATATGGTAATTCTATTTTTAGTTTTTTAAGGAACCTCCATATTGTTCTCCATAGTAGCTGTATCAATTTACATTCCCACCAACAGTGCAAGAGGGTTCCCTTTTCTCCACACCCTCTCCAGCATTTGTTGTTTGTAGATTTTCTGATGATGCCCATTCTAACAGGAGTGAGGTGATACCTCCTTGTAGTTTTGATTTGCATTTCTCTAATAATTAGTGATGTTGAGCATCTTTTCATGTGCTTCGTGGCCGTCTGTATGTCTTCTTTGGAGAAATGTCTGGTTAGGTCTTCTGCCCATTTTTGGATTGGGGTGTTTGTTTCTTTAATATTGAGCTGAATGAGCTGTTTATATATTTTGGAGATTAATCCTTTGTCCGTTGATTCATTTGCAAATATTTTCTCCCATTCTGAGGGTTGTCTTTTCGTCTTGTTTATGGTTTCCTTTGCTGTGCAAAAGCTTTGCCGTTTCGTTAGGTCCCACTTGTTTATTTTTGTTTTTATTTCCATTACTCTAGGAGGTGGATCAAAAAAGGTCTTGCTGTGATTTATGTCAAAGAGTGTTCTTCCTATGTTTTCCTCTAAGAGTTTTATAGTGTCCACTCTTATATTTAGGTCTCTAATCCATTTTGAGTTTATTTTTGTGTATGGTGTTAGGGAGTATTCTAATTTCATTCTTTTACATGTAGCTGTCCAGTTTTCCCAGCACCACTTATTGAAGAGACTGTCTTTTCTCCATTGTATATCTTTGCCTCCTTTGTCGTAGATTAGTTGACCATAGGTGCGTGGGTTAATCTCTGGGCTTTCTATCTTGTTCCATTGATCTATGTTTCTGTTTTTGTGCCAGTACCATATTGTCTTGATTACTGTAGCTTTGTAGTATAGTCTGAAGTCAGGGAGTCTGATTCCTCCAGCTCCATGTTTTTCCCTCAAGACTGCTTTGGCTATTCGGGGTCTTTTGTGTCTCCATACAAATTTTAAGAGGATTTGTTCTAGCTCCGTAAACAATGCCATTGGTAATTTGATGGGGATTGCATTGAATCTGTAGATTGCTTTGGGTAGTATACTCATTTTCACAATGTTGATTCTTCCAATCCAAGAACATGGTATATCTCTCCATCTGTTGGTATCATCTTTAATTTCTTTCATCAGTGTCTTATAGTTTTCTGCATACAGGTCTTTTGTCTCCCTAGGTCGGTTTATTCCTAGGTATTTTATTCTTTTTGTTGCAATGGTAAATGGGAGTGTTTCCTTAATTTCTCTTTCAGATTTTTCATCATTAGTGTATAGGAATGCAAGAGATTTCTGTGCATTAATTTTGTATCCTGCAACTTTACCATATTCATTGATTAGCTCTAGCAGTTTTCTGGTGGCAGCTTTAGGATTCTCTATGTATAGTATCATGTCATCCGCAACCAGTGACAGTTTTACTTCTTCTTTTCCAATTTGTAGTCCTTTTATTTCTTTTTCTTCTCTGATTGCCGTGGCTAGGACTTCCAGAACTATGTTGAATAATAGTGGTGAGAGTGGACATCCTTGTCTCGTTCCTGATCTTAGAGGAAATGCTTTCAGTTTTTCACCATTGAGAATGATGTTTGCTGTGGGTTTGTCATATATGGCCTTTATTATGTTGAGGTAGGTTCCCTCTATGCCCACTTTCTGGAGAGTTTTTATCAGAAATGGGTGTTGAATTTTGTCAAAAGCTTTTTCTGCATCTATTGAGATGATCATATGGTTTTTATTCTTCAATTTGGTAATATGGTGTATCACATTGATTGATTTGCGTATGTTGAAGAATCCTTGCATCCCTGGGATAAATCCCACTTGATCGTGGTGTATGATCCTTTTAATGTGTGGTTGGATTCTGTTTGCTAGTATTTTGTTGAGGATTTTTGCATCTATATTCATCAGTGATATTGGTCTGTAATTTTCTTTTTTTGTAGTGTCTTTGTCTGGTTTTGGTATCAGGGTGATGGTGGCCTCACAGAATGAGTTTGGGAGTGTTCCTTCCTCTGCAATTTTTTGGAAGAGTTTGAGAAGGATGGGTGTTAGCTCTTCTCTAAATGTTTGATAGAATTCACCTGTGAAGCCATCTGGTCCTGGACTTTTGTTTGTTGGAAGATTTTTAATCACAGTTTCCATTTCATGACTTGTGATTGGTCTGTTCATATTTTCTGTTTCTTCCTGGTTCAGTCTTGGAAGGTTATACCTTTCTAAGAATTTGTCGATTTCTTCCAGGTTGTCCATTTTATTGGCATAAAGTTGCTTGTAGTAGTCTCTTAGGATGCTTTGTATTTCTGCGGTGTCTGTTGTAACTTCTCCTTTTTCATTTCTGATTTTATTGATTTGAGTCCTCTCCCTCTTTTTCTTGATGAGTCTGGCTAATGGCTTATCCATTTTGTTTATCTTCTCAAAGAACCAACTTTTAGTTTTATTGATCTTTGCTATTGTTGTCTTTGTTTCTATTTCGTTTATTTCTGCTCTGATCTTTAAGATTTCTTTCCTTCTGCTAACTTTGGGTTTTGTTTGTTCTTCTTTCTCTAGTTTCTTTAGGTGTAAGGTTAGATTGTTTACTTGAGATTTTTCTTGTTTCTTTAGGTAGGCTTGTATAGCTATAAACTTCCCTCTTAGAACTGCTTTTGCTGCATCCCATAGGTTTTGGGTCGTCGTGTTTTCATTGTCATTTGTCTCTAGGTATTTTTTTGTTTCCTCTTTGATTTCTTCAGTGATCTCTTGGTTATTTAGTAACGTATTGTTTAGCCTCCATGTGTTTGTCTTTTTTACGTTTTTTTCCCTGTAATTCATTTCTAATCTCATAGCGTTGTGGTCAGAAAAGATGCTTGATATGATTTCAATTTTCTTAAATTTACTGAGGCTTGATTTGTGACCCAAGATGTGATCTATCCTGGAGAACGTTCCGTGCGCACTTGAGAAGAACGTGTAATCTGCTGTTTTTGGGTGGAATGTCCTATATATATCAATTAAATCTATCTGGTCTATTGTGTCATTTAAAGCTTCTGTTTCCTTATTTATTTTCATTTTGGATGATCTGTCCATTGGTGGAAGTGAGGTGTTAAAGTCCCCCACTATTACTGTGTTACTGTCGATTTCCTCTTTTATAGCTGTTAGCAGTTGCCTTATGTATTGAGGTGCTCCTATGTTGGGTGCATATATATTTATAATTGTTATATCTTCTTCTTGGATTGATCCCTGGATCATTATGTAGTGTCCTTCCTTGTCTCTTGTAACATTCTTTATTTTAAAGTCTATTTTATCTGATACGAGTATAGCTACTCCAGCTTTCTTTTGATTTCCATTTGCATGGAATATCTTTTTCCATCCCCTTACTTTCAGTCTGTATGTGTCCCTAGGTCTAAAGTGGGTCTCTTGTAGACAGCATATATATGGGTCTTGTTTTTGTATCCATTCAGCCAGTCTATGTCTTTTGGTTGGGGCATTTAATCCATTCACGTTTAAGGTAATTATCGATATGTATGTTCCTATGACCATTTTCTTAATTGTTTTGGGTTTGTTTTTGTAGGTCCTTTTCTTCTCTTGTGTTTCCCACTTAGAGAAGTTCCTTTAGCATTTGTTGTAGAGCTGGTTTGGTGGTGCTGAATTCTCTTAGCTTTTGCTTGTCTGTAAAGCTTTTGATTTCTCCATCAAAGCTAAATGAGATCCTTGCTGGGTAGAGTAATCTTGGTGGTAGGTTCTTCCCTTTCATCACTTTAAGTATGTCATGCCACTCCCTTCTGGCTTGCAGAGTTTCTGCTGAGAAATCAGCTGTTAACCTTATGGGAGTTCCCTTGTATGTTATTTGTCGTTTTTCCCTTGCTGCTTTCAATAATTTTTCTTGGTCTTTAATTTTTGCCACTTTGATTACTATGTGTCTCGGCGTGTTTCTCCTTGGGTTTATTCTGTATGGGACTCTCTGCGCTTCCTGGACTTGGGTGGCTATTTCCTTTCCCATGTTAGGGAAGTTTTCGACTATAATCTCTTCAAATATTTTCCCTGGTCCTTTCTCTCTCTCTTCTCCTTCTGGGACCCCTATAATGCGAATGTTGTTGCGTTTAATGTTGTCCCAGAGGTCTCTTAGGCTGTCTTCATTTCGTTTCATTCTTTTTTCTTTAGTCTGTTCCGCAGCAGTGAATTCCACCCTTCTGTCTTCCAGGTCACTTATCCGTTCTTCTGCCTCAGTTATTCTGCTATTGATTCCTTCTAGTGTAGTTTTCATTTCGGTTATTGTATTGGTCATCTCTGTTTGTTTGTTCTTTAATTCTTCTAGGTCTTTGTTAACCATTTCTTGCATCTTCTCAATCTTTGCCTCCATTCTTATTCCGAGGTCCTGGATCGTCTTCACTATCATTATTCTGAATTCTTTTTCTGGAAGGTTGCCTATCTCCACTTCATTTAGTTGTTTTTCTGGGGTTTTTTCTTGTTCCTTCATCTGGTACATGGCCCTCTGCCTTTTCATCTTCTCTATCTTTCTGTCACTGTGGTTTTTGGTCCACAGGCTGCAGGATTGTAGTTTCTCTTGCTTCTGCTGTCTGCCCTCTGGTGGTTGAGGCTATCTAAGAGGCTTGATGGGAGGCTCTGGTCCTGACTATTTCTTAAAATCTCATTGATAGGTATTTAATATGATTTTTAAATATTTATTTATTTATTTAATTTATTTATTTTTGGCTGCGTTGGGTCTTCCTTGCTGCGTGTGTGCTTTCTCCAGTTGCGGTGAGCGGGGGCTACTCTTCGTTGCGGTGCGTGGGCTTCTCATTGCGGTGGCTTCTCTTGTTGCGGAGCACGGGCTCTAGGCGCGCGGGCTTCAGTAGTTGGGGCACGAGGACTCAGTAGTTGTGGCTTTTGGGCTCTAGAGCGCAGGCTCAGTAGTTGTGGCGCACGGGCTTCATTGCTCCGCGGCGTGTGGGAACTTCCCGGACCAGGGCTTGAACCCTTGTCCCCTGCATTGGCAGGCGGATTCTTAACCACTGCGCCAGCAGGGAAGCCCAGGCTCCAGCCTTTTTAAAAATGTGTTCCTTCCACCTTCGTGGAGCCGGCGTAGGGGATGGGGAGGAGTGAGAACCCGATTGGCAGGGGTCCGGTCGCAACCCCGGAAGGGGACGGGGGACGATCTAAGAGGTGGCACCGGGCCACAGTCGACCCCCAGTGACAGCTAACAGCTGCAGTGCTGCCCCTTCCTGCCCCAGGACCTGAGCTCAGGTCCCGGGGCGGCTGGAGAAACGCACTGTTTTTTGGTGAGGTGCTCTTACTTACTGTGTGGAGCTGCTCCGGCTGCCCCGGCGACCACACCCCTGCAGGGCCCTGTGCCCGTCCTCCCTGCCCCCTGCCCAGGGCTCGGAGAACAGCAGTCTCTGTGGGGCAACCCGCTTCCAAGCCCTTCAGTGACCACGGAGGACTGGGAACGGGCTGGGCTACCGGGGAGCCTGGGCATCCAACACCTGAGCTCAGCCCTGGGGGCTCACGTGAGGGCAGGGGCTGGGGGTTGCGGGCGGTGAGCGGAGGGGCCTCCAGCCGGCATCAGCCTGGGCCCTGGACCCGGGGAAAGGCCTCACCCTCTCAGTCCTGACCTGCCGCTCAGGAACCCTGTGGCCCACCAGCCCGAGGCTTGTGTCGCCCGCCATGGACTGCCCGGCACACGGCTGGGGTGCCAACGCCACACCTGGATTTTGCACGGGGACCACCTGGGGGCTCGGTGCACAGGAAGACGAGCAGCCCCCAGGCCCCGACACGCCCCTTCCATATCCATCGAGAGGTGCCTGATGGAAGGCCGGCTGTGCTCCTTTTCAAGCCCCAGGGAATTCACACGAACAGCCCTCCCGGCCACGGGGTGCCTGCCCACCGGCTCTGGGCCTGCGACCAGCCCAGAACACAGAAGGCACCGAAGTGGGTGCAGGGAGCTGAGCCGGGGCTGCAGAAGGGCAGACACCACAGCCTGGTCCACAACCGACTGCCCTAGGGCGGGTGAGAACGGGCGGGCAGGCTGAGGGGAGGACAGAGCGTGGCACCGCCTGCCCGCCTGGGCCACGGGGAGAAGGTCGGGGCGCCGCCCGCGCGCTCGCTCCGCTGCCTGGCGTCCTTTGTGGGGGCGAAGGGCCGGAGGCAGGGCTCCCGAGGAGCTCAAAGGCCCGGGAAGGACACACGGGACGGTCCAGAGCCACCCTACCGCTCCAGTGGTGCAGCACCCTCTCTGAATTCCTACTGCCACCAAAACACATCCCTAAGGCCTTTGGGAAGAATCGCTAGGACCCAGGAAGGCAGCCCCCTGCTGTGGTCCAGACTTCAGCAGCTGCCGATGATCAGAGGGAGCCAGCCGGCCGGCCTTGAGCAGGAGGACAGGACACGGGGACAGGGACAGCCACAGCCGGGCTTCCCACAGCTGTGCCCACCGCCAGAACCAGCTCCAGCCAATCACAGCCCCCGAGATGCCAAACAGTGACGGGCGAGAGGCTGGCAGGAAACTGACACCCCCTCACTGGAGAGCCTGCCCGGCCGGGGTGCGGGGCACCATCCCCGTCTGAACTCACCACCCCACAGCTCAGCCATCTCCCAGTGACCCAGACGCGTCACCACGGCCCCAGGGCTGATCCCCGACCAAGGTCAGAACTCCCCCCAGTGTGACGGCCCCCATGCCACTCCTGTGGTGGAAGGGACGGCAGGCAGAGACCAGGAGTAGAGTCTTTTTATTAACGGCTGCGTTTTCAAAGAACCGTTTTGTTACCAGGAAAGCTCCCCAGGAAGGGATTGCATTAGTGCAACAAGGGGGAGCCTTGATGCCAGGCTCTCCAGACACTTCCAGGTGGAGACTTTTGGCCTAGGCCGGCCGCCGGGGACTCAGGGGCTGGGAGGACACGCGGCCCCTCCCCCGCCCCGACGGGGCGCTAAGGCACCCGGCCCGCCTGGGTGGGCAAAACCCCGTGCCTTCAGCAGGCCGGCGGCTTGCAGCCCTCAACCTGCAGCCCTTTGCTCAGGAGGAAGGCGTCCTGCGTGGGGTCACAACCCAGGAAGAGCTTCACCATGCCCTTGGCATCCTCGGAGCCCCCTGGCCTCAGAATGCAGCTTCTGTAGTCCATGGCAACCTGACGAGAGGGGGTGGGGCTGCAGGAGGGTGGAGCACCCCCTTCACTGAGGGTGTGGGTGTGGCCACCTCTGCTGTGACTCAAGAAAGGGCAGGGGAGCAGGGGGTCCAGGGCAGGGCCCTCAGAGCCTGGCAGGCCCAGGCGGGCGGCACAGGCATCTAGGCCCAGGCCAAGGACCTCCGTGTTGGTCTGCATGGCAGGCTGGCCTCTCACCTTGCCACTCAGGACGCCCTCCCGCTTGAAACGTGTGTGGAACGTGTCCGCGGAGTACACCTCGCTGCACAGGTAGCCATAGGACTGGGCGTCGTAGCTTCCTGCCAGGCGGCCGAAGGTCGCAAGCAGGTGGGTCCCTGGGACACACGCGGAGAAGCTCCTGCCCGGCCCCCTGGCCGCTCCGTGCCCCTTCCCCAGAGAGGGGGCCTCAAAGCAGCCCTGTCTGAGTCCCCTGCCACTAGAGGGAGTATTGGCCCAACACTTCTAGAAAACAGGGACCTTGCGGGCAACTCAGTGGAGGGACACAAATAAATTTTTGCCGACTTTCTGCTGAAGCTCACGAGGGTTCACCCCGAAGCCTCTTACAAGGTTCACCCCGAAGCCTCTTACAAGGTCAGCTGCCCGAGGCTCCGAGGGATGAGTCAGGGCTCACCTTCCAGCACGGGGAGAGCGCGGGTTCAAGCGCTCACGAGGGAGTGAACTGCGTCTCCGCACCGACACGCACGGGCAAACCTCGTCGACGCGTTCCGTCCGGGGTATGAAGCCCTCTCCTGCCTCTTCCAGGCTCTCCAGAAAGCACGTGCAGATACGCCCACCCCACCCTCGGACTCCGCGGGCCACAGCTGGAGGGACCAGCCCAGGAACCGAGGCAGGAAGAGGCCAGAGGTCAGCGGGCCTCGGCCAGAGCCCGTCAGTCGGTCCCCCTTCACACACCACCAGAGGATCCTCTTGACCTGGGCAGTAGCCGCCAAGCGACCGCTAAGGTGGGCCCGGCGTGCACTTGGCTACCTGGCGTGGCTGGGACCCCGAGGACCTCCTGGCAGAGGCGGGCATTCTCCTGGGCCGGGTCCGCGGGCGTCTGCGTGTGCAGGGCCTTGTCCACCTTGGCCAGGACGATCTGGCGCAGGTTGAAGAGGCCTGGAGGGCGGGAGGAAGGAGACGGGGGGCTGGCACTGTGTGCAGGCCGCGCTTTCCAGCCGGGCGGTCCGGGAGCCCCTTTCCTTTCCCTCGGCCCGACCGCACCGGGGTTGGCCAGCCGGGACTTGATGAGTTGGCCAGCAGCTCTGGGGGACGGCGCTGCCCGTGCCCCACCGAGACTGGCAGCAACGCCAGGGCTTCACAGGGCGCGGCGCTCCCGGCCCCAGAGCCTTCCCTCTGGTTCTCATCACCGGCTGTCGCCAGAGTCGCAGGTAACGTGCCTTTCTTGTCGTTTGTCTTTTTTCCGGCCCTCAGCCACGCAAAGGTGTGAAGCCCTGACACTCGCTGCCACGTGGATGCACCCTGAGAACACGATGCTCAGCGAGACAAGTCAGACACAGAAGGGCACACAGGGTGTGACCCCACTGAGGGGGAACATCCAGAACAGGTAGATCCACAGAGTCAGAGTGGGTTCCTGGTTGTTAGGGGCAGGGGGCGGGGAGGGAATGATAACTAAGGGCGTGACGGACATTTTTGGGGTGAGGGAAATGTTCCAAAACAGGGCAGTAGTGACGGCTGCACAGCTCAGTAAAGTGTCCCCACGCGCTCCGGTGCAGCCTGTGAGAGCATCGCTCTCAGGACGAAGGGCTGACCGCAGGAAGACTGAAGGAGCACTGGGTCCTGGGCCCAGACGCTCAGCTGGGGACACCCCCGCCCCCCCGGTGGGGAAGTCCCTGGGACTTGCTGAGCCTCCACCGAGACTGGCAGCAGCCCCAGGGCCTCACAGGGCGCGGCGCTCCCGGCCCCAGAGCCTTCCCTCTGGTTCTCATCACCGGCTGTCGCCAGAGTCGCAGGTAACGTGCCTTTCTTGTCGTTTGTCTTTTTTCCGGCCCTCAGCCACGCAAAGGTGTGAAGCCCTGACACTCGCTGCCACGTGGATGCACCCTGAGAACACGATGCTCAGCGAGACAAGTCAGACACAGAAGGGCACACAGGGTGTGACCCCACTGAGGGGGAACATCCAGAACAGGTAGATCCACAGAGTCAGAGTGGGTTCCTGGTTGTCAGGGGCAGGGGAGGGGAGGGAATGATAACTAAAGGCGTGAGGGACATTTTTGGGGTGAGGGAAATGTTCCAAAATAGGGCAGTAGTGACGGCTGCACAGCTCAGTAAAGTGTCCCCACGCGCTCCGGTGCAGCCTGTGAGAGCATTGCTCTCAGGACGAAGGGCTGACCGCAGGAAGACTGAAGGAGCACTGGGTCCTGGGCCCAGACGCTCAGCTGGGGACACCCCCGCCCCCCCGGTGGGGAAGTCCCTGGGACTTGCTGAGCCTCCACCGAGACTGGCAGCAGCCCCAGGGCCTCACAGGGCACGGCGCTCCCGGCCCCAGAGCCTACCCTCTGGTTCTCATCACCGCCTGTCACCAGACTTGCATGCAACGTTCCTTTCTTTTCTTTTGTCTTTTTAAAGGCAACTCTTGAATACACGTATTTAACATGCAGGGAACCAGTCCTGACTCCTTGATCTGCGGCTTCCAGGCTCCAGAGTCTCGAGGACATCCACTTCCATTTTTTTACACGCCCTGTGCGTGGGGTTTGATGATGGAAACTGACACCGAGGGCGTCACCACGTGCGGGGTGACATCAGCGGAAGAATCCCGTGGCGAGGGCCTGCCTGAGAACCACGGGAGAGCCCGGGCCCTCCCCGCCCCCTGCCTGCAGCCCCGCGCCCGCACCCACCTGGGAGCGGAGCTGGTGCATCGCTTGCCAGAACTCATGGAAGTAGGTCTCCAGCTCATCATGCTGCAACAGGGAGGGCGGGTTGGGCGTAGACTTGGTGAAGTTGGCCACCATGGCCGCGATGGCAATCTGGCGCCTCCCATCCTGCTGCAGGCAGCCCGGCTGCAGGCCAAAGCAGGCCATGTGCCCAGACTTCCCTTCCCTGGGGAGGGACGCGGGTGAGGCCCCGCTTCCACAGAGGAGCCCTGGCCCACGGCCGACAGGTTCCCCCACGCATGCACCGAGGGTAGAGGTCCAGGTAGAACTTGCCGATGGATGACCTTGTCCGCGGCCGCGTCCCGGACCGTGTAGAGCCTCACATCTCCGTGACACACGTTGGCACCCTCCTCCAGGTCGAAGGTCAGCCCCAGCAGCTCCTGGGAGATGCCCAGCTACCCGCGCGTGACCACCTGCATGGGGAAGGACTCATCGAGCAGGTACTGGTCCACGTGGTAGCGCGTCTCCTCCCCCTGGTTCATGTAGCAGCACAGGTCCTAGACGTTGATGGGCCCGTCAAAGTGCAGGCCCCGCCTCTGGCACTTGGCCTTCTTTAGGTCCAGGATCACGGCCGCTCCTGCTCCCCGAGGGGCTTCAGCTTCTGGGCCAGCTCATCTGCGGGCGGAGGGGAGAGGTTCGGCTATGTCCCTGTGGCAGCCTCCCAGCCGCCACCCACCCCACGCCCCTCGAGGCAGAATGAAGGGTTGGGGAAGGCGACCCCCAAGGGCTGACACAGTCGGGTCTCAGGCAGCACCACGTCCAGTCAAGGTCCGCCTGACCCTCGGGGAGGCGGGGTTACCTAGGAAAGTGGCCACCACCTGGCTGGTCTTGGCCATGTTCATCTCCAGCACGGAGTCGGCACGCGTGCTGAACCCCAGCAGGCGGGACTTCTGAGCCTGCAGCCTTACCAGCTCCCCGAGGATCGCGCAGTTCTCCTGGAACCCAGAGACGGCCAGCGCTGGGGACCGTGGGCCACGCCCTCCCCACGGGCCCCGGGCCAGGTCTCTGAGGGCGGGCAGGGCTCTCAGGCCACTGGCGGGCACAGCCAATCCCCCTCCCTCCTCCTCCTGGCCCGGATTTCTAGACACTTTGGTGCTGTCCTAACACGTGGTCTTTATGAACACAGGTCCTTTTGGAACCAGAAACGGCGTGAACCGTGATGAGCTCTAAGGCCAAGGGCAGGAAGAAATGTGACCAGGCTCTCCAGGAGCCACCCAGGGGCCTCCCCGGGCTCAACAATACAGACTCGGCTGCCGTGCAGACAGCAGGTCATCCCCACGGCGCCCGAACACCCAGCCCCCTGGACGGCGAGACGCCTGTTGCTGCAGGTGGCCCGGGGCTGGCTGGTGAGGCCCGGCCCCAGGCGTACGCCACCTTCTCTGGGGCCACCTCTCCGGCTCTGCCGTGGGGTTCTCCTGGGAGCCCCCAGTCACCACAGGACCAGCGTGGCCTGTCTGCAGCCCAAGAAGGTGGGGACACAGGACTGTCCCCCATGCCCCCCACATCACCCACGAGGCCGAGCAAGCACCAGTGGTGTCTGCGGGGAAGATGAAGGGCTCACGCACAGCCCCCATCTACTGAAGATGCTGAACAGGAGAAGCACAGACTGCAGCCACACGCGGTATGGACCAAACGCAAGTGTCCTTGCAGGAACCGATGTCTGAATGTCAAGGCCGTACCCGGGCCACAGTGAGAAGGCCCAGACCCCACGCAAGGCACAGAGAGGAGATGGGGGGAACATCTGCGAATCTGAGCTCATCGGGCATCACCCCAGAAGGAGAGGGAGAGGAGGAGGGAGAGGGAGAGGGAGAGGGAGGGAGGTACAGACGTCTCTCCCTTCCCTGGGGGTTCTCTAGTGCAGCCAAGGCTGAAAAGCACTGCATTTCGGGAGATGGGTCCTCGTGGAAAAGTTAAATAGTAGCTCATGGCATTATCGACACATATTAAAAAGGCCCCAAATCTTGGGGAGTCAGGGAGGGGAGCTGGCGGCTGCCTCGTAAAGGAGGAGAGATTGGGCGTCAGAGGAGGTGCCTGTGCAGCCCGCCGCCGCTGCCCAGGACCCCGCAGACTTCATCTCCCAGCTGTGGTCCCGGGCTGGAAGGCAGCGGGGAGGTCAAGCCGTCCAAGCATCAACGTTGACTTCAGGGCTGATCTAAAAGGCGCCTGGTGTTTGTTGAAGCAGAAGAAAGAGAAAGCAGTGGGGAGAGGAGGGGAGGGGGAGGGAGCCCCCATCAGCCCTTCTCCCTCTCTCCCTCTCTGTCTCCCTCTCTCCCTCCTTCCCTCCCTCCCTCTACCTCCCTGCTTCTCACTCTCACTCTCCCTCCATCTCTCCCTCTGCCTCTCTCCCTCTCCCTCTTTCCCTCTCCCTCTCTCCCTGTCCCCCTTTCCCTGTCCCTGTTTCCCTGTTCCGCTCTTCCGATACCTCATTCCCTCTCCCTCTCTCCCTCTCTCCCTCTCTCCCTCTCGTGCTCCCTCTCCCTCTCCCTCCACCTCCTTCCCTCTCCGGAGAGGGTGCCTGCTTCCTTCTCTGTCTCCCTCTCTGGAGAGGGAAGGAGGTGGAGGGAGAGGGATAGAGGGAGGGAGGGAAAGACAAAGGCGTCTCTCCCTCCCTCTCTCCATCTCCCTCACTCCCTCCCAGAGATGGAGAGACAGAGGAAGAGGCAGAGACAAGGGAGAGGGAGAGGGAGAGGGAGAGAGAGGGGGGAGGGAGGGAGAGAGAGAGAGGTGTCTTCCTCCCTCCCTTTCCCTCTCTCCCTCCCTCTCTCACTCTCCTGCTCCCTCTCCCTCTCTGGAGAGGGAAGGAGGTGGAGGGAGAGAGAGCAGGAGAGGGAGGGGGGAGAGGGAGAGAGAGGGGGAGAGGGAGAGAGGGATAGAGGGAGGGAAGGAAAGACAAAGACGTCTCTCCCTCCCTCCCTCTATCCCTCTCTCCCTCCCTTTATCCCTCTCTCGCTCCCTCTCTCCCACTCCCTCGCTCCCTCTCCTCCCTCTCCCTCTCCCTCCGTCTCTCCATCTCCCTCACTCCCTCCCAAAGATGGAGAGACAGAGGAAGAGGCAGAGACAAGGGAGAGGGAGAGGGAGAGAGAGGGGGGAGGGAGGGAGAGAGAGAGAGGTGTCTTCCTCCCTCCCTTTCCCTCTCTCCCTCCCTCTCTCCCTCTCCTGCTCCCTCTCCCTCTCTGGAGAGGGAAGGAGGTGGAGGGAGAGAGAGCAGGAGAGGGAGGGGGGAGAGGGAGAGAGAGGGAGAGAGGGATAGAGGGAGGGAAGGAAAGACAAAGTCGTCTCTCCCTCCCTCCCTCTATCCCTCTCTCCCTCCCTTTATCCCTCTCTCGCTCCCTCTCTCCCACTCCCTCGCTCCCTCTCCTCCCTCTCCCTCCGTCTCTCCATCTCCCTCACTCCCTCCCAGAGACGGAGGAAGAGGCAGAGACAAGGGAGAGGGAGAGGGAGAGAGAGGGGGGAGGGAGGGAGGGAGAGAGAGGTGTCTTCCTCTCTCCCTTTCCCTCTCTCCCTCCCTCTCTCCCTCTCCTGCTCCCTCTCCCTCTCTGGAGAGGGAAGGAGGTGGAGGGAGAGAGAGCAGGAGAGGGAGGGGGGAGAGGGAGAGAGAGGGATAGAGGGAGGGAAGGAAAGACAAAGTCGTCTCTCCCTCCCTCCCTCTATCCCTCTCTCCCTCCCTTTATCCCTCTCTCGCTCCCTCTCTCCCACTCCCTTGCTCCCTCTCCTCCCTCTCCCTCTCCCTCCGTCTCTCCATCTCCCTCACTCCCTCCCAAAGATGGAGAGACAGAGGAAGAGGCAGAGACAAGGGAGAGGGAGAGGGAGAAGGAGAGAGAGGGGGGAGAGAGGGAGAGAGAGAGAGGTCTCTTCCTCCCTCCCTTTCCCTCTCTCCTTCTTCTCTCCCTCTCTCCCTCTCCCTCTCTCCCCCCTCCCTCTGCTCCTCTCCCTCATCTCTGCCTCTCCCTCCATCTCTCCCTGTCTGAGAGGGAATGAGGGAGCGGGAGAGACGGAGGGAGAGGGAGAGACGGAGGGAGCGGGAGAGACAGAGGGAGGGAGAGGGAGAGAGGAAGGGAAAGGGCGAGGGAGAGGGAGGGAGGGCGAGACATCTCTCCCTCTCCCTCTCCCTCTCCCTCCCTTCCTCTCCCTCTCCTAGAGGGAGGGAGGGAGAGGGAGAGACAGAGGGAGAGGAGAGGGAGGGAGCGAAGGAGAGGGGGAGTCGGAGAAGGAGGTAGGGAGAGGGAGAAGGAGAGAGGGTGCCTGCTTCCCTCTCTGTCTCCCTCCCTCCCTCTCCGTGTCCCTCTCTCCCCCCTCTCCCTCTCCCTCTGTCTCTCCCTCTCTGGGAGGGAGAGAGGGAGAGGGAGCAGGAGGGAAAATGATGGAGGGATGGAGAGGGAGAGAGGGTGAGGGAGAGAAGGAGAGGAGGAGGAGAGAGGCAGAGGGAGGGAGGAAGAGACCTCTCCCTCCCTCCCTCTGCCTCCCTCCTTCTCCTCCCTCTTCTCCCTCTCTCTCCAACTCTCCCTCTCCCTCCATCTCTCCATCTCCCTCACTCCCTCCCAGAGA
Source organism: Eschrichtius robustus (assembly GCF_028021215.1). Lineage (NCBI taxonomy): Eukaryota > Metazoa > Chordata > Mammalia > Artiodactyla > Eschrichtiidae > Eschrichtius > Eschrichtius robustus. The sequence goes on from NC_090824.1 coordinate 79,791,599, forward strand.
GGGAGAGACAGAGGTAGAGGCAGAGCGGAACACGGAAACAAGGACAGGGAAACAGGCACAGGGAGAGAGGCAGGGACAGAGGGAGAGGAGAGGGAAGAGGGAGAGGAAAGAGGGAGAGGAAAGAGAGGGAGGGAGAGAGGGAGAGACAGATGGAGAGAGAGGGAGGGAGAGAGAGAGAGGGAGAGGGAAAGAGGTAGAGGGAGAGCAGAACAGGGAAAGAGGGACAGGGAGGGAGAGAGGGAGGAGAGGAAGCAGGGAGAAAAGAGAGAAAGAACACACCATCTACATTTCTGTCAGATGACACCGGGGATCCTTACACAACCAGGAGAAAATAACACAGGGAGGCTCTTTCTCAGCTGGAACTGGCACTGCAGAGGGGGCCAAACACCACCAGGCTGGCCACACATGTCCAGCCGCCGCTCCAGCCCCGTCAGCCGTGAGTCCGGTCACCAGGGCTCTGAGTGTCTGCTCCAGGGAGCTGGGGTTCACCCTCTCACCGGGGAGGCCGGGCCAAGACCGCGGGGCCCCGGGCTGGACACATAGGGGGAAAAGCATCCCCACAGGACAGCTTGTGCGAGCAGATTCAGCTGCCAGATTCTAGAGGCCCGGGACCACCCTGTGGCCCGTGAAAAACAGGAGGCCACGAGGGTCTTGCATCGTGATTCCTGTCCGTTGGACTGTAAAGTTTATGTAGGGAATCTTGCAAACAGTGGTAACAAGGCTGAATTGGAACGAGATTTAGGCTATTACGGACCACTCTGAAGTGTGTGGGTTGCTAAAAGCCCTCCCGGCTTCGCTCTTGTTGAATGTGAAGATCCCCGAGATGCAGCCGATGCTGTCCGAGAACTAGATGGGAGAACACTATGTGGCTGCCGAGTAAGAGTGGACCTGTCGAATGGGGAAAAGAGAAGTCGAAATCGTGACCGCCTCCTTCTTGGGGTCGTCGCCCTCGAGATGATTATCGGAGGAGGAGTCCTCCACCTCCCACACATCTCCAAGATGGAGAGCCTTCTCCGTCAGCCAGAGCAGGTCCCTTTCTAGATATAGGAGAAGAGAGAGATGACTGTCCCAGGAGAGAAATCACAAGCCGTCCCGATCTTTCTCTAGGTCTCCTAGCCGATCTAGGTCAAATGAAAGGAAATAGAAGACCACTTTGCAAGAGGAGTGGTGTACAGGCAATAACTTCATTTGACAGGAGTATGTACAGAAAATTCAAGTTTGGTTTGAGACTTCTGAAGCTTGGTGCACTTTTTAAATGTTTTAGTTGTTCACATTTGTTTGTCTCTTGGGACAGTGACCCATAAAGGTGTCATTCTCTATGGTTTGAAATGGGTCACATGAGGCATGTGATATGAAGAATTGTTACCTTCCAATGTTCCCTTAAGCAAAATTGAATTTGCTTTGAATTTTTGGTCTTGCCTAGACTGATAATAAAACTTTAACTCCTGCCCACCTAAAGTGTGATGTTTACTATTATGGAAACAACACTGGCAAACGTGTAAAAGACTTTCTGTAGCTGGGATATGGTATGCAGCTGTAGTTAAGCAAGCAGTCTTTAAAAGGTGCTGTGAACACAAGCCAGCAGGTAAAAATGAAAGCCGCACCCTTACCCTAGATTAGAGGTTTAAAAATTCCACTAGTCTTCACACGGGACAAGAGGTTGTCCAGGGAGTTGAGAATCTAAGAAGTTACAAGGAAGTTAGTTTACCTTTGAGTTAGGTCATAAGTCCCCTCTGTGATTGCTGTACATGAATACATAGCTCTTTGTAATATTTTTTGGAAATCTGAGATGATCAAGATACCAATGTCCTGCCGGATTAAGAGTATTGTAGAGCTGAACTTTGAGTTACTGTGCAATTTTTTTTTTCATGCTGTCATTTGTAATATGTTTTGTGAGAATCCTTGGGATTAAAGTTTTGGTTGCAAAAGAAAAGAAGAAAAGAAAAGAATCCGCCTGCCAGTGCAGGGGACACAGGTTCAAGCCCTGGTCCGGGAAGATCCCAGGTGCCGCAGATCAACTAAGCCCGTGGGCCACAACTACTGAGCCTGCGCTCTAGATCCTGGGAGCCAGAACTACTGAGCCCCCATGCACAACTACAGAAGCCCGCACGCAACGAAGACCCAACGCAGCAAAAAAAAAAAAAAAAAAAAAAAAAGACGCTACTGGCCAGGTGATCAAGGGTAAAATCATTTGTCATAAGTCCCGTTGATGGTGTGTATCCTTGATGTGACCTGAGGAGAATGGCATTTTTATCTCTGTCTGGATCTTCCGCCCCAAACCCCATAACTCCAGACCAACCATAAGAAAACATCAGAAAACAAACAGACAAACAAATTGAGGGACAAAATACCTGACCAGTCCTCCTCAAAACTTTCAAGGTATCAAAACCCAGGGACATCTGAGAAATGTCACAGCCCAGAGGAGACTGGGACAGAAAAAGGATGTTAGGGGAAAACTAGGGAAATGCTAATGAAGTGTGGACTTTAGTTAATAACAATGTATCCATCTTGGTTCCTTAGTTGGATAAACATGTCATACTAACGTACTAACGTGTTGGAGATAGGGTTACTGGGTCAGGGTCCACGGCACTCTACACTCTGTACAGATCTTTGCCACTTTTTTGTAACTCTAAGCTATTCTAAAATTAAGCGAGTACTGAACAGAGATAAGAATGTTATTTCCCTGATTTGAACATGCCTGAGTTTCTTTTCATGGTCACATTTTTGCTATCTGGATGTGTCTTGGAATCAGTAGCAAAGGAGAGTTGCCAGCCCCTGGAAAGATGTGGGTGGTTTGCAGGTGGCTTGCTCTGGAGCTGAAGACCACGGTGGGAAGTCTGCAGCCTCGGGCTGCACTTAGAACCATGGGAGGGGATGGGCCAGCTCAGTTAGGGATGGAACCTATAAGTAAAACTTTTTTCTTTTCCATTATGGCTTATCACAGGATGTTGAATATAGTTCCCTGTGCTAGACAGTAGGATGTTGTAGTTTATCCATCCTATATTTAATAGTTTGCATCTGCTAACCCCAAACTCCCAATCCAACCCTCCCTCACTCTTTCTCCCCCTTGGCAACCACAAGTCTGTTCTCTATGTCTGTGAGTCTGTTTTTGTTTCGTAGACGAGTTCATTTGTGTCGTATTTTAGATTTCACATATAAGTGAGATCATATGATATGTGTCTTTCTCTTCTGACTTACTTCACTTAGTATGGTAATCTCTAGGTCCATCCACATTGCTGCAAATAGCATTATTTCATTCTTTTTATGGCTGGATAATATCCCATTGTATATATGTACCACATCTTCTTTATCCATTCATCCATCAGTGGACATTTAGGTAGCTTCCATGTCTTGGCTATTGTAAATAGTGCTGCAATGAACATTGGGGTGCATGTATCTTGTCTTTCTTTTTTTTTTCTTTCTTCCTTTCTTCCTCCCTTTCTTTCCTCCTTTCTTTCTTTCTTCCTTTCTTCCTTTATTTCTTTCTTCCTTTCTTTCTTCCTTGCTTCCTTCCCTTCTTTCTTTCTTTCTCTCTCTCCCTCTCTCTCTTTCTTTCTTTTTCTTTCTTTCTTTCTTTTTTTTTTTTGTCACACAGCATGTGAGATCTTAGTTCCCTGACCAGAGATGGAACCCATGCCCCCCGCACTGGAAGCACGGAGTCTTAACCACTGGAGCACCAAGGAGATCCCAGGGGTGTGTGTATAGTTTTGAATTAGAGTTTTCTCCAGATCTATGCCCAGGAGTGGAATTGCGGGACCCTATGGCAGCTGTATCTGTTGCTGCACGTCTCACATCAACCACCTGCACTCCAATCCTTGCTCTCAACGTCATCTTTGGGGAACCCAACCTGCGACAGGGACCTTGACAAGAAGAAATGGCTCAGGGAAAAGCTACCTGCACAGGGAGGAGATAGAGGCCATCGCCCCTGGGGTGCGGCGCGGAGAGTGGGCACAGAGATTTGTCATTTCACCCCCGATGCTCATCTCAGCCCTCCTGGCTGCCCCACTCTAGGTCACCTCGGGATACAGAGGTGACCCGGTTAGAGTCCCTGCCTGTGCAGGAATCTGGGGGCACCAGCGGGTCTGAATAATATTAGTGCAGGGTCTCCCCTGCGGCACTGGGGTTATTCGGGGCGGGTCATCCTCTGCTGAGGGCCCCTCCTGGGCACTGTGTGGGGTTTAGCAGCAGCCCTGGCCACACCCCTTTGATTCCAGGGGCCCCTCCCCCCCAGTTGTGACAACCACAGATTTTCCCCACACATCACGGAAGAACTGGGTGAGGCGGGGGCAGGATGGCCCTGGGCGAGGACAGCTGTGTTGAAGCAACCAGCCTGGCCCAGGGCAAGGTCTGCCCCAATCCCGTCAGCGCCTGCATTTAGACCTGCCCCTTTCCTCTCCCACCTCCTCTGCCCTGCAGTGGTCTCCGAGACATCATCGCCATGTGATAAATCACACCTTCTCAGTCGACTGTTTGCTGCCCTCGCTAGAACGTGAGCTCTTTGAGGACAGGGATGCTGTTATGTCCCCAGCACCTAGAAGAGTGTCTGCTGTGTAGTAGATGCTTCATAAATACTTGCTGAATAAAGGAGTTGAATAAAGGGATGAGTGGATGGATGAATGAAGGTTACAATGGAAGGAGGGGGGAGATTCCCTTTCTGGCTCTCGGGGGTTGGGAGATCAAGTGAAAGATCCGTCCTAAATAGGCTGATCAGCCTTCTGGGGTTCCCCGGGACTGAGGGTTTCCCCAGAGTTCCAGCGCTCAAACCTGAGCGGTCCTGGGCAAACTGGGGGCGGGTGTTGGTCACCCTATCTAAACACAGTAACAATTCCAGCTGCAATAGCAATGGCCAATGACCTCTATGGTCTTATTGACCATGCACAGTTCTTTACCTGGCAGGGAAGGGTGGGCCGGGATGGGAATTCTGGTGATCCAGGGCGGGTGAGGGCACACCCCGGGCTTGTGTAGGGGAGTCCAGGAAGGTTCTGGAGGAAGTGACAGTGACACAGGGGGGAGGGAGGAGTCTAAGGAAGAACATCCCACATGACAACGTGTGCCAAAGGCCCTGGGCCCAAGGTCACACCTGACCAGGGCTTGCCTTTTTTTTTTTTTCTAATTTACTTTTTCCCACATGGATATGCAATTGTCCTAATGCCATTTATTGAAAACTCCTTAATTTCCCCACTTTCTGTCATATCAAGTTCTCATAGATCTGTTTCTGGACCTTTATTCTATACCATAGAGCTATACGTCCCATCCTTGCACGACTAGGGCTGTTTCATCACTATAACTTTATTTTTTATTCATTTATTTTTCTTGGCCATGCCGTGCGGCATGTGGGATCTTATTTCCCTGACCAGGGATCGAACCCGCGCCCCCTGCCAGTGGAAGCTCGGAGTCTTAATCACTGGACCTCCAGGGAAGTCCCCAGGGTTTGCTTTGACATCCATCGAATGGTGGCAGGTGGGCACGGGGAGCAGCTGTCTGTGAGCCATCCTGTGTAGAAATGCAGGCTGGAGGGGAGGACAGATGGAGCGGGAGGGGAAGAAGCGGAGGAGGGAGGGAGGGCGGGCGAGAGACAGACAGAGCATGAAAGCTGAAAAGAGCTCCTAGTGCCGGGAGCCTTGGAGCCAGAGCCTGGGAGCCAGGGTGACTGGCTCTCCTCCCTGGTGTGTGTGTGTGTGTTGCGGGGGGTGGCTCTGGGCTTCTCAGGCTGGGAATGGGGTGCACAGAGCAGGGACGGAGCAGGGACCCTTCTCTCTGGGACCTCGTGGGCCATCCTCAGCTCACAAAGCTGAGCCACTCCTGGCCCTACGAGTGGGGGGGCTTATCCTCCCTGTCCCCTGGATCACACCCCCTCACACACAACTTCCCCGTGTGTGTTCCCAGCAACCAAGAGAATCTGTTTTTAAAAGATTTGGGGGAGGGGGGTAAACATACAAACAAGAGCAGAATGGATACTTTTACAGAATGTGAATGGCTCTGTGTAAGCCCACCCCCAGGGTAACCACAGTCCTGACCTCTAACACCCTTGACGAGTCAGCCTTGGTCTGGGCTTGCGGACCCACGGAAGCTTCCTCATCCCCTCCTTCAGATCCCGTCTCTCCCTTGGCGTCTTTGTGAGAAGCACCCGGGGAAGTGGGACTGCTAGGCTGTACTGCTGCTAGAACTCCACCTGGGCTCCACCAGGCTCCAGCCCCCCACCCTGTGCACCTCTCTGACCCTGAGGCACCTCAACTGGTAGCAGCCGCATCACCTTCCCTCCTGGGTCTTGTGACACTTAAGGGAGACACCGCAAGGACAAGCCTTTGGCTCCCTGGCTGGCAAAGAGCAGGTGCTCAATTGTCATAAGTGTCCGTATCAGTGAGGGTTCTCCAGACAAACAGAATCCATAGGGTGTGTGTGTGTATATACACACACACGTACATATGTACACGCGTACAAAAATATACAGCAGTGTATCTATGCAGTATGCATACACACATATACACATATAGTATATACAATACACACCTACCTGTATACACACATATAAAAGGCATAGTTTGTATATCTACAGTATGTATACACACATATGCACATAACATATACAATACCCACATACATAGACACTATACATACACACATATAAAATGCATCGTTTGTATGTATACAGTATGCACACATACGTATAACGTATGCAATATACACACCTAGGTACATATATGTCATACATATAGACACATACAAAGATATTTAGGTGTGTATATAGACAGTATACATACATACACATATAATACATGCAATACGTACACGTACATACATATAGACACACATATACACCTACATATAAAAGCATATAGCATAAAAATATATATGTACTGTATATATAAATTCATCGTATGTACACGTACATATATCATATATATCAGATATATACATATATACAATGTATACACACACATACACACCTATATGTAAATATGCGCATGTACATACACATATAAATACATACGCAAGTGTGTATATAACAGTATATACATATATACATGTAACACCTAGAAACATATACACATACAGGTATACAACATATATACACACCTATATATAAATACACACTGTATACATACATACAGTGTACATAAACTGTATATCTACACACACCCATATATCAATATATGGGTGTGTGTATATACACAGCATGTTCACATTTATAAAATGTATACTATATATATGCACATACATACATGTATACAATATATACACACAAATATATAGGCTTGTATGTATACTGTATATAGTACTTACACATATACTACAAACGCACGCACATATAAACATATGTGTATACATATATATAATATGTATGCACACATATACAAATTAATAGGCTTGTATATATTCAGTATTTTTACATATATAGTTTTGTTTTAAGGAGTTGACTCATGTGACCGTGAGGCAGGCAAGTCAGGGCAGGACTCTGGGCTGGAGACACAGGGAAGAGCTGATGTCCCAAGGCCATTGGAGGAACAGTTCCCTCTTTCTTCGGAACCTCATTTTTCTCTCCAGTCCTTCAGCTGATGGACGAGGCCCACCCACGCCACGGCATTGACAATCTCCTTTACCCAAAGTGGACCAATTTCAGTGTTCATCTCTTCTGAAAAATACCTTCCTGGCCACATCTGGAATAATGTTTGTGGTTGCCGGGGCCCCACGCAGTGCGCACATGAGATTAACCATCCCCGTGGCGATGATGACACTTTATTTTCTCCCTTGACCATTGTCACTACTATTCCAATTAAAATGGCAGCGCCATGAGGGCAGGGCATTTCCTTTTTTGCCAGTACTGAGCGTCCAGGGTCTGGTGCCTAGCATAGGCTAAATACAGGGCATTTTTGTGAACAGAAGCCGGGATTCCGGCTGTCATATTTAATGAGGAATTATAGTCTTATTATTGGGTAGGGGTGTGTGTGTGTGTGTGTGTGTGTGTGTGTGTGTGTGTGTGTGTGTCACGGTACCTCAAGGGCGGGAGTCGAACCCGCCACCCCAAGCCCCGAGGGGGTCTCCCCGGGTCCCGACTTCGGGCCGGTGCGGGTGGCCGGGGGCAGCCGAAGACGTGCGTGCGTGCGTGCGTGCGTGCGTGCGTAGGTGGAGCGGGCGAGTCCACGGGGTGGGCGGCGCGCGCGCGCCGCGAGTGAGTGGTTCAGCCCGGCCCCGGCTCATTGTGCTCGCCTCACGCCGGCCCGAGTTGGCGGCAGCGCTGGAGGTCCCGGGCCTGTGACCACAAAGAGGGAGCCGGGGGCCAGACGGGAGCGCGGCGGCGGCGGCGGCGGCGGCGGCGGTGGCTGAGGTCCAGGCCAGGCCCCCTCCCCTCAGCCTCCCGCCCGCCCGCCCCCGCCTGCCCCGCCCCCGCCGGCGGGCGTCCCGCCCCTCCCCCCAACCGCCAGACTAGCCTGGTGCGGGGGCCGCGCGCGAAGACATGGGGGAGAAGTTGGAGCCCAGGCTGGAGTCGTCCGTGGGGGCCGAGCCCGCCGTCTACCCGTGGCCGCTGCCGGTCTACGTGAGTGCCACCCGTCCCCTCTTCCCGGACCCCCGCCCCTCTTCCCCCACGGCGCGCGCTGAGCCCACCGAGAAACGGAGCGACTCGAGTCGCCAGACCCTCTTTGGAGCCCCCCTTCCCGCCCCGCCGTGGTTCTCCGCGGCCGTGTCCAGCCCCCGCGCGCAGGGTGGGCAGAGGGGAGCCGGGGCCGGCCGGGGGCGCAGACTCGGCCGCGGGGACCCCGCGCTTCCGAGGGGCGCCCGAGCCGGGCTGCCGTTGGCTCTGTAGGGCTGGGGACCCCGGTCCCCCCGGGCCTGGACTGCCGGCGGGCTTGCCCTTCCGTACTTCATGATCTGACATGTAGGGTTTCTTTTTCCTGGTAGTTTATTCTTAGCGCTGTCAACGTGCTTAGCTTTTTTATTTTTGAGGACACCCTTTCCTTCCTCTCTCCAGTTTTTTGTGTTTTTGTTTTGTGGTGTTTTAGTTAGGCATTTTGTCCCTCTGATCTTGAGTGGGTGGGCTGGCTGGACCCTTGGAGAGGAGGCGTTGTCTCCCCTAATTTGAGTGGGTGGGCTGGCAGGGCCCTTGGAACGGAGGCATTGTGTCCTGTAATTTTAGTGGGTGGGCTGGCTGGACCCTTGGAGAGGAGGCATCCTGTCCCCTGATCTTGAGTGGCCTTTGGCAAATGACACGCCGAACGGAAATTTACACAGGCGTCCGGTGATTCCAGAAATGCAGGGTGTCCGGGCAGGTGGGCGCCTTGCCTCTCGTCCCCCGTGGCGGCGTGGTGCGCGTGTTGTTGTCTCAGGGTTTACGCTTGGGCCCTGCAGCCCACCTTCGGGAGGGAAAGCGCAGCGGGCGCCTTGGGCCGGCGCCTTTGGGGCGCCCTTTCGTGCGCTCGGCTTGCGGGGGACCGGCCTGCAGGGGAGCCGGCGGGGAAGCCCGCGCGACCCGCCGCCCCTCGCGCGGGCTCCGTGTGTCTCAGTTTGTGGAAACTGTGTCGCGGCCGGGTGCGGGTCGGGACGCTGGGACCGCCTGGGAGCCGTTGTTGACTCCGGTCCCCGGTTCTCCGCAGTTCTCCGAGGTCGGAGGGTTTCCAGCCCGCCACTGCGCGCTGGCGCCTTCTATTTTTTGCTCTTCCTGTGGCCAGAGGCGCGGCTGAGTTGTGCACCCATCCCTCACTCTCCGTGTCCCTCTTCCTTTATTGTCTGGTTACTCGCTGGTTACTTTCCTCCCTCCCATTTTATCATTATCTGTGAGTTTTATTAACATGACGTTTACTCCCTCTTTTAAATTAATAATGAAGGAAACTGTGAAATGGTACTTTTATCTTTAATGGCTGATGCTGTAAAAGTGACAATTGCAATGCAAGCATCTTTCCCTCACTTGACTCCTGTCATGCATCTCAGTAGTGTCTCTGTGACAGGACTTGAAATGATAGCACCCACATCTCTTGCAGCTCATTCACACTGAAGGGATATAATCCTCGGTTTGCTATCACAGCCACTTGCCCAGCTCAGACTGTGATGTCACAAACCAAAGATGATTCTCCCTCAGCAGGAAGAAGCCGGAGAGATGAATCTCCCCCATGATGGACCATCAGCCTTATTCAAATTTGGTCACTTCATGAAGAAAAATTAACCATAATAAAGATCAAAGATACCGGCTAGTTGAAATACCCTGTTGAATTAAGCTTGAAAAACTTTTCCATGATACTGGAATGAAGGAAGTTCTTTCAAAATTCTAAGGAAAAATTTGAGAGTTATAATAATGCAGATATCAGTAAATATTTATGGAATTAAAAATATTATGTAGTGCTGGTCCCTTTAAATGTTAACACTTAAAAATAACTTCTAGGTATGTTTCTTATTTTCTATGCAAAATTATGTGGCTTGCTATTTCAGACAAAGATGACGTATCAATCTGAAAAGAGTCGGCAAAGACACAAAATGGATGTACTTTCTCTTGACCTATACACCTACTTTTATGTTCTCATGGTTTAAATAAAAAGTACAGCTTTTGGGTTATTTAAGAAGAGCAGAAGCTAAAAATACAGTACTAAATATCATTGCAAGGATTTGGTAGCCAAAACATTTGCTCCATTTCTAGGAAAGAATCCATTAAGACAAAATTATATTACTTTTATAATATAATACTTTTTATATCATGTGCGCTTGAAAAACATTCTAAGTTACAGAAACAATTAGACAGTCATTGAGTACTCCCCAAGATGTTCAAAATCTCTTTAGTTGTTAAATCTATCAACACACAACACAAAAACTCTCATAAATAAACCACATCTTCAGGTATCCAACCAAATCTTCTAGCATAAAATTCCTTATCCGTTTGTACCCATGAGATGCTAAAGTTGAAGCAGTTTTCAACTTGAATCATTGATAAATGATGTGTTAAAAATTAGCTAATGTTTTTATTCTTTACTTTTTCACTTAAAATGAAGAAGAAACTGTAGATTGGGCTAATTTGGAATAAATTGCTATAGAGTTGTTTTTGGAAAGCTGTTATTTAAATCTCAATAATCATTATTCAGAATGGGTTATTATAGAGGAATAGCTTGATTTAGATAGGAAAGAGAAATGAAGGTTCACTGGGACTGATGCTAACCAGGGCTAAAGGGGAGGTGGGTTTGCTCATCCATTGTCTTTAGAAGATAAATCATAGAAGCAACGTCCCTAACCTGGTAGGACCTGGGTCTCTTTGTACATTACAATGAGTAAATAAAATCCAGAAGACTTGAGGAATGTCATTTTATACCCCCTTCAGTTCTATCTATTGGAAGCAAATTGTTTGAGTATAATATTGTTAATCTCTTCTTTTTGCCTAAGTTAAACAATTCTTTGAGTTGAAATAGTTTTGTAACTTAAAAAATATATGCCTATTTTCAAAGCATGTCAGGTTACAAAATATAATGAGGAAAAAGATGAATTCTTAAGGGTTCAGGTCCATGTCAGTACAGTTAAAAAATACTTTTAGTGAGGGCTGGTGTACAAAGTATTTTGAAATTTTTAAATAAACATTTTTCTCTGCAACAAATTGATACACTACAGTATTACTGCTTGTATTTGAATTGCTGCTTTCCTTTACTGGAAAATGACGGGTGAATTTCTGTAATGAATTCCGACTTATGACATTTAAGGTTATTTATAGACTGTCTTGAAGAGAGTGATGGGATCATGTAATTTACTCTATTAATTAAAAGTTGAAAGAAGGAAAGAATTCAGTGAAATGGAAGAATTTCAAATTTGACTTATCAGGCAAGTACTGAATAATTACTTTAGATAGATTTCCCTATATTATCGGAAGATAATCTCCTATATCATCTCTTACCACCATCAGAAAACCACCCCCCAAAAGGGGGACCTCATTCATATTGAAAATAACTTCTTAACGTGCAGGCATTACAGTAGGGCATTCTAGACACTGGGGGAGGGAAAAACCATTGTATTTTTTTCTAACATTCATGTTCAACTTATTTCCAAAGTTCTTTAAAGTGTGGCATTCTTACAGGTGGACAATGTTGCTGAACAAGCGTTTGTTTCTTCCCTTTTCTTCCCCCAGGCTCAAAGATTTGGAAAGAGATAGTTAACAGAAAAGGTAAGGTAATCTCCACCTTAACAAAATATATGATCAAATGTGACCATTTGACAGATACTATGTAGTTCATAAAAACAAAATTAAGTGGAATTGGCTCTCTTTTCCCTAAAGTTGAGGATGACGTGGATGTTTCTGTCTAATGTGCTGTACTAATAGGCTATTATGGGTTAGCTTTTGGTAACTCATCGAGTTTCCCAGTCTGGGTTCCGTACCATCAAGTCTGGATTATAACTTGTCCTGGTCACACTGTTTTTCCAAATCAGTTTTGTTCTAGTACTCTATTATGTGTCTGTTTCACCTCTAATCTTTCCATTTGTCACCACTCTGGAGATGGTGTGTGATATGATCTTAACGGAAACATCAGGAACATGTCTTGTGAATATTTAGTTTTCTTTTTGGCCGACTCAGCATTGCCTGCCATTCAGTCATTGTTATGTGACCAGGCAGTGTAACTATTTGTGTATTAGTCCATTGGTTCCTACCTTGGGAATGTGGAGACTTGTAAACCTCTGTCCTTCCCTTAGGAATGCATGAAGGAGAAACGGAATCTCTTGCGTGAATTTCTGCAGACAGAAATAAAGAATCAGTTGTGTGACTTGAAAACCAAACTACATAGAGAAGAATTATCAGAGGTAAGTCGTCAGCATCCCGGCGGCTAGAAAACGTTTCCTCCCATGTAACTTGTCTGTGACCAGGGAGGCAGAATAATCCCACCTCTCCCTGTTCCCTGATAGTTATGAAGGAAGCGCCTGTGTTTCCTTATTCTCTCATGGCCCCTTGTTTACAGTCACTGCTACTTAAATGATCCTTTCCTGCTGTAGGAGGGCTACCTGGCTCAAGGCAGATCCCTTTTAAATAAAGATTTGTCCTTGGAGAACAGAGCTCATGCTTTCAGTTGGGAAGTGAACGGCTGTCTAGAAAACGGGAGCCAGACAAGTGGTGAGGAGCGCAGAGTGGAAATAGCAGAGAAAAACAAGTCCCCCAAACCTGTTTCCAAACTTTGCATGCCCAGGAGAAGCAAGTCCGATGGAGAAACAAACTGTAAGAGCGCTTGACTCGTTTGACCTCGTTGGAATCTGGTACCACCTAAGGGGAGGACAGACTTGGCGCCATAGGGTCTGTCTGTTCCCCCCCCACACAACCCCTCCACCGGCAGTACTTGTTTTTTGTGTATCCTTTTTTTTGGTGGGGGGATGGCTGTGTTGCTCGGCTTGTACCATCTTAGTTCTCCAACCAGGGATCGAACCCCGGCCCTTGGCAGTGAGAGTGCCGAGTCTTAACCACTGGACCGCCGTGGAATTCCCTCTTGTGTATACGTCTAACTAGCTTAGATATATACTTTAAATTTTTGTCTTCAACCAAGTTATAGAGCATTAGATCCCCAAATGCGGTTGAATTTATGAGGTATAAGATAACAGGAGCTGCTGATATCTATGACTTGTAAGTTACATGCCTGTTTAAGCTAAACATTTATTCTTAGACTCCTTCCCCACTTGTAGTCAGAGTAACTCTTCTGGAATTTTTAAAAAAAGAGCATGGGACTTGAGCTCAGGTCAGGTGCTTGGCCACTTCATCTTTTGACGAAATAAACGGAGGCTCTGTTTCCTTGTGCGTCTCAGGGTTGGGCCCCTCATACAAGAGCTTGTGTTGAAATGGCCCAGCAGACTGGCAGGTGCTAATTTGATGAGTTTATCAAGATGGTGGTTGCTGAGAATAAGAAGAGAAGGTTACTTAATCCTCAGAACCTGGTCTCTGCACCAGCTTGGTAATGCTGAAGAACTGTACCTTGGCTGTGAACTCTTTATTCATAGTGGCTTTTTTGTTTCTTTTTCTTTAAGCAGCTGAAGTCTCATCTAGCCCCAGGATTAGAAGGCAAACTGCCAGGCAGACCACCATCACATCTCATTTCACAAGGAGGTCAGTATATAATGAATGGACAGCCCCCATTTTAGGGGCCAACGGTTTTTGGTAAAACACATATAAATTAGTAGGATGTAACTTAGTAATTCTGACTTCCACATTGCTTCGGTTTTCCTTTTGATATTCTGTTATTAGACATTCGTGAACAGCATTTCTGAAGATCTCATCCATTTTTACTCTTCACATAGGCAACTTCAAATGTACATGCACAGAATTACCAAGGATAGTAAAATGAACCCCTGTGTACCTATCACCCAGTGTCAACAGTTAACATCTCCTGGCTGTTGTTTCATCTATACCCCCACATGCTCCAAGTGAAAATTGTTCCAAATGGATTACAGCTCCATACCCACCCATCTCTTCCCAGTTGGATTACTTTGAAACAAATCGGACATGTCATCTTATCCACACATACTGTATTTCTAGATGACAAGGTCTCTTTCTCTGACAAGTTTTTTATTCATATTTTGCCATAATTGCTAACATCTAGCAAACAGTCTTTTGAAGAAGACAAAACAGGCCTTATAAAGTGTAACAGTTCCTTACTAACAAATATATAGCAGTGTTCATTCTTCCCCTTGTGTAACAGAGTTTGGTTGATTTGCTCCTTAAGCCTTTCGAGTGATAGATTCCTTATCTTCTTGCCATTGATTTAAAGAAAATAGGTCTTTTTTTCTAATAGCTTCTAGGTCTGGCTGACTGCATCGTTTTGGTGGTTAATGTGTTCCCTTGCCTCCAGTTTTCTGTAAACTGGTAGTTAGGTCTAGAGTCTTGATCAGATTCCAGCTTTATTTTGTGAGACTTCATTGACAGCATGGGGCTGTCCATCAGAGGCATGTAATGTCTCTTCGGTGATTGTAGCAGCCATTGATCAAAGTCTAGATCCATTATTTCTTAAGGTTTGCAAAATGGTGGTATTCTAAACCTGTCATCCAAAGAAACATTAAGCTCGAAGCTTCTTTTAATGTCCTGGCAAAAAGGGCTTCTCAGAGGGAAGAGGGGACCATGCCCTGAATCTTTCCAAAGAGAGGGTACTCTTGGTAGGGAGGAATATGAGTTGTTTCGTGCCCACTGGAGGTCTAGGGTCTGGTGAGCTAACAGTTGGCTTTACTGTGTGTGTGTGTGTGACAGGCCTGCCAAACGGAAACCTGAGGAAGACCCTGAAAAAGCAAAATCGGATGATTCTGTCGATGAAGAAGAAAAAGACCAGGTAGGGCTCGCATTTAAGTTTCTTAACTCTGCCTTTTTTTGGTACACTTGCTGGTAATTGTGAATTTATACTTGGTCTGTCTATGGACCGTAAGTGACTGAGAGGGTGTTAGAACACACCCCTGGACCCAGGGCAGTACGAAGTGTATTATGGTTAGCCCCGAGGACTCAGCAGGCCCGTAACTTTGGTCTGTTCTCTCCTGTCTACCTTCCTACGTCTCCAGCTGTCAAGATTTGACAGTCGAACCAGCAGATGTGATGTGTTCAAAGCATTTGCTTCTGATGTCAGATAAGCTCCTTTCCCACATCGAATTTCTCTATAAAAGCAGAATTGTCGTGTTATTATGTGTATTGTAACAATGCTGCTTAGACTTTTTAGGTTAGAAAACTGGTGGCTTGCCAGAGACCTCCAATATAGAAAATGTCAGTCTCCAGCACTGTCTCATGTGACTTGAGGGGCAAACCTAGGTACTACCAGATGGTCACACGCTCTCTATTTCATTCCTGCCACAGGATTAACTGTGTAAGTCGGGAAGTCTGTAGGTTTACAGGTGGGTAGTAAATGCCCTGTTACCTGCTAAAGATGAGTATCCGTGGTTTGCTCTAAGGCAGGGTTTCTCAACCAAGGCATTGACTTTTGGGGCCAGATAAACCTTTGCTGTGGTGTGTGAGTCCTGTGCATCG